>NC_037528.1:41153242-41214448 GCF_001531365.2 Cynara cardunculus var. scolymus | reverse complement strand
TCTTTGGTGTGAGTGTTGTCTTCTTGAAGTATTGTTGTCTCTGATAGATTTACAATGAAAGTTCTTCAACGATCACTGAACATACTCAGTGAAGATCGCTGGAACTGAAAATACAGAAACATAAAAACAACGTATAAGTGAAAAGGGATTATCATCAAATCACTGAGAGAGATGATCAACACACAGATTTAGATAGACTATCAACAATTACCTAAATCGCGTCATACCCCTTTGGAGTTCGAGGCAACTTCATGACGAAATCCATTGTAATGTGATCTCATTTCCATACAGATATCTCCAAAGATTGAAGGTTCCTATACGGCTTTTGATGTTCAACCTTAACCTGTAGACATGTTAGACACTATTCCATATATCTAGCTATGTCCTTTTTCAATCTGGGCCACCAATAAAAAGATTTTAAATATCTGTACATCTTATTGGTACCTGGATGAATAGAGTATTGGGATTTATGACTTTCATTTAATATAGTGTTCCAGATATCTCCAAAATACGGTACCCAGATTCGCCCTTGAAAGCACATAATTCCTTCATCATCCGGTTTCATAGTTGAAATCATCTTACCCAACTTTTTTGATTTAACAAGATCTTCCTTCATGACTTCTTTCTGAAATTTCAGAATCTCTTTACGAATATCAGGGACCAAGTTCATTCTCATTGTTACAGCTTTAATAGTTCTGCTCTTTTCTTTCCTGCTCAAAGCGTCATCTACCACGTTGGCTTTTCCCGGATGATAGAGGATTTCACAGTCATAATCATTTACAAGTTCAATCCACCGACGCTGTCGCATATTTAATTCTTTCTGGCTGAACAAATGTTGCAAACTTTTGTGATCAGTATAAATCTGACACTTTGTCTCCAGAAGATAATGTCTCTAGATTTTTAGAGCAAACACCACTGCAGCTAATTCCATATCATGGGTTGGATATTGTTTCTCATGATCTTTCAATTGTCTCGACGTATCAGAAATTACATTTCCTTTCTGCATCAAAACACATCCCAACCCTAACTTTGAAACATCACTGTATACCACAAAATCTTCGGATCCGTCAGGTAAGGTCAACACCGGTGCACTGCAAAGATGATCTTTTAATAGCTGAAAAGCTTCTTGCTGTTCTTTTTCCCACTGAAATTTAATATTCTTCCGAGTCAATTTAGTCAATGGCACGACTATCTTAGAAATGTCCTAGATAAACTTACGATAGTAACCTGCTAGTCCCAAAAAGCTTAGGACTTCAGAAGGAGTTTTCAGAGCTTCCCACTTTGCAACTGCTTCTATTTTAACTGGATCTACCTTTACCCCTGCTTCGGATATGACATGACCCAGAAACTGAACTTCCCTTAACCAGAACTCACACTTGGATAATTTTGCGTACAACTTTTCTCTCTTCAACAATTCCAATATCAGACGAAGATCTTCTGCGTGATCCTCTTCAGTCTTAGAGTATATAAAAATATCATCGATAAATACAATAATGAATTTATCAAGATATTCCTTACATACCCTATTCATCAAGTCCATAAAAGCTGCGGGCGCATTAGTTAAGCCAGAAGGCATAACTAAGAATTCATGATGCCCGTACCTAGTTCAAAAAGTTGTTGTAGCAGCGTCTTCCTCCCTGACCTTGAGCTGATGATATCCTGATCTTAAATCAATCTTGGAGAAATAACTCGCCCCCACCAGTTGATCAAATAAGTCATCAATCCTTGGTAGAGGATATTTGTTCTTAATTGTTAACTTTTTCAGTTCACGATAATCTATACATATTCGCGTAGACCCATCTTTTTTCTTGACAAATAAGACCGGAGCACCCCAAGGTGAAGTGCTAGGTCTAATAAATCTTTTATCTGTCAAATCTTTCAACTGTGCAACCAATTCTTTCAATTCAGATGGAGCTAATCGGTACGGTGCCTTTGCTATTGGTGCAGCCCCTGGTACGAGATCAATTCGAAATTCGATGACTCGATCCGGCGGTAATCCAGATAAGTCCTCTGGAAAGACTTCTGGATATTCATTAACAATCGAAATCGATTCCTCTTTTCCTTTCTCTTTCTTCACATCAATTACATATGCCAAACATCCTTGGCACTTCTTCAGAATACTTTTCTGAGCTTTCATCACACTCAAAATACTAGTATGGTGATTCTGACGATCACCATAGATAATAACTGTTCCTTGATCTGGTAGAGTGATTTTGATCATTTTCTTATTGCAAATAATACTGGCCTGATATTCTGCTAACCAGTCCATACCCACCACTATATCAAATTCCTTCATCGGCATAGGGAATAACCGAATCGGTAGTTCACATCCCTCAATAACAATAATGCAGTTATTGAATGCACTAGTAACAGCTTCCTGACTATTAGCAGTATCAACTACTAATTTATCATCAAGTAACACAGAATTCAAACATGCAACTTGAGCAAATAATGGTGATACAAACGAAAAGTTTGCACTAGAGTCAAATAACACTTTAGCATGTATAGAATTCAATAGGAAAGTACCTGTTACTACATCTGGTGACGCCTCTGCCTCATTCTTTGTCATCTAGAAGGACCGTCCCCGTGCCCCTCTTTGCCCTCCTCTGTTCACAGTAGGTCTTCCCCGAGTACCCGACGCATTACTTCCCATTGTCAGCTGTGGAGTTCTTAACAATGGACAGTTTGGTTGAATATGATCCGAAGAATTGCAATTAAAACACCTTCTGTTGGCTAGGCAATTCCTTGACAAATGGCCCTCTTCACCACACTTGTAGCATTTCCTTGGATCCATCTTGCACTCACCATGATGAACTTGTCGACATTGTGAGCAAACTTTCTCACCTATCTTCTGCTCAGATATGTTATCATATCTTATTGTTTTTGGCCCTCGAAAATTAGACGAAGGCCCTTCCCATCTTCTCTTTTCCACAACCTTTCCCTCTAACTGCCTATTCTTATTTCGTTCTGTCAATTCGGCCGCATCTACAGTTAGTGAAAAGGTATTGGGGTTCATAGCAATTACAAACTCTCTGATTGAGGGTTTCACACCCCCAAATATACTTTTCTATTTTCCTGGATTCTGATGAAACATAGTGCTCGGCAAACCGAGAGTATTCAATGAATTTCTCGGTATACTCCCAAACTGTTCCATTTCCATGTTCTAATTTCAAGAAATCTTCTTCCATTTGTCTCACTGCTGTCTTAGGACAAAACTGATTCTTGAATCGGTCCACAAATTATGTCCAAGATAACGTTTGTAAAACATTCGTTCTGGCCAATGATTCAACTTCCCACCAGAACAAAGCATTTGATTTCAATACTGAAACAGCAAATCAAACTTTATATGTTGTCGGACACCGAATGGTGTTGAACACAGATTCCATCTCCTTGATCCAGCACATAACTTTCAYTGGATCCCTTTCCCCAGAAAAGGTTGGTGGCTTGCATGCCAAAAACATCTTGATATCTCCCTCCTTGTTATGAGTAACTGGTACAGAGGGATGAACTTCTAATCTCTCTGTTTCCACCCTAGCTGGTATTCCCATGATGGATGTCAGAGTTTCCCGTAATTTTCCCATTTCCTCTGCCAACATATCCCGGGTTACATATTCCGGGTGTGGCACAGATCTTTCCTGCACATTCCCAGATTGGGATTCTTCATGTTCAGAATGTACTTCAGTCTGTCCCCTTCCCTGAGACTGACTTCTTCCTCTGCCTCTTCCTCCAGGTCTTCCCCGACCTCTATTTCCAGAAGTGCTAGTTGGAAGATTAACATGTGATTCTTCTCTTTCTTCAGACTCTAGTCGAGCTGTTCTTTCATATCTCCGAGTTCGGCTAGACATCTACAGATTTTAGTGTTAATAATCACGTATTCACATTCTCAAATATAATGAAGTATTCAAGTTCAGATATGTACCCGTAAATTCAAAATTACATTGGCCAGATGTAATTAAAATTTACCTTACACACTGTTCCTTCAACTCATCATATTTATTTCCAATGGTGCTAACTATGTCCGAGACCCTTAACATGCAATAAAACAGTTTAAGTCTAGGTATCATGCTGTTGAATACCTAAATCCCTTAAACTCAGGCTCTGATACCACTTTCTGTAACGCCCCATTCCACACATTGCAWGTAACATATACTTCATATACAAGAAATACATGTTTGTACATCACATTGGTCCCTTAGTACAAGAATCTACCAGTACAAAATACATAGTCCAAAAATTTAAAATACAATTCTTGTACTAAACCAGTTTCATCTATCAAAACTATACATGTCATCAGTAAATCTGCACGCAGATAATCACATAGGAAAATATTACATTTTTCCCTTCCCCTTACCGTCTGAACTTCCTGCAATACATATTTGAAATCACAAAACGAGGGTTAGACCGAAAGGTCTAGTGAGTTACCCTATTTATGTTATTGCAGGGTGAAAATCACCAAAAACCTTTAAATAAACAACTTTTCATATATATCACAAATATATGAAGAAATAAGAACATAGTATCAATACCCATTACTTTTCAAGCCAAATACTCTGCTTGCAAACAATACATCAAAACCAAACAAGTTTACACTAAACAAATAATCAGAATGCCACTTTTAAACCTTTCAAATCAAATAAGGTTTATTTAAAGTTTCAGGCCAAACTTGTTATCTTGTCCCCAATAACATCCAAACTATGATTTATAATAAGAACCCTGGTCCTAAATCTTTAAGTCACAAAGAAATAAAGATTCCAGGACACGGTAATCTTAAAGGATATAATAGTAAGAGTTATATTACATAACACACATACAAATGTCACCCTTATATTCAAATGTACACCTCTCCTTTATATGTCACCCTTATTCCATGGTACACCTCTTCTTGATATGTCACCCTTATCCCATGGTACACCTCTTCTTGAATATTTCACAAAACAATTCCATATAGAATAGACCACAGTCAATGGAATTTTATCAGTTTAAAAAATTATTTTTATCAAAAATTCCCATTTCTTGTAAATAGATCAATAAAAATGATAAGTCAAAATACAATCCGGTCAACCTTGTTCGGATAACAAATCCGGACAACACTTCACAAAACTTGTCCAATTTAACATTTTCGAACAAATTTTCCAACACTTTTTTCCGGATGTCAAATCCGGACAACACTATGCCTCATCGTCCGATTTAGAATAAACCAACCATCTCATAGTCGTATTCCTACTTCTCCGTTTAAAACACTTAACATAAAATCAAAGTTCATAAATCGCTCAATCTTTAAACCGGATAAGATGTGTCCGATTTAATATCTAATCCGCTTGACCCTTGTCCGGTTTCAAACTAAGTCATTTAACTCTTATCCGGTTTAAGGCCCATCGTTCATGCCTTAGGCGGTTTAGCCCTAAACCGCTCAAGCCTTGATCGATTTAAACCTTAAACCACTCACCCTTTATCCGGTTCATCTTATAAATTGCTCGACACATATCCGAATTAAACTTAAATCAGGTTTAAAACTTTTAAAACATAATTCAATATGCAATCAAAATGGTTCAAAGCATTTTAACCACTCACCTTTTTGAAACCAACTTCTTGTAATTCAAATAAGCAATCCGGTCAAATCTCTCTAACCCTTTAAATCGCTCAATTTTTCTTCCAAAGATGGCAAGAAGAAAAGAAATGGAGACTTCAGCCTCCTTTTATACTTTCCAAATTAGGAAGGCGGCTAAACCGCCCCTTTATGCATACTTACACATATGCATACTTATTGTATGCATGCATATAAATACAAGGTCTCATGCATACACCACATGCATATACTCAATCATATACATATGCAAAACACATAGTTATTCATACAATTTTGATGCATACCACCTTTTGCATACGTATTTATGCATATAATTTCACATACCCACATGCTTTAATATAATAATTTATCATGCTAACACGTAATCATATGACAATTAATCACGTATTAATTACCTCAGGTGATAACCAGGATCTAGTTATCACATATCGAAAATTTATTCAAGACTTCTCACGTATTGTTGCACCTTTAACCAAGCTGACAAGGAAAAGTGTTCAGTATGAATGGGGATAGGACCAGAGTAAAGCCTTCCAGCTGTTGAAAGATCATCTATCCTGTGCTCCGATATTGTCACTACCAGATGGGTCTGAAGAATCTGTGGTGTACAGTGATGCTTCAAAACTGGGTCTAGGATGTGTATTCATGAAGAGGGAAATATTTATTGCATATATATATACTTCCAGGAAAGATCACAATAAATAGTACCCGACACATGACATGGAGTTTGCAGCCATCGTTTTTGCATTGAAGATTTGCAAGCATTATTTATTGGGTACCAAATGTCAGATTTTCACTGATCATAAAAAGTCGTCAGCATTTTTTAACCAAAAGAAACTAAATATGCTGCAAAGACGGTGGATTGAATTGGTGAATGATTATGATTATGAAATCCTGTATCACCCTGGGAAGGCAAACGTGGTGTCTGACGCACTTAGCCGAAAGAAAAAGAGTGGAACAGTTAAAGCTATTGCATTGAGAACAAACATAATCCCCAACATTCATAATGAAATTCTAAGATGTCAAAGTGAAGCTGTCAAAGAAGAAAACTCTAAAGCTGAAAGACTTGGTGGAATAATTTCAACCCTGACAAAGAACGATAAAGAGATTTTATGTTTCCAAGGCAGAATTTGGATACCACGTTTCGAGAACAACCGTGAACTGGACGAGAGTCACAGATTGCGATACTCGATTCATCCAGGTACCAATAAGATGTTTAAATATTTTAAACCATTTTATTGGTGGCCAAGATTGAAATTGCGAAATATGTGGAATGATGTTTGATGTGTCTGCAAGTGAAGATTGAGCATCAACGACCATATGGGATTTACAGTCTTTGGAAATTCCTGTATGGGGATTTAAAGTCTTTGGAAATTCCTGTATGGGGATTTACAGTCTTTGAAACATAAGAACTTGAACTCTAAATCATCTAATTCAAAGTCTTCATGTTTTTCAAATAAAGAAAAAAGTCAATAAGACTGGGAGAAGGAATGAAGAGAAGAAAAAGTTTGTTATTTTTTATAATTTTAAATTTGTTGAAACTTTGAAACCTTTGAATGAAAGTACTTTTGTTCCTTATGCATATTCTGCTCATAGTTCTTTCAAATGTATGTGTGCTAAAATGATATATATGCTTAATAAACATATTCATTGTACTCATTGTGTTCAGAGTAATTTCAAACCAAATTGGGTATAAAAAAACAGGTTCCCTCTCAAACCTCATACCACTCAAAAAGAAACTCTAAATCTGAAAAGACTTTCACGCCCAAAAGGAACCTTAATAAAATGAACAAAAATCATTTTCCAGACTTCACTATGCCATTCAGCAAACCAGTAATGAAGTGGCAAATAAAGACCTATACTGAAATAATCCAATATAAGTCTAGAAAGAGGATTATTAAAGTATGGAAACCCAAAGTCTTATCCTCAACTAACCCCTAGGGACCAAATTGAAAATGGGTACCTAAATCCAAGTAATCTATTTTTCCCGATATGTCATGTGTGGATTTTAGATTTTGGATGCTCAAGACACATGACATGTTACATACAGTTGTTGACCAACTTTAAAGAAAAACATGGTGTCACTGTTAATTTTGGGAACAATTAAAACAGGTTTGCAAGAGGTTATGGAATGCTCACAAATGGAATTGTCAATATCATGAAAGTACTATATGTTGTAGGGTTGACACACAACCCCTTCAACATTAGCCAATTCTGTGACAAACTCTATGAAGTCAATTTCCATATTGATGGTTGCACTATGAAAGATCATAGTGGAGTCCAAGTAATAGAAACTAAGAGCGATGGAAATCTGTACCCTGCTCATTTTCCAAGTCTGAAGAACTCATAAGTTATATGCTTGGCTTCCACTACAATTAAAGAAGAAGGATGTATATGGCACAAAAGGCTATCTCACATGAACTTCAATGCCATTGATCAATTAGTGAATAAAGACATAGTCAAGGGATTGTCATCCATCAAGTTTGAGAAACTCTCTCTTTGCCCAGCCTGTGAAATGGGCAAAATGAAGAAAAAGTCCACACAAGATCAAGGTTGAATCATCCTATAAATCTCCCCTTGAGATGTTACATATGGACCTTTGTGGACCCATAAATAGAAAGAAATATATCTTGGTAATGGTTGATGAATACTCAAGTAATACATGGGTGGAATTCCTAAGACAGAAATCTGATGCTCCATAAATCATCATTGCATTCATCAAGAGGATCCATTTCTTCCTATAACTCCTTGTGCAAAAGATAAGGAGTGACAATGGCACATAATTCAAAAATGATGTTCTTCAGATTTACTTATCATCTATGGGAATATCTCATAACCTTTCTGTTGTTAGAACTCCTCAACAGAATGAGGTAATGGAAAGAAATACCAAAATTCTGGTGGAAGCTACAAGGACTATGCATGCCCATGCCAATCTTCCAATGTTCCTACGAGCTGAAGCAATATGAACTGCATGCTTCACACAAAACAGATATGTTGTAAACAAGAGGTTTTCTAAAACTCCATATGAAATAATCAACAAGAGAAAACCTAACATAAAATTTCTTCATGTTTTTGGATGTAGGTGGTAAGTGTTAAATGACAGATCTAACCTTGGAAGATTTGACAAGAAAGCTTTTGAAGGCATCTTTGTTGGTTATTCACTTAACGCAAAAGCCTTCAGAGTTTATGTCAAGTCTTTCAGAGTTATTGTGGAAAACATCAATATCAGCTTTGATGAAGCTGTCCAGAGATCTGAACAAAGCAGTTCAGGACTCAATCTTCAAATAGAGGATGCAACAAAGACTAAAAATTCAGAGTCATATCTACTTTTTAAAGACTTGTTTGATGTTTCTCTAGAAATTTTTACAGATTTCCAAAATCCAAGTACATCTAGAGAAGTTGATGGAGCAGACTCAAGCTCAGAACAACCCACATCAAGGATAAGCATGTCATGACCCACAGAGATTGTTGTGTCCTCCTCTAATGAGCCTAATTCATCTATCTCTGAAAACATGCGCCTAGCTCTAAACCAACCAATTCAAGAGTTACAATCTTCAGAGATACCTGTTGTTGAGAGGGAACAACAAAGTTCAGAGAGTCCTACCATAATTAATGAGAATGATTGCCAAAATAATGAAGAGATAACTCATCTCCTTCCCAACTCACATAGATGGACCAAAGATCATCCATTATATCAAGTGATTGGAGAAGTTTCAGAAGGAGTGCAAACAAGATCTGCCACAGCCAATGAGTGTTTGTTTGTCAATTTTCTTAGTACAATTGAACCTATGAAAGCCTCAGAGGCATTACAAGACCCTGATTGGGTTCTTGCTATGCAAGATGAACTTAAACAAATTGAATGAAACCAAGTCTGGAGACTCATTCCAAGGCGAAAGAGTAAATCTATAATTGGCACAAAATGGGTTTTCATAAATAAAAAGAATGAATGGAATTGTCATAAAAAACAAGGTCAGGCTAGTAGCAAAATGGTATTGCCAACAAGAAGGCATAGCCTTTGATGAAACCTTTTCCCTAGTGGCGAGGATTGAGGCTATTAGAATCTTCTTAGCCTATGTTGCACATAAAAACTTCAAGGTTTATCAAATGGATGTTAAAAGTGCATTCTTAAAAAGTGTTTTAAATAAAGAAGTTTAAGTATAACAGCTAGAGGGCTTTGAGGATCCTAAACACCCAAATCATATTTATGTCTTGGACAAAGCCTTGTATGGACTCAAACAAGCTCCCAGAGCTTGGTATGAAACTCTGTCTGAATTTCTTCTCAAATCTGGTTTCAAAAGGGCTCAATTTATATTACTTTATTCTTAATGAAACAACTGAGGATTTGATCTTTATACATATCTATGTGAATGATATTATTTTTGGGTCTACTAATCCTAAGTTTTGTGAAACAATTTCAGACATAATGTAGACTAAGTTTGAAATGAGTATACTGGGTGAGCTAAACTTCTTATTAGGACTTTAAATTAAATAGTCACCTAGAGGATTACTCATTACTGCAACTAGACCTAATATAATGTTTGCCACTTGCTTATGTGCAATATATCAAGCCAATCCAAAAGAATCCCATTTCATGGTTGTTAAGAGAATCTTAAGATACCTTAAAGGAACACCTTTATTGGGATATTGGTATCCCAAAGATTCTGGGTTTGGTGTAACAAGTTTCACAAATGCAGATTATGGCGGTTACAGGCTAGACAAAAATAGTACCTCACGCTCATGCCAGTTCTTGGGAGACAAACTAGTAAGCTAGACATCCAAGAAACAGAATTGTGTCTCAATATCCATTGCAAAAGCTGAATATTTGGCTGCTGCAAGCTGTTGCTCACAAGTTCTTTGGATGAAGACCTAAATCAGAGACTATGGTTACACATTCAACAGAGTTCCAATTTACTATGACTCAAGAAGTGCTATAGCCATCACTACTAATCCTGGGCAACACTCTAAGACAAAGAATATAGACATAAGGTACCATTTCATAAAAGATCATGTTGAAAAAGGGAATATTAAAATGTACTTTGTTAATACATACTTACAACTTGCTGACCTTTTTACAAAGGATTTAGATGAGAAAATGTTCAAGTTCCTAGTCAGTAAGTTAAGAATCTTAAATTTGAGTTCATAAGTTCTTCCGAGTTAGAAAATACAACCTAGAATTCTTAGATTCAGAATTCTTAACTATCGCATTTCAGATGTCCTTAAAACTCTGAAATTCCCTAGTTCAGAGATCTAACACTTAGAATTCTTAGATTCAAAACTCTACACCATCGCATTTTAGAACTTTAAAATACTCTCGTCCAGACTTCTAACTTAGAATTCTTAGATGTAGAACTATTCACTATCGCATTTCTAACCCTAGTTCAGACTTCTGACACATAGAATTCTTAGTTGTAGAACTCTTAACTATTACACTTCAGATTTATCCTTAACACTCTGTAATACCTTCATTCAGACTTCGCATAGCTCGAATATGTATAACTTAGAAATCTTAACTGTCATTTTTCAGAGTTATTTTAAAAACTCTGTAAATTGAAGCATTTCAGTAATATCTTGAAACTCTGAAAATTCGAAGTTCAAACTTTTGAAAATGTTGTTTTTAGCTAAGTACTTAAGCTTTCTAGATCTTTGAATATGAACTATTCAGAGTTATTCACAACTCTGAGACTATGAACAAATTTTCTTCTAATCTAAGAAACTTAAGCAAAAATATCCCTTTAACTCAACAAATCTTGTCATCTTTAAAAGCATGTCTATTGTCAAGGAGGAGCAGATAACTTGGTGAAGTTATCTCAATTATCATCTCTAAATTTCATAAATCTGGATAACATTCATGCTTGAGTTTTCTAGATTTTTTTAACTCTGGATTTCACAAATCTAAACAATTATTTTTCAGCTTTGCTTAGATCAAGACTTACATCACATGAAAGAAGAACAACTTCCATGATTGATAAATTCTTGTCTGAAATGTTCAAACCATTTCAGTAATCCAAAAATATTTTCAAGATTTCAAGGAGTTGGGTTTTTAAAACAAAGTTTTTTTGTCTTCAGAGTTACTTAAATCTGAACATCCTAACTCTGAAAATTGCTCATTTAAAGTTAAACACTAAGGTGGCGTTTGTTTTTTAAGAGGTGCTTAAGTCTGAAGTCTGAATTCACTTCTGAATTTTAAGAGGTGGTGCTGAAGTCTGAAATCTGAATCAGTCAGACTGTTTGTTTTTACGTCTGAAATCTGAAATCTGAATCATTGAAATCTAGGCTTTCTTTGCAAGCATTGGAAGCTCTAAAAGCAATTAAGAGGTTTTAAGTGAAAATATTACCTCTAAATAATTCAGACATAATCAGAGCTTTTAAGCTCTTAATTGAAAAAAAAAAACAAACACACTTAATACCCTAAGGTCTGACCGATTCAGACATAAGAGGGTATTAAGTGCTTTTTAGGTAAAAACAAACAGGGCGTAAATGTTGTATTCAAATCCTCAATCTTAAAGTGTTTTAATATGCTTTATAGAGTTAGCCTTAATGCTTTGTAGCTTTGTTATAGTTATAAATAGGATTGTTAGTTTAGTTGGTTAAGAGCGGTTGATCACATTGATAGATTTGTATATGTGAGACATATGAAAGCATCAAGAACACTTTATACCTACATTGAATATTAATACACTTGCTGACAAAATCATTACTGCAAATCTGTGTACTTGATATTTACTATATTAGACTTGAATCTAGGATCTACATCCAACTTACTAGCTTATCTTTCAGAAGTTGGCAGCTTTCAGATGTACTCTTTCTATCAAGCTTGCACCTTGCATGATCTGCATCTGTATAGGCTATTAGTTCAAAACCAGAGTTCTTTGGATACCAGAGGCCCAAATAAGGGGTCCCTTTTAGGTATCTAAAGATCCTCTTGAGTGTAGAAAGATGAGACTCTTAGGGGTTTGCTTAATATCTTGCACAAAGACAAGTAGCAGATATTATATCTGGCCTACTAGTTGTTAGGTACAAGAGTGACCTAATCATGCCTTTGTAGGTTTTTACATCTACAGCCTTGCCTGATGGATCAACATATAACTTAGCTCCTGTGGCCATTTGGGTTCTCATAGATGATGAATTTGATAGATTATATTTCTTCAGAAAATCAGTCACATATCTGGATTGATTAATGAGAGTTCATTCTGAAGATTGTTTTATTTGACCTAGGAAGAAACTAAGTTCTCCCATAATACTCATCTCAAAGTTACTTTTCATCAGGTTCGAGAATTTTTCATAAAACTTGGAGTTAGTTGAGCCAAATATGATTTCGTCCACATATATTTGTGTCAATTGTACCTTTTTCGAATCTACTGGCTATGAGAAAAGTAGAGAGTGTATCAAACCCAGGTGGTTGTTGAACGTAGACTTTTTCTTACAATTTTCGATTAAAGAAGGCAGACTTGACATCCGTTGGATAGACCTTAAATTCCTTGTGTGATGTATAGGCTAAAAAAATCTTATTTCCTCAAGCCTAGCAACGGGAGCGAAGGTTTCGTCATAGTCTATCTTGTTCTTCCTGGCAGTAGCCATTACCAACCAACCTTTTCTTGTTCCTTATGGCTATTCCATCCGCGTCTTCCTTGTTTCTGAAAACCCATTTGGTCTAGATTGTGGTTTTACACTAGGGGAGAGGCATGAGGGACTAGACTTTGTTTCTCTCAAATTGGAGTAGCTTTTCTTACATTGCATCTATCTAGTTTGGGTCTTGTAGGGCTTTAGAAAGCTTCTTTGGTTCTACCATACTGAGAAAGGTTGCAAAGAGGCATTCATTTGTAGTGGCAGACCTTGTCTTTAAGCCAGATGTTGGATCACCAATGATTTGATGATGTGGATGATCTTTGGTCCACTTGGTGATTGATTGGGGTTCTTGAGCAATAGGATGCAGTTTTTCATTAGTAGGAGTGGTAGATGGAACTGCTTGCTCCCCCTTAATTGGATGTTCTCCAGATTCTTGTGTTTGTTCTTGAGACAAAGAAGAAGTAGATTGTGAAGTAACAAGAGGTTTAGGGAGAGTTGTACCTTAAGTATTGGATACCTCAGGAACTTCATCAGCTCTGCAAGATGATTTTTCATATGGTGCTAGACCAATATTTCATCTTCTTCTTCAAACAAGTCTTCAAATAGGTGAGCGAGTTATGATTCTCTGGACTTGTGGTGCAATAAATCAGAAGTCTTTAGATTTTACCCGAGTTCTAAACTGTTGTGTCCAGAAGTCATTGGTGATGCATCATCAAAGGACACGTTGATGTTTTCTATGACAATCTTGGTCCTCTTGATGTATATACTCTGTAGGCCTTGGTGGTTTGAGAGTACCCCAGGAATATTCCCTCATTAAAAAAGTCAAATCTTGACCTTACAAAATCAAAATTGACGATATTGTTGTTGATGCTTCTAAGGGCGGACCTTGATGAAATATTTCCTTTATTCATTAAGCACTGGCTGATTTTAGGCAAATAAATTATTAAGCAGACACATTGATAGTCTTGAATAAATACTCATTGAATGAGCGATGAGCATAGATTTGGCATCAAATCGTCCATGCCTTAGGCGGAGAACACCATGAACACTTGTATATCTCTCATGCTCTGGGCGAAGAGCATAAATCTGACAGTATCAAAGTCTAGAATGTTTGACTGAATCCAAAAAAAAATCAAACAAACATAGTTTTGATGATCAAAATAGGTTCGAATTCACCCAAAAACAAATCCTATAAAAGGAATTTGATCAAAACATAAGAATATGGTTAATCGATCATTTTTTGTAAAGAGGATAGTTGAATAGGAAGCAGCTCACGAATGAGTACTATTCTTATGAAGAACTCTTGAATCTGCTGCAGATAGATAGATCGTAATGATAAAATTTAATCGTTTAGGCTCTGATACCACTTGTTAATCCCAGATCTTTCAATTTAACACGAAGATTTAAGTAGAAGAACCAAAATCTATCTTTTAGGTGAAGAAAATGATGAAAAGCTTAAATGATATTAAAGAACGTATGAAGCTTTCAAACAATTTCACTATAATAATGATAATGAGAAGGTGTATTAAGTTACAAGACATTAATGCTATTTATACTATCAATCTAGTCTAAGAGATAACAATCAAAGATGAGATATCTATGAGATAAACAAGGAGAAGATATCTATCCAAGAGAGATGGTGTTTATCTCTAACTACCTAGAATAACAGAATTCATGTTGGCGATGAGTCATGTCTAGCTGTCTTCAGGTAGCATGTCAAATCAAGATTCTTCATGTATCTGCTTGCTAGAATAGATATGATCGAACAATGGTTGACACTTGTAGAAATTCTTCAGTTGTTGTAAACCAGAGGGGTTATGGAAAGGCTAAGTTCATCGACCTGATAAACTCTTCGTTAGTGGATGATTATCAAGTTAAGTACTTCAGGTCTTCATAGTCTCTCTAGTTCTTCATGGTATCTTTGGTTTGTCTTCAGCACTTGGAATCTTTTCAGCTCCTTCTTCTGGATTTCCATCGGATCTCCAGACTTTCGTACATAGTACATTTTTCATTACTTTTATATATGAGAATTATGAGGTCTAACAAAAACCTTGAGTTTAGAATTATTCTAACTCTGAATGAGAGTATAATGTTGATCCTGTTAACAGACTATTAGCAATAGAGATTATCTTTCCATGTTTATAGAATCTAATTTCATTATTTAATTGTTTTATTAATTCTTTATATAGAGAGGTATATTGTTCTTTCTTAATAATGATTCAAGCTTATTATTCTTTAGTAAGCAGATTGCTCTGCAATTTTAGTCTTCATATCAATAAATCAAAACTTTGGTTGTTCATACTTTTGTGTTTTTGTTCTTATTATTCATAATCTTGATACACGGGCACTTTCACGAGTAAACAGAAACCAAATAGGGTAACTAGAAAAGATCGATTATGTGATTCTTAACTGAATTTGTTGCTATTCATCTTCATGTCCTCATCTACATGAATTATAAGGTGAGTTATTTTACAAAATTTTCTTATTTGGTGTTGAGATTAGAACCGTATGGTTCTTTACATGGGATGATATAAAACTATTGTTGGATGTTATAATTAGCATAATTATGAGATTTTTATATGTTTATATCATGTGTTTGGAATAACGGTGGCACATCAAGGAGAGGTGTATTTTGGTTATAAAGTGGCATATCAAGGAGAGGTGTATACTGGGATAGGGTTGGCATATCAAGGAGAGGTCTATACCAAGATAAGGGTGGCATAATCAATAGGATGTAAAATATGGGTTTTTGATCAAATTCTTATCTGTTATCGCATCCTTATGATGCGATCACTTGGAGCTGTCACATCTATATGATGTGATGATTTAAAGTTATCACATCCTATTGGTAAGATGAGTAGTCGGCTCGCATAGCGGGTTGGATATCCAGGTTAATAAAAAAAAGATGAATAGTTGTTATCGCATCCTTATGCTACGAGGAGTTATGTTTGTTGCACCAATGTGATGTGACAACTTGATTTATCGCATCTTATTGATGCGACAAGTTGGTTTATCGCACCCATTTGATGCGATGAGATGGGGTCCTCGCACTAGTGTGTTGCGAGGAAATGGGGTTGTCTCATCCATGTGATGCGAGGAAATTACATTTTTATCTAAATGATACGAAGAGTTATATCAAAATGTGTTAAATGAATTATTGGGCTATTTGATGCGATAAATTGGTGATTTTTCATCATTTTGATGCAACGAAAGAGGTTTGTGATATTAAATGTTGAATATTTGTTACTAATTCAAATATGAGTTTATAAATGTGATTTGGTGATTATTCACCCTGTAATAGCCAACAAAGAGATTTCTTACTAGACCTTAAGTTCTAACCCTCATTTTGTTGTTTTGAAAATGTGCATTACAGGTTGGGCACAACCAGAGGATAAGGGGAAAGGTTAATTGTGAAAAATTATTTTTTCCTGCATGGGATATTAGGATAACATGTTACCTTTTGTATTGGAATACTTGTTATATATATATAAGTTTTGTATAAGGAGTTTACGGTAGCTACTTTGTAATGTAGCTTTTGTAATTAATAGGACCAGTTGTATAAGTTATATTTCTTGATATATGGAAGTATACGTTTATATGAAAATATAATCTTGGGGTGTTACAGTTTTGGTATCAGAACCTGAGTTTAAGAGATTTAGGTATTCAACATGATGTCTAGACTTAAACTGTATTATTTTCACATTAAGGGTCACTGACATATGTAGAACCTTCGGAATAAATATGATGAGTTAAGAAAACAATATGTAAGGTAAATTCAAGTTACAACTGGCCAATGTAATCATAGATTTACAGCTACATATTTGTTCTTGAATGCCTTATTATATTTGGGGAATGTGATTATGTGAATATTAAATTTTGAAAATTTATAGATGGCAAGCCACTTAAAAAGGTCTGAAAGGATCGCCATCATCAGCTCGGACGAGCGGGAGAGTTCACCTGAACACATTCCTACAAATCTACCAGCAGGCAGAGGTAGAGGGAGAAGTCGGGGCAGGGGACGTGGAAGGGGTGAAACAATTCAAGAGAAAGTTAATCAAGAACCAATACAACATCCTAAGTATGTTACTCGGGACATGTTAGCGGAGGAAATGAGTAAGTTGAGAAATACTTTAACTTCTATCCTGGGAATACCGGCCAGGGTAGAAATAGAAAGAGTCGAAATTAATCCATAGATCTAATCTTCAAACACTAGAGGGGATGACATCAAAAAAAATTAACCTGTAAACCCCCAATATTCTCCGGAAAAAGAGACTCTGTGAAGGCAATATGTTGGTTGAGGGAGATAGAATCAGTATTTAATAACAGTACGTGATCTTATGAGGATAGAGTCAGATTTGATGTGTCAATGTTGAAGTCTAATGCCTTGTATTGGTGGGATGTTGAATCATTAGCAAGACCCAATGTTTTGCAATCAATGTCCTTGATGGAATTTGTTGACCGATTCAGGGAGCAGTTATGCCCAGAAGCGGCAGTCAGACAATTAGAAGAAGAATTCTTAAAGTTAGAACAAGGTAATCAAACGGTATGAGAGTACACTGAGAAATTTATTGAGCATTCCCAGTTTACCGAACACTACATTTCGTCAGAATATCGTAAAGTCGAGAAGTATATCTGGGGATTAAAGCCTTCGCTACGAGAGTTTGTATTGTCATAAATCCCTCTACATTTCCACTGGCAGTAGATGTTACGATAACATCGAAAAGGAACAAGAACTGATATGGAGAGGAGAAAGTAGTTAAGAAGAGGAAACGCGAAGGGTCTTCAACTGAGTATAGAAGACCAAAATTAGTAAAAATAGAAAATCATCCCGCTCAATGATTTAATGAAAGACCGTGCCAAAGATGTCATTGTATTCATCAGGGTGATTGCAATTTTGAACAGAGAAAGTTTACAGGGCCCAAATAAAAAATACATTAAAAAAGGCCATGTTTGGACTTGAAATAAAAGGATGGCTTCTAAAAAGGCCTTCTAGTCCTTAAGTGGCTCCGCAGTTGGTTCACAATGTGAAACTTTTTAATAGCCATGGGAATGGGAGGGAGATCCCAATACTCGTCCCCGTTCCCGATTCTCCGTATTTGTCCCCATTCCCATCCTCGTCCCCACCGAGGATTATGATCACATCCCCGTCCGCAACGGGAAAACAAGGATATTTTTTATTCTAAAAAATTATACAATATTCACTATTTATTGAACTAGTAAACAAAAATATTAAACTAAAAGTTAAACAAGACCAAAAACTTTAAACTAATACTATCAAAGTTAATGTCAAAAGTACTAAAATTACATCATATCCAAAACATATCAAGTAATTGACAAATTGTATTTTGACTTAGAATTCACAGAAATTTACATATTATCTACCATCCAAAGAACAACACCATCATTTATTACTCGATATCCATCACAATCTGACTGTTTCATCAAATGCTTTAAGCTCTTCATGTTTTTTATCTACAAAAAGTAAAAGAAGTTAGAAAATAATATAAATACTGTATGACTAAGAATTAAAATATTTTTTTACCTTGAAGTTTTTTCTGTAACCAACTTTGAGTGCACATTAATGCTCCAACTGTTTATGGGTGGAGTCGACTATGCTATTTTGTGATTTTATTACAGCTCATGCTAAAAGCGGATTCGGAAGCTATCGTAGAAATTGGTATGGATAGAATTTCTCTTGCAATCCTTTGGAACATAGGAAACTTGGAGTCGTTGCATTTTCACCACATTAAAATGTTAAAGTCTTCTTCATTAGGTAACAATATTTCTTCCAAATAATCATCCAATTCACTCGTTTTCAAGACATCATCATCACACATCCATCTCCAATGTAGCTTTGTCGGAAGTGAAATCATCTACATCTAAGGGACTAGCGGTAGATTGTCTTTTTTGTGAAGGTTTGCTGGCATACTCCTTTTATACTTTTCAAACAACTCAACACATAGGTTACGTATCCTTTTAACCTCACTTTTTGCCTCATCATCATAGATTTTCGGAAAGAAATAGTTTATTAACTTCAACTTATATCTAGGATCTAACACAATTACTACACTCATAACCTCATGTATGACATTCCAATATTTGTTGAACTTGATCAACATTAATGATGTCATTTCCCCAATAACATCATGATGAGAATTTTTCCAACTCAACAAAGACACTTTAATTTCACAAATCAACAGGAAAAATATGTTTGACGTAGGATATAATGTTCCTGAAAACTTTTCAGTCGCACGCTAAAATAACTTTAACTTTTCACAAACAATTGACGCCATTGCCCGTTCATCTTCACTAGGCAAGCAAACGTAACGTCTCTCCTTCTTGCTCAAACGACTAAAGACATCCTTATACTCCAAAGCAACATTCAACATAAGATATACCGAATTCCACCTTGTCTTGCAATTAAGAACTAATTTCTTTCACAATTTACACATAATTGTCCTGCATATAGTTTAAATTACGCATATGAAATATCTTCCCTTTTAACATTAGTGATGAAGAAGAAAGAGTACCTAAAAGCTTGTCGATTATTGCATCATTTATCGAGCAATTGTCAAGAGTAAAAGTTGACAGCTTATTGTCGACAATCCAATCGAGAAGACACTCTATCATAGCCTCTGACAATGCTTCAGCCGTGTGTGGAGATGGCACATGTATAAAGTTGCATTAAACAAAATAAGAGATTATTATCAATAAATTAATCCACGATATAAACTAGAGACACTACACTAGAGATTATTACCTGATGATTCAATTATGTAAACTCCATCTGCCATCTATATAATGTGTCGTAATCGCCATGTAACCTTTCTTTTGGTTACTTGTTGTCCATATATTTGAAGTTAAGAAAATCCTACTCTCATTCTCCTCCAAACACCGAAAAGTGTAACCTATTTGTTTTTCATAAATCTTTATTATGCCACTCTTTATTGTTGCTCGAGATGGTACCCTAAATAAAGGATGGAGACCTTCTGAATATTTCTTAAAACCATAGTACTCGACAATAGAAAGCGGATAATCATGTATAATAATCATTTTAGCTAAGTCTTCCCTAGAAAGTTTAGCATTAAATGAATATTTACTCATTTTCCCTTTTCCGCCCGAAGCTTTTTGGTCCTAAACTAGGATATATTATCTAATATCCCTTATAACTATCCTTGGACAATTCTTAAAATGGTCCTTCCAATGTGTGGTTCTGTCGTTGGCTTTACTCGTTAGTTGCTTATTGCAATAATTATACCTTGCAAATCGTCTAACACCATCAACATACACTTGTTCAAAATTATTCAAAACAACCAACTTTAACCTTTTTTGTGGTTGTTCGTTGCTCGTGTTAGTGTTAGTCCCTACAGGCATGCTTACGGATTCGTAATTATTTTCTTGTTCCTTGTTTCCTTCCATCTAATCACCAAGTATGTTCTTGCTTTCTGAAGGTTCCATCTAAAATTAAAAAGAATATATAATAAACTTACAAACCTAAAACCTTGATGAAGTCCGAAGAAACAACTTTGACTACAGTTTTGAATCTTTTTATTATAAGTTTATAATTGGTTAACATTGTCCTCTAAGAACCATTACTTGTTGTTTTTAGCAGCCAACCAAGTATACAAGTTGTGGATACTTTTGTTCTTACTAAAAATATCTATCTTAAGTATGACAAACTTAACCACTACCTAGTTGTTTTTAGCATCCAACTGTCACAACATGTGACAAACTTTTTGGGGGTATTGGTTCATTAATCATGGTAGTCTCCTAAACATAGAGGTAATTCACCACCATTATGGTATATAGGATTATCTGAAAAGAAAATGTTGGGAGGGGAATTAGTATTTCCAATTGGTCATCAAATCTAGTAGATAAAACCTTCTTACCAGTTACCAATCCTATTCCTACCACACACAAAAAACCTAGATGAAATTTGAAAAAATAATCGTTCAAGTAAATAAATGCGAGGAAAAGAATGGGGAATTTAAATACAATTAAAACAAGAAGAAATATGAAAGTTACAACTTATAATTTTACAAACCTAGATGAATTCAGGCTGATGGTTGTCGAAGGTTGGAGGTAGAGAGCCAAGCGTACAGGCTAGGGGCCGAACAAGGCTCCGGAAGGATGGAATATGTCATCGATTTCGAACAAGGCTCTGGAGAACTGGAATCTGTTATCGATTTCAAAACAAGGCTCTGATTTCGAACAAGCAGGCTTAGGCTCGATTCGAAGGATTTAGGCAGGCGAAGTTGCAACTAGCGAACAGGATGAAAGGGTTGAACTAATAAGTAATATGTATTTTATATTTAATAATTAATATATAAAATGGGTATGGGGTGGGGCGGGGAGTGATATACCTGGCCTCATCCCTGGCTTGAGCCAAACGGGGATCCCCGACCGGGGCGGGTGGACCAGGGTACCCGACGAGTCGGGGCCCATTCCATGCGTACTTTTTAATTATATTTTTTTTTTAAAAACACGTAAAAATGTTCATATTGTAAAATAAACACATTGTAAATTAAATGTACATTAATTAATAATACTAAATCTAAGTCGTAGATGGAAAAAACATGTGAAATAGCACATGATCCAAGGTTATTAAATTTAATTGAACCGATATATTTATTTATATTTATATATACATATAGTATGACAGGTGAAACATAGTTTGAAAAGAACCGTTAAGGTGAGAAGCGTAAGAAATGATCTAAAACATTTATCACTTTTAATCTAATGTCCACCCATAAATTGCGTTTTAGAAGGAAATTGATCAGGTGCATCTTGGTGCATCTCATTAGTGTTGACATTTAATTAGAATTAATCCAATGGGTGAGATCTCTTCTTACGTTTTTCAACATAATTTCTCTTCTCACCGATATCCAACCATATATTTTCATACGAAGACTAATTTCTTGATAAAAATGATATAACGTAGAGATGCCGTTTAATGACTCATAATTTCGAAATACCCCTAGTTAAACAAACCGAAATAAAAATATTTATTTAATAATAGTATTTCATACAACGATACATAGATTAAGCAAATACCATTATTTCGTAGGCGACCATCTTTTATTATGTTATTATTAGAAATTTATTTAAAACTGGAAATTGTTTTGTTATCTAGTGGAGTTAAAAATAGCTAAAAACAACATAGGATTCTCTCGTCATCTATCCCATAACGAGTGCATGCATGTGCATATACATATATATATATATATATATATATATATATATAGACTTTGGATCATGTGAGACCAGCCGGTTTTCGTGAGACCCGTGAGACCAGCCTGTTTTCGTGAGACCCGTAAGACCAGCATTTTACACTTGAAACTTCACAGCAAAAATGTTGTGAAAGTGACTTTTTAAAACCTTCAGTGTTTTTGCTATGAAGGTTCGACTTTTTAAAACCTTCACAGTGTTTTTGCTGTGAAGGTTCGACTTTTTAAAACCTTCACAGTGTTTTTGCTGTGAAGTTTACGTGTAAAAACGTGGTCTCACGGGTCTCACGAAAACAGGCTGGTCTCACGTGAACCCAACCCTATACATATATCTATATACATACATACATATATCTGGTTAGATTCATGTAAAATCAGTTTGTTTTTGTGAGACCTGTGACACCACAAAATGTCACTGAGACTTCATAACATAACACTGTAAAGGTATGAAAAACAATAAAATTTCACAGCAAAACACTATGAAGTATTTTTCATAACATTGTTTCACGTGAACAACATAACATTGTTTTTCATACCTTTACACTGTTATGCTGTGAAGTTTCAGTGATATTTTGTGATGTCAGAGATCTCACAAAAACAGATTAGTTTCACGTGAACTCAACCCGATATATGTATGTATATGTATATGTATATGTATATGTATATGTATATGTATATGTATATGTATATGTATATGTATATGCACATGCATGCACTCGTTATGGGATAGATGACAAGAGAATCCTATGTTGTTTTCACATATTTTTAAAATGTTATTTATATAGTGTCACTGATCTTACATGATCTCAAGTCTTTCTCTCTCTCTCTCTCTCTCTCTCTCTCTATATATATATATATATATATATATATATATATTGGGAGGTTTACATAAGAAGGCTCAATATTGTGAGAAGATAAGAAAAGAAGGTTAATGGAACATTTATATGTGAATAACTAAAAAAAATAGGAAAAGTCCATTTAAAGATAGATATGTGAATCAACGTTGTAGATTATTTATATGAGTTCACATATGTTATCTTCAAATGGATTTTTTTAAGGATATACATATGAATCCTCCTTTCGCATTCTCTTCTTCTACTTTTACGATATTAAGTCTTCTTATTTGAAACGATATATATATATATATATATATATATATATATATATATATATAGAGAGAGAGAGAGAGAGAGATAGTGAGTGAGTGAGAGAGGGGGGTGGGAGGAGTTTAATTTGCAAACCACATCACTAGTACAAACTTTGCAAAGTCGTCTTCATAATTGATTTTATTGATCAATTGTTGAAAATGAATATAAGTTTTTTTATTTTTATATTAAGAAAAAAAAAACAATTAATACACTCTACCTAAATTAGAATTAGAAAAAGTAAAATAGTCAAAAGTTATTTTTGAATATTTATTTTGATTTTCAGTTTAATTTTTAATTTGGGTAATAACTAATGGTATACGATATATTTTGTAAGAGTTTAAATGTTTAATTTTTATTCATATTTATCAGATTTTTTTTTGCATTTCATGTTTGGTGTTTGTGTTTCATTTTTGTTTTTTTGGTTCCATTTTTCATATTTCATATATTCTTGTTTCATAATTTTATGGTTTCATGAATTAAAAAATTCATGATTTCATTAAATATTTTCATGGTTTCATTAGAAAAAAAACTCATGATTTCATGTTGAAAGATTTTATATTTTGATGGTTTCATGATTTCAAGGTTTTATGTAAAGAAGGTTGTAAATAAAATATATCAGATTATTGTTAATTATTAAAAAAAGTAAAAAAGTAATATATTCCAAAATAAACGGTTAAACATGAAATGATTCCCAAAGCAATAGCCAATAGGACAATCATATTTTACTTAATTAATCTCTATCACGCATAAAGACAAGTTTACTTTTATCAATAAAAAGAGAAAGAAAAAAAATCAAAATAATTTTTTTTGGTGGAAATCGGTGTCTATGGTTTGTACAAGTAGGGTGGTTTGCAAAAGATTGTTCCTCTCTCTCTCTCTCTCTCTATATATATACATATAGGGTTAGGTTTCAGTAAGGAGAGCTAAGTTGAGAAGTATAAGAACGGATTTTCACCCTTGGATGCACATTACACCGAGATGCACCGGATCAGTTCTTGTATCAAGCGTGATTCATGGATGGGTTTAAGATTAAGGGTTCATATCCCTTTTTACGCTTTTCACCTTAACTCACATTTTCACACAATTCTTATATATAGGTGAAGGATCGTATGAGGAGAAATTATGATGAGAAACGATCTGAACCCTTGATCATTTTTAAATTAGGATTGATGCAAATATGAAGATCTATGGTTCTTGTAATAACTTTCCTTCTTACCGGAATCCAACGCTATATATATATATATATATATATATATATATATATACACACACACACATATATATACATATATATATACTTATACATACACATATATTATATAGAGGAGCGATCAAATGAAAACCACCTTCATTTGTAAAAACCGTACAAACCACCTTCATACGTCGATTTCATTGTTTAATCTTATGGAATTTTTTCATGAAATTGTTTAATCTTGTGAAATTGTTTCATCTTGTGAAATTGTTTCATATAATACTTTTTTTTGATGAATTTGTTTCATATGTGGTTATGAAATTGTTTCATATAATATTTAATGAAAATGTTCCATGTATTTCTCTAAAATTAAAATAATGAAGATGGTAATATCCATGATTAACACCCTACACAATAAAAATGTTTAATCAACCTCTCATAATTACAAAAAAAAAAAATGAACAAAATAAAAAATTATGATTGGTTGAATGATGTTTTCACGGTTTTTACAAATTGAATGATTTTTATTTAAACGTTCCCCTATATATAGATATACATATATAGTATATATATATATATATATATAAAGAGTTGCATGTTGCTTGTCACATGTGCAATTGTACTAGGCTAGAGTTTGTGTTTGTTGGTATTAGCAGAATAGTTTATATGCAGTAATGTCATTCCAAATGTTTGTGCAGGCCATGCCCCCTTGTATCTGCCTCATACTCAACTCCAATATTAACTCTATATGCTTGTTCTTAGATCTCACGAGAACCTTCTCATCAAGCCTCCCAACAACAATTAATAATACCATTTTAATTTATCCTGATTTAGAAAAATATTCAGATTTTTATCATGCAATAAACAAATCCTTTTCGAGATATGATTAATTGATATGGTCATAAGACATTTTTTATTTTACATCTCTTAAAACTTCTGAATTTAAATACGGACATGGTTTCTCGTACAATAAATATGGACATTAAAATATTGGTACTGACGAATGAAAGTTGAAAACTACTCGGTCGATGCTATTCGTCGTGAATAATCCATTATTTAGTAGTGTTTTGATCTTGATTTAGTAATATGTTGAGAAAAATCCATCATTAGAGAAAAATGTCAAAAGGGTTGATTTAAAACTCAATGCATTAAGTTTTGGTGAAGAAGGACCCCCATTGAAAGAAAAAGTGAGAGTGCATATCTTGTATCTGTTTGTAAAGGCATATCAGAAGTCAGACTCACTTTTGCTTTCATTACTATTAATGCATATCTCATCATACCACACCACCCCACCTTTTCAGCTTTCCAAATATGCAACTTCCTTTTAACAATTATCACTCTCTATCTATCTAATTTAATTCCGCTTTAAAAAACATTTTATGGCCGACGTCATGGTGTTTTATGGCGTAAGACGCATCTCCATTGTTACGATAAGGTATATAACGTTTGTTTAAGGTGTGGTTCATGTCATGGTGCCTTGAGGAGCATTACGACGTGCGTTTTTTCTACAATGTGTGATTGTTGTCGAAAAAAATTCCGAGCACCCGCTCCACCTAATGCTCCTAGCTCCCATATTTGTTGTTCCTCCTCAAACTTAGTCAGCTTTCCTGTAATTTGAGTATATGAAAATGTTAAACATTTGACAATAATAACTAATTTGTTGGCAATTAAAATTTGTGACGTTATACTTCCACAAAAGGACCAGCAATAGCCTACGATATCCCGAGATAGCATAATTAGGATCTTGAGCAATCTTTGTACAAACATGTGGCCCGTCTTCCTGCCTCCCAAACTCCCTACAATAAAAGTCAGTTTATAGGACGCCACTAATTTCAAGGCGTCCTATTAGACTGCTTTATAGGATTCAATTTATAGGTTCAAAAATAAATGGTATAATGAGTTTATAGGACGTTTTTGGGCTCTTAACAAGTTTTATAGAACTTTTTTAATACAAAGCGTCCCATTAGAGATTTTATAGGACGCTACTTGAAAAAAAATGTCTTGTAAAAGCAAATGTCATATAAAAATATGGGTTTATAGCACATTTTTTAAAAAGTGCCCTATAAAATAGATAATGGGACATTTTGTATTAAAAGTGTTCCATAAACTTGTTAAGACAAGTATAAACTTATACAAGGCCTTTAAAATGACACTTTAGTTTTTGGTCTTATAAATTGAGTCCTACAAAAGCAGTCTAATAGGACACTTTGAAGTTGGTGGCATCCTATAAACTCATTTTGTTGTAGTTACTCCTTTTTCAACTGTTATGGTTCATGGGTGCTGGCAGTAACTACGCGTATCTCTTCTGTAGTTTAGCAAAACAAAATGGGTTAGCTATTAGACATTTCAGGAGCATAACTACTATAAATCAAACTTATCCATTACATGATTTTAACAATTATGGTTTTCTAATACCAATGGTAGTCACAATGCCAACCAATATACATAATGCTTATCGGTGTAAGCCCAAACTAATAGTATCACTACATTAATTTATAAAACGTACTACCACACTAGCTGCCTTTGGAGACATGTAGATCAATTGATCAATTTGAAGTATTTAATTTGCATTCATTTATATACAAACCCGAAGTTGACATCTTTCTAGTAAGCCCAAGCACCATGAAACGAGGACCTGAAGATTAAAGTGATCTCCCGGACAACATGTGGATCTAGAAATCTAAACAATAAAAAAGAAAGAGGAAAAGGAAAATTAGGGCTCTCAAAGAGCTCACTTTTTAGTGAAATTTGAATCACTGGCAGTCATAAAAAATAAAAACTAATTAGATATTCGTCGATAATTAGCAATAGATCACTAACAAACACAAGTAAAAGATAAAAATAATAATAAACCCTTCAGTGATCCTTCGATGATTACCGACGGATTACTAAGAGTCGTTAAAAGAATTCTAAGATCTTCATACATATATGATTATATCTACATCCATATATATCATACATTATATACACGCAATTCCGACTATATATATATACATACAAATACTACAACACTATATATATCACATTCATAGTGTACACTATATACATACATAGATATGCATGCATACAAACCATACACTGATAGATATATACACATGTACATTCGTACTATATAGAATCTATACAAAGAATACATATATAAACATGTACTTTCATAAATATGTATATATATATATATATATATACATACATACATACAAACAAGATATTTTATATTAAAGATCAGTTCCAAACCCAAACGAACCTAGTACCATATGTAACGTTGTATAATACATAGTTGACTACATACCTACATATAGATACATACATAAATTGATACATGATATCAGGGACGGACCCAGAAATTTTTTTATACGGTGGCACCATTTGACCATAAGAAAAAAAATATAGGAATTTTTTTTAAACGGTGACACCGTTTGACTATAAGAAACAAATATACGGAAAAAATTTTCAAACGGTGGCACCGTTTGACTAAGAAAATGACACTAATATGATTCGGACTTGGGTGTGGGGTGGAATAAAAGTCTTGCAAACCCATTTTACTAAATAAAACTTGTTCTCATTATAGTTTCAAAATACATATGGTGGCACACAACAAATTAATACGGTTGCACCATTCAAGAAACCTAAATTTTTTACCCTTCGACGTAGAAACGATACGGTGGCACGTGCCACCCATAGCCCCTTAGTAGGTCCGTCTATGCATGATATGTACATATGGATAGGTACCCATACACAAACATAATGGAATGTAAATTGCAAAACTAAAAGAACAAAAGATTACATTTGAATGTAAATTGCAAAAACCGAAATAACAAAAGATTACATTTCAATATATTTATACAAGATGAAAAACAAAAATTACAAGATAATTACATCAGACACAAATTTCCAAACACATGTTTATAGTAATTCTTAACCAGTCATAAACAATATTGACAAACTATCACTGATATTATGTTTTTATATTTAAGAAAAAAACTTGACATAATTTTGATTTTATATTCTAAAGATTTATAATATCGATATTTTGATGAGAAAACTAATAAATTAATTTAAATACAAAACGATTTTCAAAACTCAGTTAAAAAGAATTATTCTATTTTATTTATAAAAAATAAAAATCACAACATTATTTGTATTATTATAAATTAGATAAATAAAAAGTAATATTGATATCATAAAAAACACATGAATGAGCATATAAATATAATAGAAATCATGTTTGTAAATAGTCCAAAATTAACTATTATTATATTATGCTAATAAAAAATTAATTACCCACATCAAAGACAGCTTTTGTCCTATCTAATTAAAAATTATTCATAAATAGATATAAAAGATAAATTAATATAAAAATAGTAAACATATCATAAACACCTTTTTATCTTATATAAATATTATTTATTTTGATTAACTTCAAGAAATATAATATTCTTTATGCAAGTCTTTAATTTAATTTAATTTTTTATTTATTAACTACCATTACTTAAATTAGTAACTTTAATTGTCACCGACTTTGTGTATATCAAATTACAATTCAAAAGTTAATTAATAGTAGAGCATTTTATTAAACTGTAAGCAGAATAAACTAGAATGTAACTAATTTTATTTTAATTTCTATTTAACATAATAATTAATTTGTTCTTAATCAGCATTTGCAAAAGTTTTATAATTTTACATGATAAACAGTGCTTCATCATAGTAGTATCAATTAATTTTGATGTCACATTTTTTATGTAATCAAAGATTATTAAATATAAGTTGATAATTTTACCTCAAAGTAATCAATTGTTACATAATCTACCAGTTAACCGTTAAAATAAGTGCAAAATAAGAAGAATAAAACGTCTGTTATCGCGATTGAGAAAAAAAAACTATCATTACACTAAAGATGAACTAATGCACATTTCATTTTATTTTGATTTTGGTCTTAAATTATTATTGTGTCACCATATGTAAAGAACCAAAATTTTATTTTGATTTTGGTCTTAAACTATCATACCAAAATTATGCTAATCGTAGCATCAAAACAGTTTTATAACATCCCCATGTAAAGAACCCTATGGTTCCAATTTTAACATAATAAGATGAAAGTATGTAAAATAAACTCACCTTATGATCACAAGAGATGGAGATATGAAGATTGTTGATCATCTATCTTAATGATTTGATGATAATCTATTTTTCACTTATACGCTGTATTCATGTTTCTGTCTTTTCAGTTCCAGCGATCTTCACTGAGTCTGTTCAGTGATCACTGAAGAACTTGTATTGTAAATCAATCAGAGACAACGATACTTCAAGAAGACAACACTCACACCAAAGAACCTTCAGCAAATGTCGAAGACTGAAACTGAAGATTAGAGACTGGCGAGTACATGATCTGAAGCGGTACTCAGTGATTACAAGCCCGTCTACATATGTGTGAAGACTGCTCAAGCCTCAACGAATGATGAAGAGACCTTTAGATCATTCCAGCATTCAGCGATCAAAGAAAGCTTGCTTAACACGATTGTTGTTGTCTTGTCCTTATGCACACAAAGAACAAACACGTACCCTTATAAATGTTGGTACAGTACGGAGCCGACTAGTCGACTCTATTGTTCACCAACCTTAGGTAAGGATGTCTGCCCATGAATAGTGTTTTTTGTACTATTCACTGTGGCAAAGGACAAGCTTTCCTCTTAAGGATTGACACGCACTCTAACCCTACCATATTGCATTAAATGAACATTTAATGCACTGAGTATAAATAGAAGTGTTTCTTCTCCATACAGAGTGCGCGTAACTCACTCTCTAAACCTAATTCTTACTTCAAGCATTTTCTAGCTTAAGTAAAAGATCTTCTCTTTACAACATTTCTTTTCTTGTTTGCTAAGAACTCGTGTGTAACCAAAGATTGCTTAGATAAATTTGTATTACCTTATCTTGCCGCAAACAATCTTGTAAAATATGTATTGATCTTTTTTATCAGTATATATATTTTAAATTTGAAAATATTGTGTTTGTATTCATCTCCCCCCCTTCTACAAACTGTTTTACTATTCTTGTAGACCCTCAAGGGACCAACAAAGATGAACAACAACAATTAGCCAGGACAAGAATCACATAAAACTATTTCTACTTGCTTCCTCTTCTAGGTTCTGTTTTCTCGGCTCAAAGTACACACACATAGAAAGTCTTTTCTTCTTTTTCCTTATTAACTCAATCACGATCCCAATGAGATAACAGAAAATCTCATATTATGTAAATAAAAATCATGAGGCGCTGGGTAAAATAAGTAATTTAAGCACATAACCAACTTAAACCCCTCAACTTACCACCATTTATCAATAAAAACTCTGAATTTTATAACCGATAAACCCGTTTACTACACCTAACAAACTATATGAAAAAGGTATCTAAAAACCAACTACATACTAACTTATGGCTTATCAACAAGATTTTATTAATAAAATTGCAAAATAAGTTAGTTTATAGTTGTCAAACACAGCTTAAGTTTTAACGTTAAATGTTTATTTTTTTTAAAAATATTGTACTACCTTTTTTGTGCATTTTAAAAATATAAGGCCCGAAATAGATCAGATTAAAATGTATTTCGTTTCTATCCAATTAACTATTTTTATTGTGAAATAAAACATCATTATTTGTAACTTGTTTCTTTTCCTCTAATAACTATGTGCAATTTTATGTTTTTGTGATTATATAAGCCGGATCTAATTGTGTTTCATGAATGCACATATCTATGTATGTCATATTCTTATACCTTACTTATCAAACAAAATGAAAATTTTGTTGGTAATCGGTCGTCGGAAAATATCATCATTAACAGATCTTACTGTGGAAGAAAATATGGCCAATGATCGTGATTGCCGGCAAATCAATCGGCAGAAAATTCCGTCGCTAATTCGTCAGAAATTATCAATATGCTAATGATCCACCATAAATCCTTGATTTATGTGTCTAGATAATGTAAATTTAAAAACAACAAAACATTTTTAGTACATATCTTTCTTTTTTTAAATAATATTGCATAGTGTCATTTGAAATAAAATGCCTTTGGCATTGCTATATGATGCAGAAATTCAAAACACATCAAAGGTGATAATTTTGTATAAGAGAGTTGTACTTTGTCACATAAATATTGATTTTTCGGTTTTTCAAGTTTTTATAAAAAAATGGGACAAGTCCAAAAAACTCAATGAATTTTCGTATTTAATTAAGTTCCTAAAGTTTTTGAAATAAATATACCACTGAATTTTCTCATTTTGAATGAGTTATCTCTGAATTTTTTATATAAATAAGTCACTGAACTCTTAATAATTTGTTACCTATATCATTTAAAGAAACCTAAATCGGTTTTACTGTTCCAAAATTTTACACTACTTAAACGTCTCACACCCGACGACATGCTCCCCTTGCTAGTTATATGTAACTTTTTTTTGGTTAAAAGTATGTAGGTAACCAATTTTTAGAACTACGACAATTTATTTATTTAAAAAGTTTAAAATTTATTCAATTAAAATAAGAAAGTTTAATAATTTATTTATTAAAAAATTTCAAAAATAATTATTAAACAGGAAATTTTTATTAAGTATTTGTACATTTTCCTAAGAAAACTATAATAAGTTGGTACATTATTTTTTGTGGAATGATTAAATCATGATAAATAATATCTAAAATAAATGGCTACCTATAAATTAAATCAAAAAATTATAACTAAAATAAACATAAAAACCAAAATTTTATTTGCTTTGTGTTTTGTTTTGTTTTGTTTTATATTGTTTTGTAGTCCAACTTCTTTTCTTTATTCCATTTGGTGTTGTGTTGGTATCCTATGATCATTTTTTCAATGATTCTTATTGTTTGGTTTGAGCATCCAAGGGTTTCATATATACATGTAACCTAAAATATATTCTATACTTGTTAAAATAATTAATATACCCAACTTGCCTTTTAAAATTAACATATTTTGGCTTGTTTTTATTTATGTAAATCACCAAACGGCGACCATGAATGAAGCTCGTCGTCAGAGACACCAATGTGAGGGACATTTTGTGGCTTACTCAACAACTGAGGCTAGCAGGGCGGGACTTGAGATCGAGCGTGCAACTTTTGGAGTTTTCAGACTCGTCTTAAGATGTTAATTTTCTAAGTTTATATACACAATATGAAACTTTATTATTTTGGGTTGTAAAGCATGTTTTTAAAGTTCTAATCTATGTTTGGAGTTAATTAGTAGCTCTGAATTATTTGTGTCTTTATACTAAGTCTCATTAATGACGTCCCGTTTCGAACCATGTAGACGGGGATGTTACAAATGTAGGAATCCAATCTATGACTTGTCTTGTATTTAGGCAAAGTCGTCCTACTCATTTGCATTAGACACCGAAGGCATAATTTTATTATATAAATTTGAAGTGAACCTAAAAAAATTGGGGTTTTCAAAAAGTTTGAAAATAAAATGCTCAATGATGTTTTGATATTTGATTACGAACGTTTGAAACAGTAAATGATTATGAATTGTGGTAACCGTTACACCAAATTTTATGTGTATTCAAGAAGTTCAGCAACATGTTTCTGATTACGACCATATTGCGTAAAATCAACAAAGTAATATTACTATATCGTTATGTAATAAGGTAAAACGTCTATTACATATTTGATGATAAAATAGCTTGATCGTAAAATCTATGGCATTCTTATATTCATAGGCCAAATTATTTTTTGATTTTATAGCAAAAATTTTGCTTTTTAAGTTATAAGTTTTTTTGAATAAGCCATTTCCGATCTTTTTAATAAGCATTATATCTCTCATTTTAGAACTAACTCATTTTTTAAAAATAATTTGAATCATTTCACATTATCAGCTAGTTTTTACCAAGCACGGCTACTTTATCAATTAGATTTTTAACTAACAACTAACTCATCATCTTGTTCTTCAACAAAATCAGATATATGTAACGCAAGCTTAATTGGTTGTTTTATATAAGACCGAACAATTATGCATCCTACCAAAAAAGTGTTGTAATAAGTTTATATGATGTTGGTGGACTTTTTAACAAGTTTTTAAGACACCTTTAAAATAAACCATCATAAGTTTATAGATGTTCATTGCTTAAAGATTTTGGATGTATGGAAAAAAGGGTTTTAGGTGGCAGGGATCGGTTTTCGTCAACATTAAACCGATCACAAGCGTTTTCTCCTTGGATGGTCCTCATTCTTTCTCAAATTTCTCAATAGAACCAACCATGGCAAGCGGTTATTTGGATTGTTATACCAAAATAAACCAACCAACATGTGTACCAACTGTACCAATTAAATTGTTACCAATTACAATCGGTTGATAATACCATACCAAGCATGCAAACTTGGTTGATACACTATATTGAAAGTTGCATATCACGATAGTACCATGGTACCGAATTATATAATTATTTGTTAGATTTCAATTTTTTGTATATTAAATTAAACTTTCTAATTCTAATTATTTATTTGCAACTTATGTTAGACTCCAGAATCCTTATATATAAAAGTATTGTAAATTGTTCAAGTGTTAAATATTCATTACAATTGGAGTGCTTTAAACATCACGTATGTTATCTAAGACCTCAAATAGTTACTCAAAATTTGAACATAATGACAAGTTTTCATATGTGTAACTTGAAGTTGGTATAAAACCGGTACCAACCGAAAAAAGTTGGTACCAAGTACAATTGGTTTGGTACACGGTATATGAATTTGCATACCAAATAAAATTGTCCAGTACATGATATTGGAGGAAAAAACTTGGTATCGTACCAATACACCCCTAATAATGTACATTAGAGGCTACAATTTAAAAATAATACAAAAAAATTCAAATTACGGCTATCATTTGACCTTTCTCTGCAAACGGATTTAGCTATCAATTTTCATATTCTTAGCAAATCGTGTAACTTAACTCTTCTTGGGTGGATTGATGTTACAGCTCGGGTGGGTTTTCATGCAGGTTGCCCGCTGCTCGTCGTGTTGGTGGTTTTCGGTCAGGACTTCCTTGTTCTTATATTCTTTTACCTGTTTTCTTGGTTCTGATATTCGGTTGTATATTCTTTTTGTTGTACTTTTTGCTCCTTGCAAAAATCTCTGCATCCTTTATCCTTTATACAAAATTTTACTATCATTAAAAAACCAAGTTTTACTAGTACATTTAAAATTAAATATTAATATTTTATGATATTGTTTAAAAAGCTTTTTTATAAAAAAGAAGTATACCATAAAAATATGTGTTTAAAAGACATTTTTCAAAATTGTTTTGCAAAAAAAACTAATATAACACTTTATTTTAAAATGGTCATAAAAAACTTGTTAAAAATGTCCAAAAACATCCTATAAAATTAACTACAACGTTTTTATATAAGATACATAAGGCGAAAGATCATATGAGAAGTAGAGTTAAAGTGAGTATCGTAAGAATAGATCTGAACTCTTGATCACCTTTAATCTCAAACACATCCGTGAATTGTGCTTGATACAGTGCATCTCGGTACATCTCATTTTAATATGCATTAAAAAGTGGAGATCCATATCTCACCGTAACTGTCTTTCTGATCGGAACCCAACCCAAATACATAATTATTTAGTCATATAAATCTAAATTTTATAAAACAATGTATTATAACCTACATAGTACCAAGACCAATTTTATGAAGTCCCTTTTTTCGATTTGTGTTTCTTATAAAATTATATATATATATATATATATATATGTAATTAAACGTGATTATTTATAAGAGAAAAATATATAATAAAATAATTGAATAGTTTAAATTAAAGGTGAAATGAAGAGTGGTCGGGGCGGGTAGATAAGTACGGAGTGGAAACGGACGCTCCAGGTCAGGCACGGGGCATAGGTGCTTTCTCGATGCCTTCCAACTCTGACTTGCTACACACAAATTCATATAATATATTTTATTCACATGAATTTATATACCAAAAACCGATCAAAATAGTTATTTATTTCATATAAATATGTCTATTAATTATGTATCCTTGATTTATCTAAATATCATTATGTATGCAAGTTCTACATCCGTCACTTAGGCAGCGTTTGGTACACAGACTAGACAGGACAGGACGGGACATAACTAATTGTTTGTCCTATGTTTGGTACGACTAGGACAGGACAGGACAAAACTGTTAAAATAACCATATTACCCCTAAATGTTGTTCAATGTTATTTTATATCATATATGATTGTAAAATGACAACAAATTAACCAAAATATATTTTAATTACATAGTTTGTGTAATCAAGTTTAATACATAGTTTGCGAGAAATTGCTTCCTGGCATTCTAGACTATATGAATTCAATATCACAACCAGTGAAAACCCAGGTGGAGCTTCTTTCTACAGGTAATAAAATTCACATAAACCCCATTCACGAGAACTTGAGCTGTCCATACGCAGATTTAAGAAAACCCAACAGAAACACTGTTTCAAAAGCATAGAAATCGTACGCAGGCGAAGAAGCAAGATGAAGAAATGGAGAAATCGTACCGATTGCAGAGGAGAAGAGGCGATGAAGGATGGTGGAAGAAGACGATTGAGCCGATGTGGAAGAAGACGAGGTTGTGATGAAGCAGGCGATACTTCACAACACAAATGGTGGGATAATTAGGTTTTTTTAATGGAAGAAATAAGGATAATATAGTCATTTTATATTCAGTCAAATGTTGTTCCATCTTTTTTGGTGGAACAAAAATTTTAAATTTTGTCCCATGAATTTTAAAAAGTCCCATCTTGTCTTATATATTTTTTTTGTCCATGGCATGCCAAACATGAGACTATTTTTTTTGTCCCGTCCCGTCCCATATAGTCTGCATACCAAACGCACCCTTATGGACCCGGTAAAAAGAATAAAAAATTATTATATTTGACCCCAGGTCCGCAATTACGACGGTCAGGTTTATAATTTGATTTTTTTTGTTTTTTAGCTGAGTCTACAAATAACGAACGTGGAACTTGCAAATATATTGGTATTTGTGTAAACCAAATAGGGGAATAACTAAAAGATTAATTTATGTAAAAGGTGTTCAAGATCGTTGAAGTCAAATAGTCAATCACCATCTTTTAGGATAACAAAAAAATAAGTGTGTAATATAAAGTAGAGTGAATTACATCTTTTATGGCTGATTTTTTATTTTCTTTCTTTATGATTTATAAAGTATATCGGCGGGTTATTTTATTTTTACGTTTTTTAATTTCAATATAGTCCATTCTATTAAGACCGTTAACTGAAGCTTTGTTAGTCATTCATATGCACCTCACATGAGGGGCAATTCCGTCATATGCTCCTCACCTATTTTTTTTTCTTCATAAAACTGTTCTAACAAACTTGTTATAACGTCTAAAAGTGTCCTATAAACTTATGATGTCTTTAGATATGACGCTTTCTTTTTTGTTCCTATAAAGTGGTCTATTATGACACTTATTTATTGGTGGCGTCCTGTAAACGCAACTTTGTTATAGTGGTAGTTCAAACACGAATACATCAATTACAATACTTAATAATTGAAGTTCTATGTAATCATGTCGTTATATCAACAAAAGTTTTCCATGAATAACCAAATCAATAATTAAATCTTGTACCAGTTCTCATCATGAAAGATTGATGATCTTCGTACATTATATATACTCATTGTGTTTCTCACCATACTATTATACTTGGTGTGTGTATGTATATATATATATATACATACACACATAGAAATGTATAATTAATACCCGGGGTTGGGTTCGGGTCGGTGATGAAGGATATCCCCATTCCTGTTTTATAAATTCGGGGATTCCCCATCTCTGTCCTCTTTCCCAGTCAATACCCAACGTTGGGTTGGATATCAGGTTCCTATTGGGTGCGAAGCTTTTTGCGTTATGTTATTTATCCTCTTCATTTAGTCCTTTCGATGCAAACAAGTCATTTATTATAGAAATGTGTTGGGATTTATTTAAATGAAGATAAATTATTAGTATATATTAGTCGCTCGATAAGATAATTATAGGTTACAAATATGGGGGGCATGAAACAAACAAAATTCATATACTCCACAACGTAATAATTTCATGGTCGGAAGGATAAGAAACATAACATTTTGTTGCCATGTCAACGTCATATTCGGCCCATAAATGACATAGTATAAATGTACCAAAATATGTTATTTTACACATCAAACAAAATAAAGAATCATATTATATATATATATATATATATATATATATATATAAAGAGAGAGTGGGGTTCAAGAGAAAACCTCTAAAGAAATGAAGAACTAAGGAACACTATGATCAGTGACGGATCCTGGATTTTTGCATGGTAGGGACATCTTTAAGGTAGATTAAAGGCCCGTAAAGTCGTCCGACGTGTTTTTAGCTTAATTACATTGTTTCGATTGATTTTTAAAGGTTTTAAATTTTGAGGGGGGTTTTTAGTGTTTTTGTCGATTTCGAAAGACTTTTTCGATTTTTTTTATTGATTTTAAGTAACTTTTTGGGTTTTTTTATTGATTTCCTGTGTTGTGGGTCCCGTACAAAAAATTAATGGAGGATAGAAGGTAGAAGTTGTAAAAAATTTATTTTAACCCTTGTAAAAATTTTAATTTTTTAATGGGGTCCCATCCCTCCCACTTACCATATGAGTAATTGAAGGTGATTTTTTGTTTTTATGCATGTGTATATGTTATGCATATATGCATAGAAACAAATTGCTAAAAATCATTTGTATGCATTTGTACATACCGTCCAGATGAACAATTATCAATGTGTTCTTTAGTTTCTTAATTTTTTGCGGTTTTCTTCCAAACCTGATCATATATATATATATATATATATATATATATATATATATGGCCCAGTTCAAACGAGAACAATCATGATCAAACAAAAAAAAAAACAAGAGAACGTCAAATTTCATGTGATTTTACACTAAAATCATATGTAAAGTCACAAGTGCCCACGACCTTGGCCACAATACCCCTTGCGTTTACCTTGTTTTGTAATTGCATGTGATATCAATGCAATATCATATGTGACTTGACCGTTCTCGTACTTTTTTTTATTTTGATCATGTTCTCATTTGAACCTCCTCCCCTCTCGTGATTTAGTCATTCACTTGTGATCTTAGTAGATGCAACGGTTTTGTGGTTTAGTCGTATAATTAAATTGAAATCTTATAAAGTAAAACGCTTATACATTTTAGACATCTTATAAAACCAATTTTATCGTAGTATCAATTATAAATTTACATAATTCATATAGTAAAAAAAAAATAAAGTATGATTCAAATGATTACCTCCAAAATTGAGTGTTTAATTCAAAATAAATCATTGAAAAGCGAATTTTGATAATGATTGAAAAAATATATGGTAGACATAATTTGAATGAGTGATTGGTACTAAACAGCCTTTGCCTGCCTTATATTGTACTATTGTAAGTAACTAATAGTAAATAATAAATAATAATGGTACCACCCTACTACCATAGTCTTCTCTCTTGTTTTTTTGGTTATGTATGTATTTTTTTTATAAAATAAAGTTTATTGTCACATGTTTTTTAAGCGGATAAAATTATAATTTTTTAATGAAAGTCGGTTTTGTTTGGTCACCGAAAGTTTATCCGTCTGTTAACTTCAGAGACCATAAAATTAGTCGAGGTATGCATAAGCTGATACGAACATCTGCAATCATAAAAAAATAAAATTTAAAACATCCTAGGAAATCAAACTAGAGACTTGTCATTGAATAAGAAGATACGTGACCTTGTTCTTGATGTCAAGCAAATTCGTGAGGGTGAACTCATAGTTTAGAACTATTTTATATTCGTATAAGATGTCTGTCTTTTGTATTTTTCTCGATTGATGGTTAAAAATTGATCAGCATTTGAATTACAATATGGGAGTTGTAGAAGCAGTACGAAGTTACATGCCACACACATGCACGCATAACTGATAGCACACGTCGATGAAATAAGACTTGAATATGAGTGGAAATAGAGAATATACGACACTAAATTGAGAATCTAAACAGAGAAAGGAATAATACAGTACACTTGTTGAAAGTCAATCTATTTAAACTCTTAAAAGTGAAGTAAATGAAATAGTTAAATTATGTTCATAGTTGTTTTACTTTTCAAATTCTTGAAACGTGTGCCATAGTTATACATGAATTCATATCCACTTGAAACAACACCGGTGTACATGACAACTGAGGCATTGTTATGGGGGTATATATGCCTCTCCCATTTTGTTATATTCTCTTCTAACGTTGTTAATCCGACTTTTTTTTTTCCTACGAACTAATTTGTTTTCAGTATTTTTTATATACAACTGTTGAGAAACTAAACAGTTATTTTTTATTATTTTCTTTTATCGTAGATTCTTCACCATCTGTTTGCCTTCCATTTGTCACTTCCAGCCGCTATGCCAATGCTACTCTTATATTCTTATTCACAACCTCTTTTCACATTCTATGTATTTGATGGTTTCTTAGTTTCTTGTTTCAGATTCGATAAGACCTTATAGACATTATTATGATACATTGAATAAACATGTCTTCTAATGAAATTGTTTAGGACCATGTTTTGTATCTTCTTAAGGGCATTTGGTTCGCAAAATATTTTTGGATGGCAGGACTGTCCCTTAGTATGTTAAATATGTGAGATTTTGAACAGGGTATCTAAAATTTTGGGGCTCAATTTTACATATGTTCAGGGCATTTTTATCAATCTGTGTAAAGTTATAGCCCAAATTGTTTAGGTTCAAATTGTTAATTGATTAGGTTTAGATTCAAATTATTAATGGTTTAGGTTTAGGTTAAGTTCGGATTGTTGATCGTTTAGGATTAGCGTTCCTTTGTGCTTAACATATATGTATCATTGTTATTTCTTATGCAATGCCATCAAAAGTTATGGATGTAACATGGCCTCCAAAAAGATTGGAATGTCCTTGTTGGATGGAATGAAATATGTTAAATAATTGGAATAGAATGTTATCAGATTTAACCACATGTTTCATTAACAGACATTGGAATGAAATCTCTTAAAAGAATTGGAATCTGTTTGTTTGGTTCACATAATGTAGCTTTGGAATTTGAATGAAATATTGGTAAATGACCGAAATACCCTTTTTTGAAAATTTTGAAACTGAAATCCAACTACTGTGGTTTTAGAACGGTGGTGGTCGAAGATGATTCAGATCGGTGGTGGTCGGCGGTAGTTTGGATCAGTGGTCGTTAGTGGTGGTCGACGGTGGTTCAAATCGATGGTGGTCGACAGTGGTTGGCGGTGGTTCAAATCCGTGATGGTCGGTAGTGGTTCGGATCAAGTAGGGAATATAGGGATATAATATTTTGAAGTATATAATATTTATATACGGCAATGGAACAAATAAACTCACATGCCCTTCTCACCTATGGTGAGGTTTGAACCCTTGACCTCCAAGAAGGCTAATGACTCACATACTGCTAGGTCAAAGATCCTTTGGAATGACCAAATCCATGAAGGGTGGAATGTGTGAAACTTAATTCCATTCCGTAGGTAAAGCAAACGCCTAAACGAAATCTGGTCAATGGAATTGCTCATTCCAATTCCTACGAATTCCGTCGAAATCCTACGAACCAAAAGCCCCCTAACCACATATCGTTGTGACTAACTATATCTTGGTGTGCCAAAATCAGAATTCTCGTTATAATTTCTTCCAACCCTCAATCCTTTCCATGGGCAATTGAAATCGAATCCAATTTAATTGATTATTTATTCAATTTCAATGAATGAATTTCTTTATTTATTCATTATTATTAAATCCATACGGACATTCGACATATGACGACTCTTACGTTGTACATAGTGTTCATGTGGTGGCATGAAACACAATGTGTAGGAGTGACAAAATGCAATGAGGGTTCCTCATTATGAAAATCTCGGCTGATATATGTCAAAAATATATTTTGCCATCATCAATTTTGTTTTTATGTTATTTTTTAAATTATTTTTCTATCAATATAAATGCTACTATATTATTATAAACAATGATAAACTATTAATAAAAGTGGTAGGTTACGGTTTTGCACACATAAACACACACCAAATTAATGAATGGATTATCGGTTGGTCTCGATGGGTGTTGAGTTACGGTCATGAAGAAGATGGGGTCATGTTGCATATTTACGATGTTGAAGAAAGTGTTTTCAAATTACAAACTTACGGTGTTGAAGAATGTGATGTCGAGTTATAGACTTATGGTGTCGAGTTGTTATACATACCTGAACGTACATGAATATTCATAATGAATATTACACATATAGTATTTCACATAAAAATACTCTATCGAGATGGATGTCATATCGAGAAAAATGAAGTTCTCATTTTTTTTGATTAAAATATTAGTAATTTTTAAAATAATTTAGTTTTAAATATTAAAAGGGTAAAGTTTTTAATTAAAAAATAGAAGAAAAATTCATATAATTAAGCATGGTCATTAGGGGGTGCTCAAAAAACTAATCAACCTGGCCAACCTAACCCGAAAAACTTGAAAAAAATCCACCCGATATGACCCCCCATATGATCGATACAAAATTATGGCAACCCGAATCTATTGAGTTGAAATTGGATTAGGCCGATATGTATAAATTACCAAAAATGACCCGGCAACGAGCAATGAAACTCATAAGAGGACATTATTGGAAAGTTATATGTAATACCTAAATATTTGACGAACATGTATATTCTCTTGATTGATTGATCGTATTTTAAATGAAGGTTTCCTTTACTTTTATGTTCCCAATGTTGATGTTACTTTGTTTAAACACAACCCGACCAAACCGACCAACCCAAATGAGTTGAGTAAAAAAAATTAAACTGCCAACAATGGGTTGGGTTATTGAAATGCCTTCAACCTGATCAACCCAAGCCATAAGCATCCCTTATGGCCATGATTGAAATAATGTTTTTTTACACCTAATCACCTTAATTAAAATTTTTATATAATGTGAATTGTTGGATCAAATAGAGATAGAGGGTGAAGATTTGTCCTTTGGTTTACATTGTAAAGTTGGTTTTCAGTTGAACTTTCCTCTCTCTCTCTCTCTCTCTCTCTATATATATATATATATATATATATATGGTTGAGTTTCGGTGAAAAAGATGGTTAAAGTGAGAAGCGTAAGAATGAATCTCTACTCTTGGATGCACATTAGAATGAGATGCACCGACATGCACATCATCAATCCACATATCAAGCATGATTCATGAGTGAGTTTGATATTAAAAGTGATCAAGGGTCTAGATCTCTTTTACACTTCTCAGCTTAACTCTTCTTCACACACGATCATTCGCCTATATATATATATATATATATATATATATATATATGGAGAGAGAGAGAGAGAGATACATATATAGAAAGAGTCATTTTAAATACAAACCATTCGAAGATTACAAACCTTACAACCAAGGGTATTGAGTCTTTATAAGAAATTCGTATTTTTAGGAATAATTAGCTTTCTTAAATATCTCATATGATATCAAATAAATCAGATTTATCTTTAAAGAAATATTATTTTCTTAAATATCTTATTCAGTTACCATATGTAATTGACTCCTTATCATTTTTCAACCGTTTTGTTTATCATATGAAACCAAACAAATTATACGTCTCATATGAAATAATAACAATTTTTGTTACCCTAGTTTCATACCTGTATTGTTTCACTTAAGAAACAACACATTTATAATAATAATAATTCCTAATAGCATTTCCTAATAACAATTCAATAAAAAATACATAATTTCTTATCTCAAATACATAATTTGATATTCAAGAAAAAAACCCTATTACTTTTATCTCACTTCAATGTATCCTAACCCAGACGTGGAAATCTCCGTCTTCCGATCATCTGACGAACTAGAGATGAAAAGCAATAGATATGAAAGCCAAAGAAAAAAAAATATAACCATGATAAACGGGTTTTCGATTATAAAAGTTCAGGTGATTTCTGAAAGGTAATGGTAACCGGGGGGGGGGGATTTAAATTGATTATGTGCTTAATTGTTTAAAATAGTCTCACCGCCTCTTATGGTTTATGATTGTTTATGTGAGATAATTGTTTTATCTAATGGGAGAATATGAGATAATTATCGTTTCAATAATATTAAACCTCCACCGCTAGTTTGGTTCAATATAAAAGGTAATGGATAAGAGTTATCTTATCACATTATTTTTGGAAAAAGAAAAGTGAGAGAGAAACTTTACTGTGAGTTCTCTTGTGTGAATTTTTACGTGAAACTGTAAGAAGAAGAAGAAGATTGATTCTGGGATTATATTTGGAAGTTGCTGCTGTGTGAATTCATCTTCATATATGTGAAAACAAGGTGAGCTTATGTTATCAACTTTCTTTATTTGGTGTTTGAAACATTGAACCATATGGTTCTTATGAGGGAAGATGATAAAACAGTTCCTCAAAAGCTGTATGAGTTTGATGGTAAATCTGGTATAGAACTGTAAGGTTCTTTATATGAGTTCCTATTTTGAAATGGTTTTGGTTGCCAGTTTTGGTACAAAGGTAGTTTTGATCATGATTATATCATGATATGTTGTAATAAAGGTGGCATATCAAGGAGTTGCGTACATTTGTAACAAGGGTGACATAATCAGGAGTTGCGTACATTTGTAACAAGGGTGGCAAAATCAGAAGTTGCATACATTTGTAACAAGGGTGGCATAATTAGGAGTTGCGTACAATTGGTAATAAGGGTGGCATAATCTATTTTTGGAAATGATGATCTTTTGATCATGGGTTTTGTTATCACATTCTTATGAGGTGATGATCTTGAGTTATGGTATTTGTGTGATACTAGGACTTGGGTTGTCGCATCCTATAGATGTGATAAAAAAAGTGTTTAAGGACCAGAGGGCCTTTGGTTGGTATTCATGTTAAAGCAGAGGGCCTCTAGTTGTATTTGGATTTCTAAGTTCTTTTCCAAATATTTTAACTTATCTTGAACTATAGACTCTGCATGTGCTATGTAGAGGCTCCATATTTGGAAGTTGAGCTATATGTACGAGTTCTATGACTAAGCTTTGTATCCAAGCTATGTTCGAACTCTGTATCCGGACTCCTAGTATCAGGAAATTTTTATGATTAAATCTTTTTGGATTAAACCATTTTCAAACTTCGTTTTTATATTGGTACTTAGAAGCCCAAAACATAATTCAACCAAAAGGGATCTGGTTGTCAGAGGGCCTCTGGTTGGCTTGGTCTCTGGGTGGATTAATTCTATTTGTTCTTAAGTCCTTGGAAAGATGTTCAAACCTTTGGTAGAAAATCAGAGAGGCACTGACTGATCTTCAGGATTAATCAGAAGGCCTGTGGTTGCATTTAAAATCCATTTTCTTTCAAATTATCTCATTTTTAGCTTTTAGAAGCTCTAGTTAGGCGAACCAGAGGCTCTGATCGTCCAGAGGGCCTCTGGTTGGCCACGACTTGTGTTAAATTTTACTTTGAGATGGCTACGCTTCTAAGAGGCTTCGTCTGGAACTTCTGGTTGATGAATTAGAGGGGCTCTACTTGGTCATGTGTTTATAGGTTGGCCTCGCATTTTTATAAAGCCTTGCTTCTAGCTAACCTTAATTGGATTTGTTTCAAGTTTCGCTTTGCTCTGGTTAATGGACCAAAGGGGCTCTGACTCTTAAGGACCAGAGGGACTCTGGGTGGTTTAGCATACTGTGATGCGATAATTTTTTTTTTCTAAATCACTTTATGATGCGATACTTGATTAATATTTTATGGAAGGGTTGTATATATTTGTTTTAGTTACAAATATGAGTTTGTATCATGTTTTGGTGATTTTCACCATGTATTTGCAAAAAAAGGGAAATTCTTACTAAATCAAGGTCTAACCCTCATTTTGTGTATCAAAAATGTGTATTATAGGTTGAGTACCATCAAGGAATAAGGGAAAAGGGAAATTGGGAGATTCTCTATGTGTTTACATGGAATATTGAGAAGAATCTGTTATCTATTAATTTTGAAATACTTGTTATATATGCAAGTTATGTACAAGAATGTTATGGAAAAATTTGTTAGCTACTTTGTTAATGTAGCTTCTTGTACTTTTTTGACCGAATGTGTAATATTGTATTTCATATTATATGAACTACATGGTTATATGTAAATGTGAATCATGGGGTGTTAGAAAGTTGGTATCAGAGCCTAAGTTTAAGACATTTAGGTATCTAGCATGATGCATATACTTAAATTGTATTAGTTACATATTAGGGGTCCCTGACATAAGTAGAACGATTCGAATAAATATGACGGGTTAAAAGAGCGATATGTAAGGTAAATTCAAATTACAACTGGCCAATGTGTAACACCCCACATCTCACATTGCATATAACATATAATTCATTCAAAGAAATACATGTATTACCCCACTTAGGTCCATAGTACAAGAAACTAAAGTACAAAATACACAATCCAAAAATTCCAAAATACAAGTTCTTGTACTACATAACATTCAACTTAAAAACTAAACACATCCATAGGCTGATCTTCAAACAGTATGCACATAGGGAAACAAATTATATTTTCCCTTTCTCTTAATTATCATGATACTCAGCTGTTCCTGCAATACATATTTGACAGATAAAATGAGAGTTAGACATGAAGGTCTAGTGAGATCCATTTTTCCTTGTAATTGTAGGGTGAAGATCACCAAAACATTATTTAAAATCAACTTTTCATATAATGAGAACGTAAATCCATATTTCATAATGACCAGTATACATCTGGTTGTAAAAACTAGACTTAACTTAGAAAGATTTTTATTCATCATATAACAGGGCCAGAGCCCCTCTGATTCTATTGACCAGAGCTTCTGGTCCTACCAACCGGAGCTGCTATCAAGTTTAACATATATTTACAAAGTCATGAATGTAGAAGGAATGTAGTTATTTTCCAAGTATATATATATATATATAGTATAATTTAAATCCTTCGCATGTCCAGAGCCTCTATTCGTCTACAAAGGCCAACCAGAGCTCCTCTGGTTAAGTTATAAAGAGCAACCAGAGCCCCTATGGTTCTACTTTTTTTGCCAAAGTTATTTTGTATAAGTAATTTTCTAAGTTAAAATAAGAGCAAGAAGTCTTATAAATAATTTGAAATACAACCTTTGACACAGAGCCTCTATATATTATATACAGAGCCTCTGGTCTAAGTAAAAGTTTTATAAAAGACTTGTATCATAAACATATATTATCCAGAGTCTAAGCAAAATCTTCTTTATTTTCCAAGAAAAATTCCAAAAACCCATATTTTTAAAGTTCAAATCCACTGTTGAAGCAGTTACCTTTCTTCATCAAAATCAACTATCGAAAAACATATATTTCCAATAACATCATATAAGGATTTTAATAACAAAAACTCACCTTAATATGTACAGATTTGGAGATTAATCACACAACAACTTCTTCAAATAATCACAAAATCTTCAAATCACTTTTATGCAAGTTTTCTTTCAAGAACATCTTCATCGCCACACGCACACACTTTTCTTTTTCACAAAGATTTTCTAAAAGGTGAGATAAGATTGACCTTAATTACTTTATATATATATATATATATATATATATATATATATATCAAAGGCGGTGCAAAGCTTAGTATTATAAAATTCATAGACGGTGGAGATTTTATATTTTAAACCTCTTCTTCTTACCCAAGAATATGTACACATATACATATTTTAATAATTTATCATGTATGCATATTATCATGAGTGCATACCCATATATCATTTATATTGTCACATATGCATATATTCAACTTCATAAATAAATATGCATATTTCCACATAATCACATAATAATCACATAAGGATTACCTCAAATGTGGTTGCCTTAAATCCCGGTTATCACATTATCTACCTCTCAAAAGAATTCCGTCCCGTAATTCATTTAATCAAGCAACCAAGGGTATCTGATTCTCATTTCAGACTCTAACTCCCATGTTGCTTCTGATCCCTTGTGAAAACGCCACTGTACTTTTACCAAACTAATTTCTTTGTTCCGCAACACCCTGATTTTTCGGTCAGTCATAGCTTCTAGTGTTTCCACAAAGTTCAGTTTACTATCTAGTTTAATTTCTAGAAGCAGTACTGCTAGACTTAAATCAGCTAAACATTTTCGTAAATTTGACACATGGAAGGTATTGTGAATTAAGATAAGCTCTCCGGTAATTCCAACTGATAAGCCATTGGCCCAACTCGTTTGCAAATTTTGAACGACCCAACATATCTTGGACTGAGCTTACATTTCTTTTCAAATCTAATAACACCTTTCCATGGAGAAACTTTTAGCATCACAAAATCACCCACATAGAATTCAATTGGTTTTCGACGTTTATGCATAACTTTTCTAGCGGTCCTGTGCTGTTTTGATTCCTTCACGTATTTGTTCAATCTTTTTAGAAGTTACTTGAACAATTTCTAGACCTGTCAACTGTTTCTCACCCACCTCATTCCAACATAACGACATTCGATATTTACGTCCATACAAAACCTCATACGGTGTCGCTTGAATGCTGGAGTGATAGCTATTATTATAGTCAAACTCTATTAATCGCAAATGATCCTCCCAAGATCCCCCAAAGTCAATAACACAAGTCCTCAACATGTCTTCGAGAGTCTGGATGGTTCTCTCACTTTACCCGTCTGTCTGGGGATGATATGTTGTGCTTAATCGAATTTGGGACTCCAGAGCCTTTTGCAAACTTTCCCAGAACTTTGAAGTAAAATGGCTATCTCTGTCAGAAACGATGGATAGTGGGACACAGTGTCTGGTTACAATTTTCTTGATATAAATCTAAGCCAACCTCTCTAAAGAATAACCTTCTTTTATTGGTAAGAAATGCACATATTTAGATAAACGATCCACTATTACCTAGATTGCATCATATCCTTTTGGGGTTCAGAGTAATTTCCTAAAAAAATCCATTGTAATATAGTCCCATTTCCAGACAAAATTTCCAAAGATTGAAGATTTCCATAGGGTCTCTGGTGTTCGATCTTAACTTGCAGACATGTTATGCGCCGTTCCACATATCTTGCTATGTCTTTCTTTAATCCGGACCACCAATAGAAAGGTTTCAGGTCTTTATACATCTTATTGGTACCTGAATGAATAGAATAGCGAAACTTATGACTTTCATTCAAAATAGTTTCTCGAATATTCCCATAGCATGGCACCCAAATTCGTCCTTGAAAGTATAGGATTCCCTCATCATTCAATTCCAGGGTGGAAATCATTTTACTCAATATTTCTGACTTCATCTGATCCTCTTTAACAGCTTCCTTCTGACATTTCAAAATTTCTTTATGAAGATCAGGACTTAAGTTTATTCTCATTGCCACAGTTTTAGTTTTTCCACTCCTTTCTTTTCTACTCAAAGCGTCGGCTACCATGTTGGCTTTTCCTGGTTGATAAAGGATTTCACAATTGTAATTATTAACAAGTTCAATTCATCAACGCTGCCGCATGTTTAAGTCTTTCTGGTTGAACAGATGTTGTAGACTCTTATGATCGGTGTAAATCTAGCACTTTGTTCCCAAAAAATAATGCCTCCATATTTTCAATGCAAATACCACTGCTGCCAATTCCATATCATGTGTTGGGTATTGTTTCTCATGATTCTTCAGTTGTCTGGATGCATAGGATATTACTTTTCCTCTTTGCATCAAAACACATCCCAAACCTAATTTTTGAAGCATCGTTGTAAACTACAAAGTCTTCTGACCCATCTAGTAAAGACAATATTGGGACACTGCAAAGATGATCTTTCAATAATTGGAAAGCTTTTTGTTGTTCTTCTTCCCAGGTAATAGCCTGTCAATCCCAGAAAGCTTCGGACTTCAGAAGGAGTCATTGGTGCATCCAATTTCTCGACTGTCTCTATCTTTGCTGGATCCACTTTTACCCTTGCTTCTGATATAACATGACCTAGGAACTGAACCTCTTTTAACCATAATTCACACTTAGACAACTTTGCATACAATTTTTCCCTTTTTAGAAGTTCAAGTATCAGACGGATATGTTCTGCGTGTTCTTCTTCAGTTTTAGAGTATATGAGAATATCATTAATAAATACGATAACAAATTTATCAAGATATTATTTACATACCCGATTCATTAAATCCATAAAGGTTGCAGGTGCATTAGTTAAACCAAATGACATACCTAAAAATTCATGATGTCCATACCTGGTTCGGAAAGCTGTTTTGGCAATATCCTCTTTTTCTTACTTTGAGCTGATGATATCCTGATCTTAAATCAATCTTTGAGAAATAACAAGCTCCCACCAGTTGATCAAACAAATCATCGATTCTTGGTAATGGGTATTTGTTTTTGATCATCAATTTGTTCAACTCTCGGTAATCTATATACATCCGCATAGACCCATCTTTCTTTTTAACAAAAAGGACTGGAGCTCCCCATGGTGAAGTGCTGGGTCTAATGAATCCCTTGTCGAGCAAATCTTTTAACTGAGTAACTAATTCTTTTATTTCTGATGGAGCTAATTGATATGGCGCTTTAGCTACTAGTGCTGCTCCAAGTATAAGATCAATCCCAAATTCAACAGCTCGGTCTGGCGGTAGACCGGATAAGTCTTCTGGATATTCATTAACAATCGGAATCAGTTCTTGCTTCCCTTTTTCTTTCTTTGCATCAATCGCATATGCCAAATACCCCTGACATTTCTTCTGAATACACTTTTGCGCTTTTAATATAGATAACAGGCTGGTATGATGATTCTGAAGATCACCATAAATAACAACTGACCCTCTGACTGGTAAGGTAATTCTGATCATTTTTCTATTGCAAACAATATTGGCCTGATTTTCTGCCAACCAATCCATTCCCACTACTACATGAAATTCTTTCATTGGTATTGGGAATAGTCTGATCGGTAACTCACATCCCTCAATAAAAATGGCACAGTTATTAAACACATAAGCAACATATTCTTGACTATTAGCAGTGTCAACTACTAATTTATCGTCAAGTGGCACATATTTCATGCATGCATATTTGGCAAATGATGGTGATACAAACGAAAAGTTTGCACCTGAGTCAAACAACACCTTGGCATATAGAGAGTTTACGAGGTGTAGTTTCGGCCTCGTTCTTAGTCATCTGAAATGATCGACCCCGCGCCCCTCCTTGCCTTCCTCTACTTATATTTGGTCTTCCACGAGCATTTGAGGTGTTGCTTCCCATTGTCAATTGTGGAGTCATTAATTGTGGGCAATTAGGTCGAAGATGATCCGATTAATTACAATTGAAATATCTTTTAGCAATCAGGCAGTTCCTTGACAAGTGACATGCCTTTCCACACTGATAACACTTTCTCAAATCTGTTTTATAGTCGCCTTGATGAATCTGATGGCATCGGGACAGACTTTTCCATTAAATTTCTGAATAAGTTTATTGCCATATTTCACAGATTTTGGTCCTCGGTAACCTGTTAAAGGTCTTTCCCATTTTCTCTTTTCAGCAACTTTTCCTTCTTCCTGTCTATTCTTATTCCTCTCAGTAACCTCTGCTGCATCCACTGTCAAAGAAAACATAGCATGATTCATAGCAATCACAAATTCCTGAATGGATGGTTTTAATCCCCAAATATATCTTTCTACTTTTTTGGATTCGGATGAGATATAGTGCTCAACAAATCAAGAATATTCAATAAACTTCTCTGTATATTCCCGAACAGTTCCTGTACCTTGTTCCAGTTTCAAGAAATCTTCCTCCATTTGTCTTATGGCTGTTTTAGGACAGAATTTCTCTTTAAATCTGTTCACAGACTCTGCCCAAGATAATATTTGCAGAATATCTGTTTTGGCCAATGATTCGACTTCCCACCAGAACAGTGCATTAGATTTCAACACAGAAACAACAAATCTGACTTTATCTGCCTCTGAACATCTGATAGTGTTGAATACAAACTCTATTTCTTTGAACCAACACAAGGCTTTAACCGGATCTCGGTCTCTCCAGAAAAGGTTGGAGGTTTGCAAGTTAGAAACATTTTGATATCTCCCTCTTTGTTGTTTATAACAGGAACAGATGGATTTATCTCCACTCTTCTTGTTTCAATTCTAGCAGGTATCCCCATGATGGATGTCAATGTTTCTCTTAATTTTCCCATTTCCTAAGCTAACATATCTCTGGTTACATATTCTGGCTGGGGTATCTGCTCTTGATTAACATTATCAGAGTTAGATTCTCCATGGTCAGCATGAGTCTCAGATTGACTATTTCTGCCTTTGGTTTGCCCTGTTCCTCTACCTTTGCCTCTACCCTCTGATGTGTTAATGAGAGCAAGAGCAGAGGAAACCTCTGCATCATTAGGATTGGGGCGGGTGATCCTTTTAGACCTTCGAGATCGGCTAGTCATCTACAAATTTCAATGTTAATAATCATGTATTCATATTCCCAAATATAATAAAGTGTCCAAGTTCAGTTATGTACCTGTAGATTCTTAATTACATTGGCCAGATGTAATTCAAATGTACCTTACACACTGATCCCTTAACTTATCATATTTATTTCTAATGGTGCTAACTATGTCCGGGACCCTTAATATGCAATGAAACAGTTTAAGTCTAGGTATCATGCTGTGAATACCTAAATCCCTTGAACTCAGGCTCTAATACCACTTCTGTAACTTCCCACATCTCATATTGCATATAACACATAATTCATTCAAAGAAATACATGTATTACCCCACTTAGGTCCATAGTACAAGAAACTAAAGTACAAAATATACAATCCAAAAATTCCAAAATACAAGTTCTTGTACTACATAACATTCAACTTAAAAACTAAGCACATCCATAGGCCGATCTTCAAACATTATGCACATATAGAAACAAATTATATTTTCCCTTTCTCTTTATTATCATGATACTCAGCTGTTCCTGCAATACATATTTGACAGACAAAATGAGAGTTAGACCTGAAGGTCTAGTGAGATCCATTTTTCTTTGTAATTGTAGGGTGAAGATCACCAAAACATTATTTAAAATCAACTTTTCATATAATGAGAACGTAAATCCATATTTCATAATGACCAGCATACCTTTGGTTGTAAAGACTAGACTTGACTTAGAAAGATTTTTATTCATCATATAATAGGGCCATAGCCCCTCTGGTTCTATTGACCAGAGCTTCTGGTCCTACCAACTAGAGCTCCTCTCAAGTTTAACATATATTTACAAGGTCATGAATGTAGAAGGAATGCAATTATTTTCCAAGTATATATATATATATATATATATATGTAGAGTATAATTTAAATTCTTCGCATGTCTAGAACCTCTGGTTCGTCTACAAAGGCCAACTAGAGCTCCTCTGGTTAAGTTATAAAGAGTAACCAGAGCCCCTATGGTTCTACTTTCTTTGCCAAAGTTATTTTGTATAAGTAATTTTTTAAGTTAAAATAAGAGCAAGAAGTCCTATAAATAATTTGAAATATAACCTTTGACACAGAGCCTCTATATATACTATATAAGAGCCTCTAGTCTAAGTAAAAGTTTTATAAAAGACTTGTATCATAAACATATATTATCCAGAACCCCTCTGGTTCTATGTGAGGAATGACCAGAGCCCCTCAGCTTCCATTCAAGGAACAACCAGAGTCTCTCTGGTTCCTTATAGCTCGTACACTTTGTCAAAATCATGGTTATCCAAAACCTCTGGTCATAAGCCAAGTTTTCCCTTCTCAATAACATCATTACTACCATTTTTAATAAGAGCAACATTCCTGAATCCTGAAATCACAAAGAAGTAAGAACTCAAAACTATTGTAATCTTAAGAGACATAATAGTAAGAGCTATAATAACGATCACATATACAAATGTCACCCTTATATCCAAAGGTGCACCTCTCCTTGATATGTCACCCTTATATCCGAAGGTACACATCTCCTTGATATGTCACCCTTATCCCATGGAACACCTCTCCTTGATATGCCACCCTTATTTCCTCATCAAAATATATAGATTGTTTCCCAACAAGATAGACCGAAGTCACAACCGTCTTGAATGATCATCCTCTATAGTTTTAATCAATAACAATTTCAAAACAGTTTTATTCCAAAACTTTGAAACTCAAGAACCAACAGTTCTTTAATATAACTTCCCAAACTCAAAACTCTTTTAATCCTTAAAAATAGGATATCATCTTCAACTTGTTTAAGAGAAGCAGAATCTTCTTTATTTTCCAAGAACAGTTCCAAAAGCCCAGATTTAAAAAGTTCAAATGCACTGTTGAAGCAGTTACCTTTCTTCATCAAAATCAACTATCGGAAATCATATATTTCAAATAACATCATATAAAGATTTTAATAACAAAAACTCACCTTAATATGCACAGATTTGGAGATTAATCACACAACAACTTCTTCAAATAATCATATAATCTTCAAATCACTTTTATGCAAGTTTTCTTTCAAGAATACCTTCACCACCACACGCACACACTTATCGTTTTTACAAAGATTTTTCAAAAGGTGAGATAAGATTGATCTTATCTCCTTTATATATATATATATATATATATATATATATATATATATATATATATATATATATATATATATATATCAAAGGCGGTGCAAAGTTTAGTATTATAAAATTCATAGGCGGTGGAGATATAATATTTTAAACCTCTTCTTCTTACCCAAGAATATGTACACATATACATATTTTAATAATTTCTCATGTATTATCATGCGTGCATACCTATATATCATTTATATTGGCACATATGCATATATTCAACTTCATAAATAAATATGCATATTTCCACATAATCACATAAGGATTACCTAAACTGATGTTGCCTTAAATGCCGATTATCACCCAATGTAATTATGAATTACAGGTACATATTTGTGCTTGGGCACCCTATTATATTTGGGAATGTGAATATGTGAATATTAATATTGAAAATTTGCAGATGGCCAATCATTCACGAAGGTCTGAAAGGATCTCCCTCACCAGCCCGAATGAAAGGAAAAATTCAGCTTAAAAATTCTTACTAGTGTATCAACAGGTAGAGGCAGAGGAAGAGGACAGGGTAGAGACCGTGAAAGAAGTTGTAGAGAGGAAGAAACAGTCAATCTGAAAATCATCCAAATCAGGATGAATCAATCCAAGGAAATGTGAACCAAGAACCAGTGCAACCTCCAGAATATGTTGCTCAGGACGTATTAGCAGAGGAAATAACTAAATTGAGAAATACTCTAACATCTATTCTCAAGAAACCAACCAGGATAGAAATAGAAAAGGTCGAGATAAGTCTACAAATTCAAGCTACAAACAATAGAGGGGGGTAATATTAAAAAAATCAACTTATAAACCCCCATCATTTCTGGAGAAAGAGAGCCAGTGAAAAAATGTATTGGTTGAAAGAGTTAGAATCTTATTTAATACTAGTAAGTGTCTAGATGAAGATAAATTCAGATTTTCTTTATCAATGTTGAAATCAAATACTATGTACTGGTGGGATGTGGAATCACTAGCAAAACCTGATATTCCACAAACAATGTCTTGGTTGGAAATTGTTGACTGATTTAAAAAACTATTATGTCCAAAATCGGCTGTCAGGCAATTGGAGGAAGAGTTCTTGAAATTGGAACAGGGTAACCAGATGGTACAAGAGTATACTGAAAAATTTATTGAACACTCTCGATTTGTAGAACATTATATCTCTTCGGAATCATGAAAGGTAGAAAGGTACATGTGGGGGATAAAGCCATCTATACGAGAGTTTGTGATTGCTATGAACCCTTCAACATTTCCACTAGTAGTAGATGCTGTAGAAACGACAGAAAGAAACAAAAACAGGCAAGGGGAAGAGAAAGTAGTAGAAAAGAGAAGATGGGAAGAGCCTTCTTTGGGGTTTAGAAGATCGAAAGTTGTGAAAACCAAAAGTCGTCATGTTCAAGGACTTAATGAAATACTTTGTTATGGATGTGGAAAGACAGGGCATATCTCCCGAGAATGTCGGATGTCTCAACGTTGTTACCAGTGTAATTCTCCAGATCATGTGAAATCAAATTTTCCTCAACTAAGGGCCCTGAGGTTGCCTATGGGTGGTAATACTCCGAGTTCTCGTGGGGGAGCTATTGTTCAAGAGGAGGTCCGGAAGGGGCAAGGGGCCGATCTTTTCAAATGACCAAAAATGAAGCCGAGGAAACTCTAGACGTGATAACAAGTACATTTCTCGTTAACTCCGTATATGCTAAAGTGTTGTTTGATTCTGGTGCAAATTATTCGTTTGCATCATCATTATTTGGCGGGTGTTTATACATGAATTTTGTGCCTCTTGACTATACTTTAGTGGTTGATACTGCTATTAATAGTCAAGTATATGTTAGCCGTGTTTTTAATGATTGTCAAATTGAAATTGAGGGGTGTGGGTTGCCAATTCGACAGTTTCCTATACCGATGAAAAAGTTTGATGTTGTGGTGGGTATGGAATGGTTGGTAGAAAATTAAGTCAGTAGTGTGTGCAACAAGAAGATGATCAATATTGAAATACCAGGGAAAGGGTTGATTATGATTTATGGTAATCGGCGAGATCATCATAACAATCTGATATCTGTCATGAAAGCTAGAAAATATATACATAAAAGACGTCAAGGTTTTCTAGCCTATGTGATTGGTTCAAAGAAAGAAAAGGGTAAGCAAGAGTCTACCTGTGGGTTGTGAATATCCTAAGGTATTTCCATAAGATTTGACTAGTTTGCCACCGGATCAACCCGTAGAATTCAGAATCGATTTGGCACCAAGGGCAGCACCGGTAGCTAGAACACCTTATCGTCTGGCACCATCTGAGTTGAAAGAATTGATGACCCAGTTAAAGAGTTGCTTGATGAGGGCTTTATCAGACCCAGTACTTCACCTTTGGGTGCTCTAGTATTATTTGTTAAAAAGAATGATGGATCTTTGAGAATGTGTATTGATGATCGGGAATTGAATAAGCTGACGATAAAGAACAAATATTCTTTACCAAAAATCGATGATTTGTTTGACCAATTGGTTCGGACAAGTTATTTCTCCAAAATTGATTTACGATCAGGGTATCATCAACTTAAAGTCAAGGATGAAGACATTGCCAAAACAACGTTTCGAACCAGATTCAGACATCATGAGTTTTTGGTCATGCCTTTAGGTCTAACAAATGCTCCAGCGGCATTTATGGATTTAATGAATCAGATATGTAATGAATACTTTTGATCGTTATTGTATTTATCGATTATATTCTTATATACTCAAAATCTGAAGAGGAGCATGTCGAGAATCTTCATCTAAGGGGTTGTTTGTTTAAAGACTTTTATGCCCTTATAGACAAATTGTATGTTTCATAGTAAATGAGATTTTTTGGTCATTTTGCATCCAACTTAAGTTTAACCTCCCAACTATTCAACTTCTTGATAGACATTTCCTTTATTGTTTGTTGAAATTGATTTACTTTCTCCAACTCTTTATCTCTTCATCCTTTTATTTCTCAATATATTCCTCTCCATTTAGTTTTGGTATAATTGATATCAAGAAACAATCGATTATGTTCTTAAAAACATTCATACACACCCAAGTTCAACCAGGACTACTTCATAGCGGAAGATTAGTACAGTGAAGTTTTACTGAGAATGGTAATGTTATATATACACATATGTTATATAGTGTTATGATCAAGTTGAGTTTCTACTTGAAAACAAGTTTCAGGTTGCAATGAGAGACTTTTATCCTTACTTGTCACAACTTCAACAAATGTATTGTCTATTATAGAATTTGTATATTTTTTTTCAGATTTCAAGAATTGGGTTATTTGTTTGATAAATTATAAATTGAAGTTTTTTCTTATGGTGAATCATGAACTAAGTTTGTTCCATTTTATGAACTGTGAAAAAAATTTCTTATTGATTTTGTGTTTTGAGTTGCATCATGAATTGATATTTGTTATTTTTTTAATCAACGGTGAGTTGGATATTTTTTTTTTGTTTTTTAGGATTATTAACAGAAGATTTTGCATATTGAAGCTTTGATGATCGGAGTATCGACAACAATTGGTGATATAGTACCTCAAAAGTTCTCCAATATTAAGAAATTGTAAATATGTTGACTTTTTTTCTCTCAAAATGATATGATATGATTGTTTTCTATCTTAGGGTTTAACCGAATCTTTTCAAAAAGGTTCTTTTAATCTTCTCTTGGCATTTAATTAGTTTAAAGCCCAATAAAACTTGATATATTTATCTTTGTTGTTAAGTTTGTGTATTATTGACCTTTGCTTTATGTTTTGGTGCATCTGATCTTATATAGTTCTCTTTTTTTGTTTTGATCCTTCTAAATGTGGGTGCAATCAATCAATCAATCTATATATATATATATATATATATATATATATATATATTAAAGGAAAACCCAATAGTGTTTACATGACATCTCCTAACGTTAGAATCCTTATTTTTTTTTTTCTAATTTTAAAATATGTCTAATATAAGAAAAAGACGATCTCGTCCCTATATAATAAATGTGTGCTTCATTATGCATAATATTTTTTTTGTAAATTTACATGCATCTTGAACCTCCTAACTCTCCATATTTCTTGGTAAATTTCTAATTTCCCTTCTCTTAAACATATCTTGCACTTTAGCGTAACTCCAAACTTTCCGTATGTCGACAACCTTTGTAGCTTTCTCTTCATTATATTGTGGCTTTCTCCTCTCTTATATATAATTTTTTTACATACATCTTGCAATATAGGTTAAGTCGGTACTCTCCAATTAAAATCTCCATCACTTTTATTACGCAAGAACAAACAATCTCCGATGAAACCCGTGCTCCTTGAATGGTCTATCATTTTTTTGATTATATGTTAAGTATACTAAGGGGCCGTTTACAAAACACTTACCTAGGTAAGTGCTTACCAAATCATATTACCTTACTGGATGGATATGATAAGGACCAAGAATCTTATCCGATAAGAGCGAGACAAGGACCCAAAGTCTTACCCAGTAAGTAAGGGCGACGACTCTTACCATGGTAAGTGATTACCGGGTAAATTGTTGCATATGATGCCGTTTTGGTGAACTAAAATCTTACATGATAAGTAAATAATAGTGTTAAATTTTACCGGTAAGCACTTATCGGATAAGTGTTTGGTAAACGGCCCCTAAGTGGATCTAATTTGACACCAACTTTCTGTTGGATCATGTTTCAAAAATACAAGAAGAATTATTTTAGTTCTCCTACGTATACCAATAATTTCAGTACTCGATAAGCAAATAATTTTTATGTAAACATCATTTGCTAGATTAGTTGAAGGTGTTAGCGTTATATTCTTACAAACCTCTAGCATTTGAATCTCTTTTTCAAATGTAAGTTATCAAGGTATTCCGCAAACACTACACATTAATAACATCAACATTGAATCATGAAAATACGTGATGAAGAAGACTACCCCAAATCTTTGATCATACAAATAGATGATAAAGAGTTTAAACTACTTTCAAAAGCTTGAAAGGATACGGCTTCCTAATAGCCTCTAACTCTTTTTGACATCTTTAGATCAAATTATTAAACATTTCAACAAAAAGGTGGTCCATGATATTCATCATCTATATAAATTTGTTTAATTTTCTCTCCTTTAAAGTCTCAAATGGGTTGACATTTTCATGAGTGGAAGGAGGCTTTTTATGTTTGATTTTGTCTTTGAATCCCGCTCATTTTAGAGTTTATGTAAGTATTATTATATTATAAATTTTTTATTAAGTTTGTTATTTATGTTCTTGATTTTCATTCAAATATTCTTGATGAGTTACTTTTGAGAACACGAACATTCGACAAAAAATAACTAAAAAACATTAATGTTATAATATTTTAAATGTCCTCTATTTAATTTGAGTTAACAAAAAAAGTTGGTTGTTATTTGGTAGGATAAATGAAAAGATATTTTACAAACTTGAAAAACAAAATTGGGATAAATGAAGTTTATGAACGAACAAATATATTCATTCCTTGCAACTAAATTTCTAACAATTATAACATAATGAATACTAATCATGAATGTAATTTTAGTAATATCGTTTATAATATGTCTAAAAAGTGTTAATTTAATTATTATAAACAAATAATGTTTATGAACAAGAACGTGAAAGCTTAAAAGCATCAAATTATATTAAGATTCCTATATGAACGGATAATAACACACAAATTAAAGGAATATGTTGATACTTAGCTAACCAATGTTGTTTATGGTTTCGGAAAAATAAAGGATTACCATAGATAATTTTCTAGAAAAAGTTGTATAAAATAGTACATGGAAAATGAATTCACATCTTTTGACAATTAGAACCGGGTACCCAACTCCGTTTGAATTTTCCAGTTCAAGATAAAAGCATTTGCAATAATCAAAAAGTTCACAAAAATTGAAAATTGCATTACCTGCATAGTTGAACCTTATTTAAGAAAACAATATAAATGATACTTGAATAAAAAAAGCTCTCTGTTTTTGCTAGAAAACATGTCAACCAAGAGAAATCAATACCATTAACCATATAACGTATTTTATTTGATTACGAACGCATATGTTTTTCATGAAGGTTGCTATATGTGTATGAATATATAATAAAAAGAGTTCTTATAATATAGTGTTTTTTTAATTTATGTAATTATTTTTTTCTATATTCAATTAACTAGCTTCATATGATATGATGGTTTATTATAGTTTTCTTTTATGTGCAACCCATTTCAAAACCCACTTAATAAATAGGTTGCAAAACAACCATTAAGTTATATTGAAAAGATTATTTTTTTGTTCTATCAGTATAATTCTTAATGCTGCATACACATTTGCAACTAACCATTTTTGTACAACTTTTATTTCAACACCGGAACATTACTAATGCGGGCCATGGTGTGGAGGACCATGCCCTATTCTTTGGGGAGACACGTGACCAGGCTAACAAAGGGTGTTTGTGCTTAAATGCTCATAACTTTTGTGCGAGACTCTATTTTAGGTTCATATTATATCGATTCGAAGCTTGAAACGAGGAACACGCTCTGGGAAAGTCTTCTTAGAATCATCAGAATCAAACTTCGTTCATTTATTGTACGTTGCATCAATTACTTTTTACAAGTACATTCAATAATTTATACTATATTTTATTAGTTATTAATGAATTATTAAGTTACACTTATCTCAAAGTAATTACATATTTGTAGTATTTCTCTAAAGGATGAAATCAACACTCAAAATCTTTAAAAAAAAAAAAAAAGTAAAAAGAAATCTATACTATATTATAAAACATTTGGCTAAAACTCTTAAAAACTCTTAAAACTTGTTCATCCCTAAACAATTTCATCCCTATCCGATTTCATCCCATAA
>NC_037528.1:41125112-41151357 GCF_001531365.2 Cynara cardunculus var. scolymus | reverse complement strand
ATAAAGCCATATTATAACATCGACTGAGATAAAGAAAAAAATGAAATATTAAAAACATGATGTATCTCGCTGCATTGCGCGAGTACGCTTCTAGTATTATAATTATATTTGTAGACCATTTCTTTTTGTTTGTTTTAATAGGATGGAAAATAGTTACTTGTATTTGTTTTATCATATCACCACCCCCATGGTCTTGATATCATAAACACAAGATTTGAATCGAGTAAAAACCTCTTCTCGCTATCTTCCCCTAAATCAAGCACTCATCTTTCCCAATTCCCAACCTTTCCTTTTTTCTTGTTGAAATCTCTTCAACAACACCCATTTCAAAAACTCCCATCTTCATCAATAATTGGTTCATAAATTCTTTGCCGTCATGGGTCATAAGCATTTACATGAGTTGTTAAGTGAAGATCAAGAACCATTTCAGCTCAAGAATTACATCGCCGACCGCCGTTGTCAGCTGAAATCAGCCACACCATATTCCGCCGGAGAAACCGCACTTAAACCAAGGAAACGAAAACCTTTAATCCAATCCACCTCTGCTTCCACCACTGCTCGTAATTTCTGCATCAATCATGTCTGTTTATTCTCTTTCCATGATTCACCCGACGTTAGGAGATCCCCGTTTCTTGAGTTCCCCTCGCCGGCGATTAAGAGCCCATATAATAATAATGGTAAAACTCCCAACAACGCCACCGTCTTCCTCCATATTCCGTCCAGAACCGCCGCCATGCTACTCGATGCCGCCATTAGGATCCAGAAGCAAAAACAACCTACTCATAAACACAAACCCAAATACGAGTCATCCAGGAATGCAGGGTTCGGGCTTTTCGGATCTCTTTTCAAGAGGTTGAAGGATCGGAGAACCCGAATAAAACACCGTGAAATCAGCCTATCCTCACCGCCGACTAGCAGAAATCTGAAAAGGGACTCCGATTTGGATGTTGCCGGTAATAATAGCAGGCTTACTAGTCCAGATTGGTCGGAAAAGTTGTCGGATTTGGAGACTTCTTGTAGCTCGTGGTCAGTTCATGATGAATTTATGAGTGAAAACTGCTTCTGCTCAAGCCCTTTCCGTTTTTCTCTTGAGAGAAGTCCTTCCTCCGGCCACCGGACGCCGGATTTCGTATCGCCGGAAACAACTCCGACTCACCATCTGCAACAGGTTTGTCTTTATACCATTTTTATCTATGTTTCACTGCTTCACTACAGTTGTTATTTGTTAAATGACCGAGTTTAGGCCAACTAGTGCTGATTAACTCGTTAACTCAGTTGAGGATCTTGCTGTTTCCTTGTTTCCTATGGCAGAAAAGACGGGAACACCCATGTTTGATCTAGGGATAATGAATTGAATGGGGGCGTTTATGTCATTTGTTATATGTACACTGCCACAAAATCTTCACTCAAATACAAATCCTGTCTAAATTTTTTTACTAAAATTCCCAAAAAGGACAAAACAAAAATTTGGCTTTACATTTAGGTCCATGACCATCCATATTGATAAATCCAAACCTCCTTTAATCACATGGTCAAGAAAAGTCAACAGTCAAATTTCAAGATTCACCAAGCATAGGTTGAGGAATTCCAAGAATACCCTTAAAATATGAAAAGTTTTACAATTTGGTTGCTGTTTGTAGGAGACATGTCAAGAGATTCATTTAGAAGAGGAGGATAAGGAACAATGCAGCCCGGTATCGGTGTTGGATCCTCTTTACGAGGAAGACGAGGAAGAACACGATGGCGTGGCCATGGAGGAGGACGGATACGATATCGAATGCAGCTTCGCAAATGTACAAAGTAGGTCAAAATTTCAATTTACTGGTATTTACAAGCCATTATAAGCATTTAAGTTTTGGTTCTTAATTAATCTTAATTTTTCAATAATACAGCTTATAAAACATTATTTATAAATTATTAATTCATATAAAAATCTTTAAGTTCTAAAATATTCTTATTTTGCTCTTCTTTGAATCTTAAAAGGAGAGTTTTTTAAAACTAAATAAACAACATATATTCAAAAATCTCATCTCATGATCCATTTAAAAAAAACACTAAATTTAAAACAATTCAATTACATGTATACTTCTAGTCCTAACAGAAATTCGTGATTTTCACGAGTTGATAAATGTAAAATGGTAAAAAAAAAAACAAATGTCATGGTCGGAAATCGGGTCGTTTGTGTTTTTTAGATAAGCAATAAGCTAGATTCTTGAAAACTACTTCGATTAGTGTTTTAACAAAATGTCAAGGTTCAATAATATATATATATATATATATATATATATATAATTTGTCACTTACACCTAATCTAAGTGATGGCCATGCAAAATTATTTGTGGGATCCATGCAATGATCATAGATACTGCTCCCTTTGATTAATTTGTGCATGTTTCTTTCATACTTGTGTATTATATATTTATATTGATGTCAGTCTGTCCTCACAATTGTACCAAGCCATGGCTTATTGGCTTGTAAATCATGCATTGGAGGTGGTACATTTCTATATAGCTAAAGTTTACCCCTTACATGGGTCTATCTTTTTTCCTTAAATACAGTGGAACCCATTGAAATCCTGATCTCCAAGATCTATCCTGTCTGTTCTTAATTTGAATTCACAACATGACATAATAAGTTTTCTAGGTCCCACATATATATATATATATATATATATATGCCAATGGGACTTCAATATTATAGGATTAAGAAGGCATCCTATCAAAAGATTTACAGTAAGTTGTTTTGTAAGAATTTTACAATTCCTAACAAGTTTTATCGATTAAGTTTGATAACATGATAGGACATCCTTTTTAAAAGTGTTTTATATATATATATATATATATATATATATATATGTTAGGTCGTGCAAATTCGTTGATAAACTTGTTAGATCATCTAACTTTACTAGAATACCTTTTAGTATAAATTTGAAGTCCATTAAATACTCTTATTAGGTGGCTTAATGAAAGTGAGTTGTCCTAAAAGAACAATTTACTATGTGCACAATTACAAACATGTTTCTTATGACCAAAATCTTTCTTGTAGGAGCAAAACATCAACTTTTGCAAAAGCTGCACCGATTCGAGAAGCTTGCGAAGTTGGATCCAATTGAACTTGAAAAACACATGTTAGAACAATATTGTCAAGAAGAAGACTCAAGCAACGAGATGGTCTTACGTGATATCTTCAATGTTTTAGGTGGCGGAAAAGTCCCGACACATGTGAAAAGGATCGTTTCGGACCTTGTTGCAGAAGAAAACAAGAACGAAGAAGAACGTGGAGTGGTGGTGAGACGGGTTCTTAGCAGATTGGAATCGTGGGAAATGGTTGAATCGAACACGATCGATATGATGGTGGAATTAGAATTTAGAAAAGAGAAAGGTGAAGGGTGGAGGAGGTATGATGAAGTGAAGATCAAAGAGATTGGAATGGAGATAGAAGTCGCCATTTTTGGTGGTTTTGTGGAGGAATTAACTCAAGAACTTCTGATAGTTTCTGGAGATTAATGGGTTTTAAATCTCTACTCAATTTTGGTCTATTTTTATTCATTTTACTTGTTATTTTGTGGTAACATTATAACAAAATCGGATTTATTAAACGCTAAAACTATCTAAACATTTTAATAATCTGCTTTATAGGATTTAAGTTTATAGGATCAAACATTTATACGTGCTCTATAAAAATGGTATAATAAGTTTATATGATGTTTGTGAATGTCTTACCAAATATTTTAGGACAATTTAAAAAAAATGTTCTATGTAATAGAGCAAGAAAGCTAAATATTTTGTATAACATTCTCTTTGATTCATACGTTAACAATAAATGTTTCAGAAACAATATGGTATATATGTTGTTGCTCCACTACACTTTATACCAAGTAACAAACCTGTTTGTCGAGTAATGAATAACACATAAAAGTGTTGCTCCACTACACTTCATACCAAGTAACAAACCTGTTTGTCTAAGTAATGACTAACACATAAAAGTGTTTGTAGAGGGGGGTTGAATATATATATACAACAAATTTTCACTTTTTATTCAATACGTTTATAGAAAAAGAATTACAAATTTGTTGCAAAAGCTAGAGGGGTAAGATCTTATGATAAACAATCTAGCTGGTGAAAAGTTTGCTCACAAAGGAGAAACCGAGAAAGTAGAATAAGGTACCATTTCAGATATGAGATAGTCTTAAGATACTGACACCGATTTGCTTAAGAAACTATGACTCAAAATTTCTATCAGAACGAGTGAGTTGCAACATTGTCAAATGTCGCCTTTTTATAACCAACAATACATTAAATGCTGCTTTCCAAATTAATGTATGGTTCATTTGATTTATTGATGAGTACACGCTTATACTCTTCATTTAAGCTTTTGAATATCTTAAAGATATGATGTAGACGTTTATTACCATAACCTATCTCATTCTGTATGCAGAAGGAACAATAAAGGAAGTATGATACTATTAAAAATACTACTTTTGAACTTACTTTGACTGACATGTTGAGCATGTACCCATACCAGGACATGAGTTGGCACTACAACAAAAAGGGATTTGAAATAACTCATTGTAATAATATACCTTAGCCTCTTCTTTGTTCCAATTATCGATAAGGTTCATTAATTGATCCGGACGAACTCTCTTAGGCTTAGACTTTATTTGATCTTGAAGTGATAGAGATGGATCATAGTAATATTTCTTTGTCTTGCCCTCCAATTTCTCACCTTCTTTGCAAATGATTTTAAAATCCAATCACCGGATCCCGGTGGAAGATCAAATTTTGTCTAACAAACAAGAAAAGGTTAGATAATAATAACATGATATATCAAATTTACGTCAAGTATACCTCTATAAAGTTTATTAACATTCCTTTCTTAGTTGTGCTAACTTGATGCCATGAAATATCGATTGAACAATACTTTCCATTTCTTGCCAAAGATCCCATGAAATGACTCAAACTATTAGTAGTTTCCTTGTCAACTGGTTGGCCATATTCATTGAACAAAACTCGAATACGATCTCCTTCTTCTCGAGCCCAAATACTTGGCATATATGTTGGCCCTCTAACTCTTCTGTGTGAGCTTCCATCAACAACTAAAATAAGAAAAGTGGATAATTTTTTAAATTTATCATTGAAAAATAGTTATACTAGTCCCCAAAAGATGACACATATCTACTTACACATCACATATACCTGGATCATCAATAAAATGGTTGGAGTCCATGTTAATTGTGTCTTCTTGAACTTGTTGACTACAATTCCCATGAGCCAAATTTACTCCGTTGTTCATCCTTAAAGACATTTCTAGCAAAAATACAAAGATAAATAATAAATTGAACACAAAAATCACAATGTAAAGTAAATAATTAGTTTCTTACACATAATAACCAAATCATGACAAGGCATCAAATATCTTCGTCTCCATCTAAAATTGGGATATCTTTATCAACAATAATTCCACTAACACCTTCTCTAGTCAAATCAATGTCCATATTTTCATCGACTTGAGGACGACTAAAGGCTTCACTTTGCAAGTATGTATCAACATGATCAAGACATGGTTGTTCATTCATGTCATAAAAATCTCTAGCTGTTGTCTTGAACATAACTTGCCACTCTTTGTCAACAGGGTCCGCCACGTAGAACACTTATTGAGCTTGACAAACTAGTATCAAAGGCTCATTATGAGGCTTCAAGCCTTTAAAATTAAGTAGAGTAAACTCATTCTCATCTTCCGTTTTCCCCTTACCGGTTGAGATCCAATCACAATCAAACAACACTACTTTTTTGTCAATCGAATACTCTAACTCAATAATATCTCTCAAGACCCCATAGTAGGTTACATCTCCGATAATAGATTGTTATCTCTAACGCTCGAGAAGCTATTTGTCCTCGCATCAACCACAACTCCACTATTTTATGTTTTTCTTTTCTGCTCAAGTTCTTGCGTGTGAAATCTAAAATCATTTATAATAAATCCCTTGTATTTTTTTACAACCTCAATAGGCCACCTGCCAAGGCCCTTAGTTCCCCTGTGATTCTTTGATCCCCTAAAGTATGCAATTCCTCAACCTGAGTATGAGTACATAAAATATTATAATTTAAAAAGCACTTGGCATAAATTAAAAAATGTAATATGATAATTTAATTTAATCATTAATTACATGATTTTGGAACCATAATGCAAAAGTTTTACATGAATACGTTGCAATTCATGCACACGTAATCGTCGATTTTGATCGTGAACATTACTTAGATGTTCATTGTATAATTATATAGTGTTAAAAGACTCAAGCACTAATTGTACTAAAATTCATGATATATAATTTTTGACTTACATGATGAATTCATCAGCTTTGTTGCAATTAAACAACACATATGAGTGTGCTTTAGCCAAAGTTTCAAGGTCCAGTGTTTATGTCTCTACAGCTCCCACTGAACGACCCAACATTGAGAAGAGAGGTAAAACACCCCGACAACCACCATCATCATAATTTCGACTTGTCCTATTATGTCTACACCCAATATCATCATATAAGTACAATGGACATAAGAAAAGACACTCTTCAGCTAGATATCCTTTTGCAATCGAACCCTCGGCTTTACTTCTATTTCGAACATAAGATTTCAATGTGGACAAATACCTAAAAATTCATAAAATGAAAAAGTTAAAAAATAATAATTATACTTGTATCGGTAATATTAATAAAAATTAAAAAAATACATACCTCTTGATGGGATACATCCAATGGTAATGAACTGGACCGCCTATTTTGGCCTCTGACGCAAGGTGAACTGAAAGATGAACCATGACATCAAAGAACGATGGTGGGAAAATCCTCTCTAGATTGCAAAGAGTTTTTCCGATCTCGTTTTCTAGTTCAACCAAATCTTGATGTCTAAGAACTTTTGAGTATAACTGTCTATAGTAACGCCATAATTTCATCAAAGGAAAACGAACATGCTTAGGTAAAACTTTTCGCAAGGCGCGTGAAAGCAACTACTGCATCAAAATATGATTATCATGACTTTTAAACCCAAGTATTTTTGGAGGTTTTACTTGCACGCATCTTGATAGTTAGATGCATATCCATCCGCCACTTTCATCTTTTTTAAGACATTACAGAATATTTCCTTCTCCTTCTTATCCATTAAAAAACAAGCTGGAGGCAGGTATACTTTATCGTTATCGTAAGTTAGGATGAAGTTCAGGTCTAATACCCATTTCTTGTAAATAAAGACCTGCCTTTATATGATCTTTAGTCTTTCCATCCAAATTCATCAAGGTGCTAATCACACTATCACAAACAATCTTTTCGATATGTATCACATCAAGATTGTGATAAAGCAAATTGTCTTTCCATTATGGTAACTGAAATAAAATACTTCTCTTCTTCCCGTTAAATGGAAGATTTGGATTATCCTTCACCAGTTTCCCAAATTATATAGTACCATGGTAATCTAAACTTGCGGTTTAAGTTTGCATTACAAATTCAGCTTTCTAAAAACAATATTGTCAAACTGTTTTTGACTTTATCTGGTACGGTTTTCAATCAACTATATGATAATCCAATCCACTTTGGTGTCGACCTTGACTTCATTTCAACAAGTTTCCAAATTTGCTGAAGACATTTTACTTTGGACCAATACTACTAATAATAAGACTTTTACAAAAAAAAATCTTATTCTAATATATATTTCGGATCCCACAAGATTACACTATATTAAATCCTAAAATACTAGGATCAGAAATAGAATATGGATCCTAGAAATGAACCGAATCAACACACATGACGGATCCTTGATTTGCTAGGTTCCCTTAAGATTAAAATTCGATATATATCGGAATCCATTATGTAATTTGGATCTTAGAGCTTTTCGGATCCTGATATATATTAGATCCTATCCGATGTTAATCAATTGGATTTTTGACACAATCCTAGAACATTTCTATGTGTTCTATCGGATGTATTTGTTTATTCATGAAATAAAGTTTTTGAGACCAACAAAAACTTGATAGAAAAAAGAAAACATTGGGTGAAGGAAAGAGCACCACATATACATATGACATATAATAGACATTTCACTTTTTTGTTACTCCCCTGATTTGGTGTATAAATTATTGCCTTATTAAAATATTACGCCAAGGAACAAGACTTGGTAGAAAAAACAAAACCGTGGATGAAGGAAATAGCACAACTCATCCATATTATATGTGTCGTAGACACCTTATTTGGTCTTTTAATCCCCCTGGTTCGTACATTAATCAATAGAGTTTGAATAGTCTCGACACTCCTATATATTATACATGTTCATCAAATGTAGCTCTAGTAAGGATTTGGTAAATAAATATTCCACATTGTCCTCACATCTTACTTGATTGGCATGAATCTTAAGAAGAGTCTTTTATTACTAATTATATATATATATAATTAAACAATTTCATGAAAAAATTTCATAAGATTAAACAATGAAATCGACAGATGAAGGTGGTTTGCACGGTTTACACAAATGAAGGCGGTTTTCATATGATCACTCCTCTCTCTCTCTCTCTCTCTATATATATATATATATAAATATATATATTTGTGAAATATGTTTTGTATTATGACCATTGATGTATCCTATATATATATAAATATATATTTGTGAAATATGTTTTGTATTATGACCGTTGATGTATCCTACTTTCATTTATTCGATAAAGCTACATTATTTCCATATATTTATGTAGAACTTTTAGTGGTTAAACTCAAACCACTCATTCCTTTAACATGTGTAATGATAGTCCTTAACCATATACGCTCTTGAATTGTCTTACGTAGAACAATAAATCTCAGGTTGGTTTCAAGAAGTAGCTACAAGCATTTGCTTGGTAATCACCGTGTTCCCAGTGGTAAATTCTTATCCAGTTTGGACCAACATCTGTATGAGTCAGAGAGGTACATCTTGTCAGCAAAAAACCTGGGCGTTAATGAAATCTTTTACAAGAACTTTCACTAAATTCCTAACGAATAGTGAAATTATCAACTAATCAGAATGAAGGGCTAATACTTTTGCCACTATCATCCTCTCTAGGTATTCAAGTTTCATTATCAATTCCATTTTTTTCTCTGTAAGAAAATAATAAACCCAAGTTAATGGTTCATCTTAGATATCTAGAGATATTCTTGATATCGTTCCAATGACATTGTGTTGGTGCTGAACTAAATCTAGCTGTTAACTTCACTATGAATGTAATATCCTCTCGAATTTGATATGTTAAGTACAATAATGTGCATAGTGTAATTAGATAGGGAATTCCATATCCCAACACTTCTTCATCATCATTATTTGGACGGAACAAATACTTCCTTATATCCAAAACTTCGACTGATCATGGGAGTGCTAGTCGAACGTTGTGCTCTTATTTGATCACCTGACCATTTTTCGAACATACACAAACCGATGGATAAGGATTCCACAAACTCGATGTTCTAGTTCAATACCTATACAAAACAGATTTTTCCCAAGATCTTCCATCTCATATTTAAATTTCAAGTAGCTTGTGGTTTTTCTTATTTCATCAAGAGTGCCTATTATGTTCATATAATCGACGTATATAGCTACAGTTGAAAATGGAGAACTCGTTTTCTTTATAAAAACGTGATAAATGCATAATTTATCATATTTTAATCACTTTTTTTAATTTTAATATTTCTATTTATTTTAGTTTTCCAACCTCAATAATTGAGTCTTTTATTCTTTCTTATAACTTTATTGAGTCTGAAGCTAAGTAGGAGAAATTGATTCTGTTTTATTCTTTAGATTGAAAGATTGGTAATATTTTGATGGTGCTACAACACGAATGGCGTAGTAAAGGTGCTACAGTTCATGAAATCATCATAAAATTTTTAAGAAATCGATTCCATTTGATGATATCCACTCCAATCTGTTGAAATATAAAGCATCTTTTGAAGAATATTGTTGATGGAGTTGGTTCACTAGCCTTTGTTAAGAAATGAATTTTTTGTACTTAGTTGACTTTATGTGTGTTACCCACTAGCTAAAGAAACATGTGACTTGTACTTTTATTTGTTGTCATGTGCTCTTCTCTTTGTATAAATATGAGAGTACTTCCTTAATATTTGTAGGCAAGACTAATAGCCCATGTAGCTATTTAGTTAGTTACTATCACCTTTTAGTATTAAGTTTGAAGCTTTTGGTACTTTATTAGACAATGCTACAATATCTATTTTACATTCTAACATAACTTTATTATATTCAGTCTTTTCGATTATGTCTTCCATTACTTTTCAAACAATATTGGGCTAAATACCTAACTTGGGCGTGAGTGAAGGATTGGTAGATAAAGACCTATGTGTTAGCGGATAATTGCTTTCGCTAATAGCTATCAACTCCACTATTCATTCTTTATTGCTAAGTTTCAACCAAATAATTCTTAACAAATTGACACGTATTGTTTCATTCGGATGAGTTGGACCCAAATGTAAGCCAAAACAACTTTTTAGACCACCAAGTGCTATATATGTCTATAAAGAGCTACGTCAACCTTAATGAGTTGCAAACTATATGGAAAGAAGTGTAAGGCCTGTATTGTGCTTAGATTTTGGTTCCTTTGAGCACTGCTAGCAAAAGGTTTGACCTGAACCTCGAAAGAGGCTGTTCAATCCACTAAGCTTAGTTAATTTCTAATACGACCTGTTTACATCAACTAGAACATTAATGTATATTCAAATTGATTGATGACCTATTTAGACCCATCATGACCCACTTAGACTAGTTGGTGAGAATAATACTCATTATGCCCATTTCGACCACAACAACCAATTAACGAGCCATTAAGAACCACCATGACCCGTTATACCTCAATTAGACCTATTAAGATCTATTAGAACTACTTATGATCCATTTAGACACATTATGACCCACTTAGACTCGTCAAGAACAATAAGACCCATTATACTTATTTAGACCACAACAACCTATTAATGAACGAACAAGATCCATTGTCGTAGCATACTCATACCCATTGTTACTATCCAATAAAACTTGTTAATTGAGGCATTCAATTTAAGGGTATGTATGGGTGACTTGGAACTGGATCGAAACAAAAAGAAACATAAAAATCAATATGAACTAGTTAAGCATGTAATAGGTTAGAATTTGCTCGATTAGTGAACTAGGCCGTTAACTAGCATACATATTTGAGGTTAACTTGCATCCAAGATTAAATGCTTAAAAACATATGATTAAATGCATCTAAGATTATATGTTTTTTTTTTCAAAAAATACATACATCTTTAGAAGAATTTTTGACGAAATCGTTAAAATCTGTCGAAAAATATGTAATTTATAATTATTTAAGATAATATAAAGTTATTTTCAAATTTTAGACAAATTTCAACGAAATCTTCAAAATCCTTTGAAAATATGTCGAAAAATACATAATTTATACTTATTTAAGATTATATATATAAATATATATATATATATATATATATATATACACACATTTGAGGGAAAATATAAATTCATTAATGCTACAGAAGAATTACAAATAGATTTAAGAACATCAAGAAGCCAACTTGGAGAATCAACAGTTATTGTAGGTGAAGTGTCATGTTGGATCATAAAGGATGGACGAGTTTGCAACAACTGAAAATGTCGTTTCATAATAGTTCCAAATTCCGTATTATCATGCTCATCTTTTTGTGCCGTTACGATGGCCACCAGAGAGTTGGACTCGAAGATCACTTGATTATAATACACCATATATTCCACCTAAGATATGGATTCAAATAGAGCTAGAGCTTTACATTCCTTTACTTCGGGGCACCCATTGATCGGAACCATTTTATATGCCATTAATGCGCCATTTCCATTCCTCAACGCAATCCATAATCCCATGCTTCCATTTTCTTGAAAAATCTCAGCATCGTAATTGCATTTTAGAAAGGGTGTCGATGAAGGGTGGCATTTTTCACCATACCGCGGATGTTTCCTTCACCGTTTGTGTCTCTTGCTCCTTCTTTGCTCTATCCCAGTCTAAGTTTTGTAAATCGAGCCGGGTAATCAGGTCCGACGGTCTTGGAAGTTTTTTCCACACCCTCTAATTACGTTCCCTCCAAATACTCCAGAGAATAGCTACAATCTTGCTTCCAATTTGGTCCGTCGTGTTTCCAAGTACTTGAAATAACTAGTCCATGAAAGATGTAGCATTCGATGCGGTATTATAGACCATCGCACTTAAGCTCATTCATTGCCAACAATTTTACTCAAATTCACACCTGATAAATATATGCCATACATCTTCACTTCCTCTTGTACAAAGACTGCACCTTTCAAGTATTTCAATTTCTCGCTTTCTCAATACAACCTTCGTTGGCAGCACCATCCTTGCTGTTCTCCATGCAAAAAAAATCATTTCTTTTGTGGTACACTCAATTGCCAAATTTTCTTCCAATTGCTTGGCACATACAAGTGAGCATTATCTTTTACCTTCTCCATCATGAGCCGATTGGCTGATCTAACTATAAATCTATATCTCTTAGTCGCTCAACCTATCTGACCTATCTACTAGACAAGTTTTAGGCAATATTTTAACAATTTTTTTACTGAATGGAGGATGTATAAGCATACATCTTCGAATTTTGGTGTTGCTAGTTTTGGTTTGTATTTTTATCAATAAAACAATTCTTAAATGTTGGATCGATATGCTAAAACAACCAAAGTTTATTTATAATTTTGAGAATTCACACCATGAAAAGTGTGTAGAACTTACATATTTATAGACACCGAAAAGGTGCCATCAAACCATCGCAATGGTTCGCCAATGGAAGTGTTGTTTCATGAACAATCACATCTTTTCGTGAACAATCACACCTCTTCGTTAATAACTACCTATATATACATACTATTTTAAATGGAGATTAATCTAACATTCACCCCCTTAATCTCGATTGTGTTGAACAAGATCTTTAACTCCAAGTAGTTGCCTCATAGTGGCGAATCTTATCCTTGGAAGTGGCTTTGTTAGAATGTCAGGTCGTTGTAGTTCTCCCTTGATGTGTTCAACAACTAGGTCTTCTTTTTCAACACATTGTCGTATGAAGTGATACTTTCAATGTGTTTGCTTCTTCCATGAAACACTGGATTCTTCATCAGTGCTATTGCAGATTTGTTGTCCACGTAGATAGTAATCTTTTCTTCCTTCGTATCAGTGATTTTGCTAAGTAGTCTCTTTAACCAGAGAGCTTGTGTTGCTACTGTTGTTGTCGCAATAAACTCTAATTCACATGAGGATAAAGTTATTGTTCCTTGTTTCTGAGTACTCCAACTGATAGGTGAATTTCCAAAGTAGAAAATTATACCAGTTGTGCCTTTACCTTCATGTGTGTTAACACCGTAACTGTTATCGATGTATCCTTGTATCTTGTTTCCTCCTTCATGCCCATAAGTTATACCATAGTCCTTAGTTCCTTTGATATAACATAACGCTTGTTTGATTTCTTTCATATGTTGCTCCTGTGGGTCTTGCATGAAACGACTAAGTAATCCAACTGGAAAACTTAGGTCAGGTCTTGTGTGAAGTAAATATCGTAGACATCCAATTAGGCTTCGATATTCGGTGGCATCTACAGATCTTTCATCCTTTACTTTAGTAAGTTTAAGACCTGGTTCCATAGGTATCTTTGCTTCAATGCAATCTAACATACCTGTGTCACTGAATATCTTGTTTGCATAACTAGTTTGTTTTATTGAGATTTCACCCCCTTTCTGAATAACCTCAATACCAAGATAATACACAAGTAATCCAAGATCACTCATTTCGAACTTCTTCTTCATCTGATCCTTGAAAGTTTCAATCTCTTTCTTTGAACTTCCAGTAACTATCAAGTCGTCAACATAAACTCCAATCAATAGTGTTGATGTCTTGTTTGCTCTTGTGTACACTGCTTGTTCTAATGCACATTTCTTGAAATCGATTATCTTCAGTGTGTTATCCAACTTGGTGTACCATGCTCGTGGAGCTTGTCTTAACCCATAAAGTGCTTTCATGAGTCTGTAGACCTTTCCTTTGTCTCCTTCTTTTATAAAACCTTCAGGTTGTGAGACATAAACTTCTTCCTTTACTTCGCCTTGCAGAAATGCTGATTTTACATCCAAATGATGTACTTCCCATCTATTGTATGCTGCTAGAGCCAATATTAATCATATTGTCTCTATTCGTGCTATTGGAGCAAAAACTTCATCAAAGTCTATGCCATGTTCTTGAATATATCTTTTGGCCACTAGTCATGCCTTATGCTTTAGTATTCTTCCTTCAGCATCCCTCTTTGTCTTGAATACCCATTTCAGACCAATTTCCTTATGATCCTTTGGTAGGCTAGTTAGCATCCAGGTATTGCTCTTGTTGATAGAATCAATTTCTGCTTTCATAGCTTCAATCCATTTATCGTCCTTAGTCGCTTCCTTGAAGTTCCTTGGTTCGTCTTCTACCAGTAATAACTCCTCTGACCTAGCGTATACATCACTTAAGGGCCTATAACCTCTTACAGGTGTATGATCAATTCTTGAATCTGCTGTAGAAGGTGTATCAGTTTTCGACTCTGGTGAATTGATGGTGAGTTGTTGTGGGCTATCTTCATGAGTAAATATCTGAGAATTGGGTGTAGTAGGTACTTCTTCATCTAAGTCATTGTTACCATGTGTAACATCATTCTMAAATTCTTCACTTTCATTTGAGATAAGCTGAGTATCAGGTGTTTCATTATTCCCTATAATGAAATCAGTCCATTCTGGTCTGTCTAGATTAAAATCTTTAGTAAATTCCTCCCAATTCCATGTCTTGTCTTCTTTGAATATTACGTCCCTACTGACGCAAATTTTATTCCTTATTGGATCAAATAGACGATATGTTTTTGATCCTGGCTCATTGCCTAAGTATACCATTCGTATACTTCGATCGTCTAATTTAGTCAAGTGTTGTGAAGGTACCTTTGCATATGCGATGCAGCCAAAAACCCTTAGATGATGTAGACTTGGCTTCCTTCCTTTTAATGCTTCATATGGAGTAATGTCTTCAAGTGACTTTGTTGGTGTGCAATTTAATATCAGTATGGTATGTCTAACTGCTTCTGCCCAAAAGTTCTATGGCATGTTTGTCGCTTTCATCATGCATCTTGTTACTGAAAGAATTGTCCTATTCTTTCGTTCAACTACTCCGTTTTGTTGAGGTGAGTATGGTGCTGTAAATTGCCTTGAGATGCCATTATCTTGTTACTCTGTCTGTTCTAAACATCTTCAACTTGAGCCTAAGTTCATTTTCCACCTTTGGTTTAAATTCTTTGAAGATCCCATAAGCCTGATCTTTTGAGTCTAAAAAGTATTCCCACATATATCTTGAGTAGTCATCAATTAGAAGGAATATGTACCTTTTGCCGGTTGGTGTAGGTGGTGATATTGGACCACACAAATCTCCAAACACCAAATCCAACGGTGCCTCTGACCTTGAATTCGTATGTTGTGGAAACAAAGTTCTGTTGTGCTTTCCTATCTTATGTCGCAAATGTCTGCCGTATACTTAGTGCGAGGTAATCCATAAACTAATTTCTTTGAAACCATTATCTTCATTGAACCAAAGTTCAGATGGCCCAGTCTCGCATGCCATAACCATGCTTTGTTATGTAGGTTGGCTAATAAATAGATGGGTTTGCCTATTCTGAGATTGCCTTGTATAGTCGATTCTTTGATCATATGACCCTTAGTAGAATGTTGTTGCTTCAATCATATAGTGGTAACAAATCCTCTTCCATGACTACTTTGCAACCATTATCTGTCAATTGACCAAAGTTTAGTATATTACTCTTAAGACTTGGAATGTAATATACCTGTGAAACGACCCGTTGTTCTTTATTTTTGCATTCCAACAGTATGGAACCTTTTCCTTTGATCTTTACGTATGATCCATCTTCGAATCTTACGTTCCCGGTAATCTTCTTGCCAATCTCTTTGAAATGATCTTTAACTCCCGTTATATGATTGCTTGCTCCATTGTCTAAGTACTATAGACTTTTGTCATTTAAAGTTATCTTGCTTACTTCGAGATTCCTTTCGTTCAAGAGAACTTTCTGGTATTCTTCAATAGTTTCCATGAGTAGTGTCGGTTCTAAGTCTTCTTTAATGAGATTAGAGTGTTCCGGTTCTTGATCCTTTTCTGGACATCTTGTTGCATAATGTCCATGCTTCTTGCACTTGAAGCACTGTACTTTACTTTTATCAGGAGTAAACTTCTTTGTATTACTGATAGTTTCTTTCTTGAAACTATTTTGTGAGGGTTCCCAGTTCTTCCTTTCTGATATGAATCTGTTATATCATCGGCCTCGTGATTGATTAAATCTGCCACGACCACGTCCTCTGAAAGGTTGGCCTCGGTGTTCATGTTGTGTGAACATCAATCCTTCTTGAGTTTCCACGATTATTTCCTTATTGAATTTCAATCTTTCTTCAAAAGTCTTTAGTCTCCTGATTGCTTCGTCTAGAGACATAATATCTAGGTCCGAGTATTGTTCAATAGACGCGACAATATGGAGAAACCGGTCGGGTACGACATTTAGTAACTTCCGTACGAGAGTGGAATCTTCATATGTCTGTCCCAGGCTTGCTGCTTTATTCATAATACCCGTTAATTTTGAAGTGAATGAATCAATCGTTTCATTTTCTTTCATCTGTAACTTCTCAAATTCCGTCTTGAGAGTTTGTAACCTTGCCTTTTGGACACTGCTGACACCAATGTGTCTTGTTTTCAATGCATCCTAAATTGCCTTTGCATTTTTGTATTTTGAGATGAGAAACAGTTGATCTTCTGGAAGCGATTGATAGAGATACGTAATAGCGTTCTTATATCTTTTCTCATCGGGTTTTGTTGATGATTGTGGTTCAATTGCGTCCCAAAGGCTATTTGCTTCTAGTATAATTTGCATTTGAATTGCCCAAGTTGTATAATTTGTTGAATTTAACATTGGACATTGAAAATGGGTACTAGGACTCATTTCCTTGCAAATTTTAGAATTTTCTCCTTGATCTTTGTTTTCTTTCCCAGTCATAATTTTGAAATAATTCTAATGAATTTTATTTCAAGTATTAAAAAATATTTTAGTAATAAACTTGTTAGACCAAAATAAAATAAACTTATATTAATTTGGCTAATAGTGATATTTACTAAAAATATAAGGGTTTCTTTAAAATAACAAAGTGGGTTTTATTTTATAAAGGGAAATTTAAAAGTATAGGGAAAGAGGCGTACGATTACAAATTGAAAAGAGGTGTCGATTCCTCTTTCTGGTTCGATGGTGGTTTCCTGACTTTTCAAGAATCGCACCCTTCTTCTTTGCTTTTATCGATCAGAGATTTCGAACCCTGATTTCGATCTGGTTTGGTCCGATTTTGGTTGAACAATTGATCTCCTATTGAGTGTTCTTTGATGGCTACGCTTACTGTGTTTTCTGCCTATGATCGATTGAACAATGGTTTCCTACCGATTGTTCTTATCGGAGACGCTTGCTGCATTTTTCTGCCTGTAATCGATCGAACAATGATTTTTGTTGATTGTGCTTGTCGGCAACGCTTGCTGCGTTTTCTGCCTGCGATCGACTATGCTTGATGGGTACCGATTAGGGCTTGAATCCCTTTCGTCAGATTTTGGTGCCAGAAGGTGGTAGATTTCTTCTGGATTTCGGCCGCCCTGGGTATCCCCCTGAGATTCTGATTATCCCCAAATGATTGAATGAGATGGTGGATTAATCGTTAATCTCTAGCAGTTCCAGTGACTCTCTCCTTTTCTCTCTTTCGATTTCTCTCAAGGTAACTGGTAGATGATGAGAAGACTTTGGTTGAACGAACCCAAAGTTCTGATACCAAATGTTGGATCGATATGCTAAAACAACCAAAGTTTATTTATAATTTTGAGAATTCACACCATGAAAAGTGTGTAAAACTTACATATTTATAGACACCGAAAAGGTGCCATCGAACCATCGCAATGGTTCGCCAATGGAAGTGTTGTTTCATGAACAATCACATCCTTTCGTGAACAATCGCACCTCTTCATTAATAACTACCAATAACTACCTATATATATATATACATACTATTTTAAATCGAGATTAATCTAACATTAAATACATCTTTCTTCTACAGGCTGCTGTTATACCAATTAGGCATTGGTAGAGCCTAGTTTTGGTGTTGATGGATAGGTGTTGTTTGATCTACTTGCTGAGAATAATGAATATCATCAATGGAATGAATTGGTGTCACTCAATACAGTTCTATAGTAGAAGGTCCAAATAAATGAAATTGCTTGCTAAGAAGTCAAGACTACTAACCATTAGGGCCACACATTGGCTACTAGAGCTAGATCTTTTATGTTTGTGTGACTTTAAGAATTATAACATGTATATCTCTTATCATATGCAATAATCAAAGTTGCCATATAGCAGTTGTTTGATATCTAACATGTTATCTACAATATTTATGCCCAATGTATGATGTTTGAACAAAATACATGACAAAGTATTTTTCTGCCTATTCTATGTTAATTTGTTTATACTTTCTCCCAAGTTGTCATCTTACATTGTCTTTCTGACTATGTGGTAGTGAACTAGGGTTAGTGAATACAGCGGCTCATGTCACTTCGTATGTTGTTGCTGATTTGGTATGAAAGTGCATCTTTAACTATATATCTTTTGAAACAATATATGACCAAAAGAGCATGTTTAAGTACCAGGAGAATCTAGTTCTAATGCATGTTGATTTAATGGCGCAGTATGGCATCAAAGTCTTTGTACTCACATCATTCAAGGACACAAGCCATATTGAGATTGTTCCAAGTGCTTAAAGGTCAAATTGAGGTATTATCATAAAGTGTTCAATTGTCCAAATCATCTTCGATCAAAGACATTCGTAGGTATTATCATAAAGTGTTCAATTGCATGTTGATCAAGATTTTGAGTTTATCTCCGAATGCAAAAAGGCTTTTAAAATTATCAAAACAACTCTTGGCTCGGCACCTATTGTCATCAACCCAGACTAGACCATACTTTTTGATGTTATGTGTGATGAAAGTGACTGGGCCGTAGGTGTCGTTTTAGGACAAAGACGAAACAAGATTTTCCACCCTATTTACTACACAAGTAAAACTTTGGTGAAAGCCAATTAAATTATACCACCACGGAAAAAGAATTACTTACGGTAGTATTTGCCTTCGATCGTTTTCGATCCTACTTGATTGGCACTAAAGTCACCGTGCATATGGATCACTCTGCCATCAAATATCTCTGTAATAAAGCCGATGCTAACCAAGACTTATTAGATGAGTTCTTCTTTTACAAGAATTCGATTTAGAGATTATTGATCGCAAGCAAAGTGACAATCAAGTAGCCGATCACCTCTCAAGAATTGAAGCAAATTTCAAGTGGGGGAAATCATGAGATAAAAGAAATTTTTCTTGATGAGTATATTTTGTTAATTCAACACAATTTCAAAAAGATATTCCATGGTATGTTGATATTTCCAATTATCTTGTCTATGGTCTTAAGCGATATCATCTTTAAGGACATCGTTTTAAAAAATTACTTCATGATTGCAAACATTACTCGTGGGATGATCCATTTATTTACAAAATAGAATTAGACCAAGTTTTGTGAAAATATGTTCCAAACTGTGAAATTCCCGTTTTGTTAAAGATTGTCAAGCATCACTGTATGGTGGCCGTTTCGGTGGACAACGTACGGCCGCATTTTTTTTTACAAAGTTGATTTTCTTGGGTAACCTTGTTTAGGGTTGCTTTTGATTTTGTAAAGAGGTGTGATCATTGTCAATGGATGGGAAACTTGTCCCAACGAAATGAAATGCCCTTGAACAACATTCTGAAGTTGAACTTTTTGATGTTTGGGCATCGATTTCATGGGGCCTTTTCCAATGTCTTTTAATCTATATATTTTGGTTGCGGTAGATTATGTTTTGAAGTAGATGGAGGCTAAGGCATGCCTTAAAATGATGCTAAAACCATAATTGACTTTGCATAAAAATATTTTTGTCCCTTTTTTTGATAATCGGGTTATCGGTTATAAAGTTCGGGGTTGTTTTCGAATAATGATAGTAAGTTGAGGGGTTTATTTGGTTAATATGTTTAATTGTTTTTAAAGCATCACCATCTCATTATTTTAGATGCTTGTTTATGGATGAGATAATTCATTTATCTCATTGGGATAATAAAGGTGAGTTAGAAAGCAAAAGTTAGTAAAACTTCTGTGTCTGTGTGTTCTTGAGTGCGAAGAAAACATAAACAAAAAGGGGAAGAAGTAGAAGCCAAATTTTGTGATTCTTAATTTGAATACTTGTTGTTGTGTATATACATCTCTCTGTGAATCAAGCTGAGTTTTAGTTTATAAACTTTCATTTATAATGTTAAAACCGAACCGTATGGTTCTTTATTTGGGATGTTTTTCAAAATTGTTACTATGCTATTTTTTAGCATAATTTTGTATTTTGATATATTAATATCAAATGATTGGAATAAGGGTGACATAATTAGGATAAGTGTATTTTGGGAAAAAGGTGGCATAATCAGGAGAGGCGTATTATGGAATAAGGGTGACATAAACAACTATCTGTGAAAACAGGGTTTTTGATCAAGTTGATGAACTGTTATCGCATCTTTATGAAACGATGACTTTGAGTTATCATATTTGTGTGATGCGATGACTTGGGTTATCACATCCTATTGATGCGATGAGTTGCTTTTATCGCGTCCTTGTGATGCGAGGAGAGTGTTTGTCACATCCTTGTGATGCGGCAAGTTGACTTATCACTTCTTATTGATGCTACAAGTTGGGTTTATTACACCTGTATGATGCGATGAGATGGGTTCTTGTAGCATTGTGTTGCAAGGAAATGGGGTTTTGTCACCCATGTGATGCAAGAAAATTATAGTTTTTATTTATATGATGCAATTATGTGTTATGCGATAAAGGGGTATATTTGATTATTGATGCTATAAATGGGTATTGTCTCATGATTTTGATGTACAAAAGAAGTTTGTTTGATAACATGATATTTATTTGTTATTTATACAAACATGGGTTTATAAAAGTGTTTTGGTGATTTTCACCCTTTAATAGTAATCAAAGGGTTTCTCACTAGACCTCATGTTCTAACCCTTATTTTGGTGTTTTAAAATGTGCATTATTGGTCGAACACAATCAGATGATAAGGGAAAGAGGAGTTTATGAAGAATATATGATTTCTTTTGGGGCGTCTATGTCCCCCATGATTCCACGGCTTTGAGGGAAGAATTCACAAGATTGCCAGTATTGTTGGACGTACTTGAGAGGTACGCCATTGTTAGTTAAGGTCAAGGCTGGTTGTAGAATACAGTTTTGGATCATGATTGCAAACCTGTCTTTAAATAGATTGGTTTGAAGGTCGATCGCGTGATTGTTTGGCTTGATGGGGAGGAATACCAGTGCACGGCTGTCAGCGCCGGTTGATTGCACATGGCTGTCGTTGTTATTTGATTCGTGGGAGGCGGAAGAGGCCATTGCAGTTTGTAGTTGCAGGTTTTGCGTTTAGTTCGTGTTAAGCTTTTTTGCAGGTTTAGGAAGAGTAAAGAAGTGGTTTGGGGAAGATGAATATATATAGGTGGAGGAGGGGAAGGGCGTTTGAGAAAAAAATAATATTAAAAGAAAAATGATGATGGTGGGAGACGTTTGGCAAAAAAGTGATATGGTGGGGATCGTGGGCCGTTTTGACGGTACTGTGCCATTAATGTGGGAGGACACGTGTCGTCATGGGGAGGGTAGATGGGTAATGTGAAGAGGTTTTATGGGGAACAGGCTGTAAATGTGGCAGACTTATGTGTAAGATGACATTTGGATTATTTGGAAGAATTAAATAATTATTCCAAACATTAACTCTTGAAATAGCAATAAAAAAATTGTATTTAAAAATTCCATCTAATTGTAAGATTAAACTAATTACGAAGTTTTGGTCTTCTAAAAACCCATGTTGTATAGTTTTTAGTCACAAAAGCTGCAATTTTGTATAATCTTAAATTTTTTTCAATTAAGATGGGTTTTTGAATGAAAAAGATTTTGTCATGGAACCAGAGGAGCTGTGGTTGGTCATGACTCATTGGGTGAGGAACAAGAGGTCTCTGGTTGGGAGTGATGAACAAGTTCATCGATGAAATGTTGGGTTGTATGAATAAGAAGCCTTGGTTAGACAAACCAAAGGCTCTGTTTAAACATGGACAACCCATTGTGTAGGACCAGAGATCTCTGGTTGAATACACATGATTTATTCATCTCTTGTATATAGCATTTTGGTGTCTAGAGGCTCTGGATAGTAGAACCAGAGGCTCTGGGATGGAAAATGCATATTTATGCAATGAGAAGCTCCCCCTCAAATGATGCATGGGGATGAGATTGAGTGTAAAACTCCCCCTAGAACCAATAGAAAGGTTGATTATGATGACCAGAGGCTCTGGTCTATAAAACCAGAGGCTCTGGTTGTGAATGATAATGAATAATGATATGAGAAATGGCTAAGTATGAGAATGGTCATGGAAAAGAGTGGGTCTTTGAGACCAGAGGGCTCTGGTTCCAAAGACAACAAATCCAGAGGCTCTGGTCTTTAGAACCAAAGGCTCTGATTGCAGAAGCGATAAAAAATAGATATGAAGTTATAGTTAAGTATATGCAAGATGGTATGAAAAGATGGAGCCTTTGAGACCAGAGGGCTCTGGTTGCAAAGGCGATGCAAAGAAATATGAAAATTTGGTTAACTGCATGTATGTAGGTGTAGAGTGGATGTGCTTTTGATACCAGAGGGCTCTGGTTTCAAATACTTTGAATCCAGAGGCTCTGGTCTTTAGAACCAGAGGTTCTGGTTGATAAAAGAGTACTTAGTAAAAAAGTTCACAAAGTATTGGCTTTGGACCAGAGATCTCTAGTTCCAAAGGGTGATGGAACATGACATGGTTATATGCATGAATGATCAAGGAAGTCCAAGTTTGAGACCAAAGAGGTTATGGTCTCAAAGAATTGGAATCTAGAGGCTCTGGTTTGGAGGGGAATACTTGGTGAAAAATACCAAGTATTTCCTTTGGACCAGAGGTCTTTGGTTCCAAAGGCAAAGAAAACTTTTGCCAAAAAATTAATCTAAGTGATTCTAAATGACCAGAGGCTCTGGTCTTTACAACGAGAGGCTCTGGTTTAGAGTCCTTGGAGTTTATGGCTATTATACTATATATCACTTATAGGCATGACCATGAGATATTGAAGATCTCTGGTTTCAAACAAATGATTGCCTCTAAGTGGTGAGATTCAGCATACCCATCTTGCTGACTAGGAATAAAAATCGTTTCTCATCAAGAGCTTTTGTGAAAATGCCAGCAAGTTGAATCTCAGTGGGAACAAAGTACATCTCTATATTACCCTTTTCAACATTGTCTTTCAAAAAGTGGTACCTTACATCGATGTGCTTTGTCTTGGAATGCTGCACAGGATTTGCAGAGATGGCTATTGCACTCTTGGAGTCACATAGGATTGGTATCTTTTCATATTGAAAGCCATAGTCCTTAAGCTAAGTCTTCATCCAGAGAACTTGTGAACAACAACTGACAGCAACATATTCTACTTCTGCTGTAGAGGTTGAGACACAATTCTGTTTTCTGGATGTCCAACTTACCAGCTTGTCCCCCAAAAGTTGACAGCTTCCATACGTACTCTTTCTATCAAGCTTGCAACCTACATGATCTGCATCTGTATAGGCTATTAGATCAAAGCCAGAGTTCTTATGATACCAAAGACCCAATGAAGGGGTTTCCCTTAAGGTATCTAAAGATTCTCTTGACTGCAGAGAGATGAGATTCTTTAGGATTGGATTGATACCTTGCACAAAGACATGTAGCAAACATAATATATGGTCTACTTGCAGTCAGATACATGAGTGATCCAATCATGCCTCTGTAGGTTGTTACATCCACAGATTTGCCTGATGGATCAGCAAATAACTTAGCTCTTGTAGCCATAGGTGTTCTCATCGATGATGAATTTGAGAGAGAGTATTTCTTCAGATGGTCAGTCACATACTTGGACTAATTGATGAAAATCCCTTCAGAAGTTTGTTTTATTTGAAGACCGAGGAAGAAACTAAGTTCTCCCATCATACTCATCTTAAATTTGCTTTTCATCAGCTTTGAGAATTTTTTGCAATGTTTTGCATTTGTAGAGCCAAATATGATGTCGTCCACGTATATTTGTACTAGTAGTATGTCACCTTTATGATTCTTGAGAAAGAGGGTTGTATCGATTGTACCTTTTTCGAAGCCATTGTTGATGAGAAAGGTGGATAGAGTTTCATACCAGGCCCTGGGTGCTTGCTTCAGCCCATAGAGGGCTTTATCTAGAAAGTAGTCATACTCTGGATGTTTTGGATCTTCAAACCCAGGGGCTGCTGCACGTAAACTTCTTCTTGAAGTTTTCCATTAAGGAAGGCAGACTTGACATCCATTTGATAGACCTTAAAGCCTTTGTGAGCTGCATAGGCTAGGAATATCCTGATGGCTTCAAGTCTTGCAACGGGAGCAAATGTCTCATCGTAGTCAATCCCTTCTTCTTCTTCCTGGCAGTAGCCTTTGGCAACAAGCCTGGCCTTATTCCTTATGACTATGCCATCTTTGTCCTTCTTATTTCTAAAGACCCATTTGGTTCCTATGGTCGTCTTCCCTTTGGGTAGAGGCATAAGGGACCACACTTTGTTTCTCTCAAACTGGATTAGCTCTTCTTGCATCGCGTCTATCCAGTTTAGGTCTTGTAAGGCTTTAAAAACTTTCTTTGGTTCTATCATGCTAAGAAAGTTGGCGAAGAGGCATTCATTGGCTGTTGCTGATCTCGTCTTTACACCAGATGTTGGATCACTAATGATTTGGTGATGTGGGTGGTATTTCGTCCACTTGGTGCTTGACTGGGGTTCTGGAGCAACATGATGTAGTTCTTCATCGACTGATGGAACTGCTTGCTCCCCTCGAAGAGATCATCTCCAAAGTTAGACTCTGGTTCTTGTTCTTGATCTGAAGACACATAAGAAGTAGAAGGAGAATTAACATGAGTTTCAGTAAGAGTTGTACCTTTAGCGTTGGAGACTTCATGTTCTTCATCGATTCTGGAAGTGGATTTTGCAGTAGGTGCATGTCCAAAGATTACTTCTTCTTCGAAGATGTCTTCAAATAATTGAGCTAACTTTGATTCATTGGGTTTGCCAAGTGATGAATCAGATGCTCTTCTTTGAAGTCCGAGTCCTGAACTGTTGTGTCCAGAAGTCATCGGTGTGGAGTCATCAAAGGACACATTGATGTTTTATATTACACTCTTTGTCCTTTTGATGTAGGCTCTGTAGGCTTTTGCGATTTGAGAGTATCCCAGAAAGATCCCTTCATCAGCTTTCTTGTCGAACTTGCCAAGATATTCCTTATCATTGAGTACAAAGCATTTGCACCCAAACACATGGAAATACTTGACATTTGGTATTCTCTGATTGATGAGCTCCTAGGGTGTCTTCTGGTGCCTCTTGTTGATGATGGACCAATTCTGGGTGAAGCATGCAGTAGAAATTGCTTCAGCCCAGAAGGTGATGGGTAACTCCGATGAAGCAAGCATGGTTCTTGCTGCGTCCATGAGGGTTCTGTTCCTTCGTTCTACCACACCATTCTGTTGTGGGGTTCTGGCTGTTGAAAAATTTTGTGTGATGCCTTCACTGATGAGGTATTCATCGATTATGGCATTTTTGAATTCAGTTCCATTGTCGCTTCTAACTTTAATGAGTTTTCGTTGTAGAAGGACTTTGAGTCTTTTCATCACCCCAATGAGTAGGTTACGAACATCTGATTTCTTCTTCACAAACTCAACCCAGGTGTATCTGGAGTATTCATCAACTAGTACCAATATGCACTTCTTTCCTGAGAGGCTTTGTGTAGATATGGGCCCACAGAGATCAATATGGATCATGTCCAAGGGCTTGGTGCAGGAGGTTTCTGACTTTGTTCGGTGAGAGTCCCGCTTTAGCTTTCCCATATCGCAGACTGAGCATAGATGATCTTTTTCAAAGTTGAGATCAGGAATCCCCTTGACCAGCTTTTGTTTGGCTAGCTTTCTTAAGACATCAAAATTCAGGTGTGAGAA
>NC_037528.1:41106520-41125107 GCF_001531365.2 Cynara cardunculus var. scolymus | reverse complement strand
CATCAAAATTCAGGTGTGAGAAGTTCTGGTGCCATAGCCAATTTTCATCGCTCTTATGGGATACAAGGCAAAGGGTGTCTTGTCCCTCAGAGGATTGAAAATCCAGAAGATAGAGATTCCCTTCTCTCTTGGCCTTGATGATGGTTTGACCGGGCTTTGTTTCTATGATACAGAAACCTTTGCGGAATCTGTCTTCATGACCCTTGTCGCAGAACTGGCTTATGCTTAGTAAGTTGTGCTTCAAACTTTCAACATAAGCCACTTTGATGATGGAGATGTTGCCTTTGATGAGAGTTCCGTATCCTTTGATGGTTCCCTTTCTGTTGTCTCCAAAAGTGATAGAGCCTCCAGATTTCTCGATGAAGGAGGACAGCTGACTTTTATCACCAGTCATGTGCCTGGAGCAACCTGAATCCATATACCATGGTTGCACATGTTGGTCCTGCAAGACAAGTTAAGGGGTTTTAGGTACCCATTTGTTAATGGGTCCATGTTTGTTAGTAGGAGATACCTCTCTCTTTTCATCACCCTTAGCCTTTGCAGGCTTGGGTTTGTTATCATTTCCCTTGCCCTTGGACTTGGGCTTTTTCACGTTTTCATTGGATTTAACTATATAGCAATAAACGTGTTGGGAGAATGCAGCGATGTGTCAACATGTGATTCCTCAGGTTTTGTAAAAGAGCTAAACATTGACAATTATTATTCTTTGGACATGAATGTTTAACATTCTTTTTATTCGCTGAAAATGAGGAAGTAAATGCAGGGGATGTAAATCTTGTCCTAGCATCGGTTGTTTCTACAAACTTCCTATCTAGTTCAGATTTTTTATTTGAAGGGGTCTTTGTCTTTACTTCTTTTCTCCTGAGGAAGGACTGCTTTTCTTCAGCTGAATGAGAGGAAAAGTGGTGGTTAGATTTCTCAGAGGCAGGCCACTTCTGTTTTTGCTCACGAGTAAACTTAATGAACTTAGAAGATATACTAGGGCCTTTCGAGTTATCGTTGGCAGATTTGATATTTCTCTGTTTTCCATTTCCTTTATCTGAAGATTTCATCGATGGAGGAATACCATATTTCATTGAGGGTTTGAAGTTTTGAGGCTTCTTATTCTCAATGATTTTTGGTGATTCACAGATTATCTCTTCTTTAGATTCAGAATCAAGAAAGTCTCTCGCTGATTTCTCGAAATCAAAATTAGCTAGGATGTTCGTGGGAGGTGTGGGTTCAGAGGTTGATGCTTCAGAGTGATCTGCTGGAGGTTCCATCGTTTCTGACTTAGATGAACTTCCAATGTTACTTGGATGGTTCATCGATTCATCAGCTGATGGTTCCTCATTAGGATTCTCCTTTTAATCAACAGTACTTGCTGATGAAATGGGATTGATAATCAGAGACTCTGATTTAACCATAGGGTTTCCATCAGTCTCTGATTTGGAGGTGTCGTTCACTTCATCAGAATTCTTACTTGTACTGCTCTCGTACACCACGTTTTCAAAATCCTGTCTTAAAACGACAGTTTTTCCATCGACTTTAACTCTTTTAAAATTTGCTTTTGGTTTCGTGATAAAGTCGGGTTTCTGAATGCATCCAAGTTTGAATGTGGATTCAAGGGTGGATTTCTTTGATTCGATGAAGGAGTCCAATTCAATGAATCCAATCCCTTGAGCGTCCGTTTGACCGTTTAACTTTTTGTACACATCTTGGGCATCCTTGTATTTCTTCATCAGAAGTTCATTGGTTTGAAGCTTCTTGTGAAAAATCTCCCTTTCCTTTTGGAAGAAATCTTTGAGAGCTACTGAGTTAAGTCTCTATGCCTCGGATTCTTTTAAGACCTTAGTTTTCTTCTCTAAGTCTTTGGTTATTCGCTTGTTTATTTCCAGAAGTTTTTCTTCCTCTGATTTTTTAAGGGTGGCGATGCGAGTCTTTTCTTTCATGAGATCGGCTTTTTCTTCGGTTAGAATATCAGCTTCTCTTTTGTAGAAACTGACTTCTTTTTCCACTTTGAGTATTTCAGATTTTTCAAAATTTATTTTTTCTTTTAATATCAAGAAGTCCTCTAAAAGTTATATTACCCTTAACTCTAGCTCAAATGGAGCCGAATTAGTTTCATCGATAGTAGACTCACGCACCTGATCATCAGTGTCAGAGGCAGATACTGCATTGGACGTGGCCATCAGACAGATGAGTGCGTTGTCTTCTTCATCGGATGAAGAATCAGACACCCAGTTTTCTTTCTCAGCCATCAGGCTTCGCTCTTTAGGATTGTACTTATATTTATTCTTGTAATAATCAGCATCCTTTACCAATCGTCCTCTGCATTCTTTGGAAAAATGACCGATTTTTCCGCACCTAAAGCAGCGGAGGTCATTTTTTCCTTCCGTCTCTGTCTTCTCTCTTCTTGTCTCTTCTATCTTTTCTTCTATCTTCTCTCTCTTCTCTTCCATCTCTTCTGTCTTCCCTCTGATAGAACTTCGATGGTTTCCTTTCATAGGATGGCTGATACTTCTCCCTTTTGAAGGCTCTTTGTTCATAGGGTCTCTTGATGAACTTTTTTCTGGAACTGCTTTGTAATCAAGGCCAGAGAATTGGCAAAGGCTTTGATATCATCATCTGATTCAGATGTTTCGTCTTCAGATTCTGATTCCACCACCAGTACTTTCTTTCCTTTCTTCTTGTGGAATCTGGCGGAGGTCCTTGAAACATCTTTTTCTTCAGCAGCAAGAGCCAGGGGTCCACCGATGGACACTTTTTTCTTCATGATATCGTTCTCTTGTGCAGCAAGCATTCCGTATACGTCATGGAGTGACTAGCCGTCTAAGTCCTGATTTGCTTGAAGGGACATCGACAGCTGTGTCCATTCATCGTCGAGACTTTTAAGGAACAAAACATTGTTTTCTTCCTTTGTTTTGGATATATCGTTTTGACGACATTGATTAATCAATGTGTTGAAACGATCGTATGTCTTCTGAATCGGTTCATTAGGAAGAGACTTGAAGTTGGTGTATTCGTTGAGACATTGGGCTATACGATTCTTCTTCGTTTTTGCCCTTCCTTCCAATTGGCTCGCCAGGTCATCCCATAGTTCCTTGGTTGTGGAACATGCATCAAGGGATTGGAATATTTCATTGGGTATGGCCATGATTATCAGTCTTTTGGCCTTCTTGTCGGTCTCTACCCGCTCTATGTCATCTTCATCCCAATTCTTCTCATCCTTGGGCATGTAATAGGCAGTAATTTCTGCTGTGGTATTTTTTCCTGGGACTCTTGGAACAAAAGTCTGTGGAACATAGGGACCCTCCATGACATATCGCAGAAGATTTCTGTCCATCCCTTCTAGAAAGTTCACCATCCGTATCCTCCATTGTGGGTACTCTTCTCTTTGAAGAGTTGGAGGTTTGGWGAGGGAACCAACACTATAAGCGGAATTCCAGTTGGCCATTAAGATTTTTAGAAGAGAGAAAATTTACGTTTTTAGTGAAGATATTATGTGAAAAACGTGAATTGAGAGATTTTTTATGATCGTTTGATTGGAAAAACAATCAATTGGCTCTGATACTGATTGTTGATCTCAGATCTCTCAATAACACTAATAATTAAGTTAAGAATAACCAAATTATAGTGTTTGGATGAATAAAATGATGAACACTCAAGAACAATGTATGAACATTAAAAGGATAAACTTGAGTGCCAAAGATTTCACTTTTTTCCAATAATTGTGAAAAACGTAAAGTGTCAAAGATTACAATAGGCCTAACCACCTATTTATACTAGTAATCTAATAAGAAGATAACTATCTAGTGAGACTATTTAGCTAATCTTCTACTAACAGATAAAGCTTATCTAAAACATGGATAAACATTAAAACAAGATAAACTTTGTAGAATCCAGCTGTTGATTGGTCATCTCCAGCTGTCTTCCATGGGATATGAGTTCAACCTTATCTTCGTAGCTAGCCTCTGGTTGAACTGTTGAAGAAAACTCCAAGTGTTAGTACCTAAAGGGGTTATGGAGATGCACTTTCCATCGCATCTCTAGTCAGTTCATCGACCCTCTGGTTGTTCTTCAAACTTAGTCATTTTTCCTTGAAGTCTTCCATCGGTCTTCTGGTTCTTCATCACTTGTTTGTCTTCATTACTTCATGCATAATACTTATGGGGTCTAACAACTGAAATTGGAAGAAACTAGACTCACTTAGATTATCATAAATGTAAGCCTCATGTTCATTGGTTAAACGAGAGATTTACCGTGATTTTAACAAAAAAGTGGATGATTTCAGAAACGTATTTGATAGTCAGGTAAAAACCCTAGCTAGGTTTAAGTCTGAACTAGGTTTTGGTTTCTTCTAACAAAATAAATTACACACATAGATGGTTCTTCTGTAAAAATTGTAGAACTTAATAAGGTTCCTACGATTTATGGTGATATTTTCTTTGACATGCATAACCGAGGGAGGAAAAGCTTACCTTTTATGATCGGACCTTGAAGAAACTCAACCAAATCCCTCTCCCTTTTCCCGTTCTTCTTCTTTCTCTCCCTAGCTTTCTCTCTATGTGATTATGGTATATGTGTGTTTGTGTGTTTGAGTTATAAGTGAAGAAGAAGAAGAAGAAACCTATGAGGAAGACTATGAGTCTTGGGAGCTAAATGAGTTAAATCATGACATTCAATATGTGTAACTCCTCAAGGTTGGCCAATCATCAACTAGGTACTTACAACTTATATATATTGACATTTTAGGCCCTTCTAATTCCTTCTCTTATTTTTAAAACACTCTGACTATAACTTGTAACATTTGGGTTATCCGAGATTCCATTTTAGTCTCTCATAATTAACCCTAACATTTTAATGTTATGAATGCAACCTATCAATTTTAGTTATTTGCTAAGCCCGTAATATTTTCCTAACAAAATAAATAATTAATTGTGTAATTAAAAATGGGGCGTTGCAGGGGAGCTATATGATTGTTATATCTAGGGGGAGCTCCAAGTATTTAAAGTAAAATGGGAAGATAATTTGCGATGTAAAGGTGATTTTCATTTTATTGTTTTCTTTTAACACTTAGGAAGAGATTGTTATTCCTAATATTAGTGTTAAAAGTATGAAAAAGATACTTGAGTGTAAAGTAGGAAAATCAGTATTTCTTGTATTTCCAAATAAATAGGATCCCCGTTCCTCATTTGTAATTTGTGAATGTGAGTTGTTTAGTAAAAGCACTTCATCTTTAAATAACCCAATTATTTCAATGATTGTAAGATTGACTTTCACGATTGATCATATGACTACGATTCTATGTTCATATTGTTCTTCGTATTTATTACTTCTTCCACTTATAAACTATTGATCTGAATTACTTCCGGTTTACATATTTTGTTTATATCATTGGTTAAATATGAGATCTGGGAACCAACAAGTACCATGGATTCGCTTAGGCATTTAGAAACCAGAGGAGTGGAGTCGTCAAAGCTATTTAGTATTGTTTTCATGAAGTTAGGGCTTAGAGCACAATGCTACTCGATTACCTGATTTAAACTGGTAGTGGAGAGGAGAGGGGGAAGTCAATGGTGCAGAAAAGAGGAGGAGCAAGCCGATGTGCAAAGAAGAACTGAGGTGTAGAGTACGGAAATGTTTTTTAATACTTTTTCAGAGAAAAATATTAAATATTTTACTACTTATTGATTTTCTAAAAATATTTTAATACTTTTACTAACAAATTATTTAAATATCTGAATATATATTTTTTTCAAATAAATATGAATTAAAAAAATATTGTTCACGATTGAGAAAAAGAAAGAATTTACTTTGATTTTAAAAGATATTACATTATATATTCCTTTTATTTAATTTTGACTAAATTTTAGTTTTTAATTACAAGAAAGTTCATTTATATATTGTTTTTTAAAACTAAAACACATAATCTTTTTAGTTTGTCGGTAGCCTCTAGTGATTATCCAAGGTTACTTGACGGTTTTTAAAATAAAGTTTATTTCTAATTTTAGTTATATTTTTTTTATTACGGGTAAAAGTTATTTGTTTTGTAGTGAATAGTTAAAGTCACATTTGTGGCTATTCGGTTGTGGTTTAATGGACTGTATAAGTCATATAGCTTATTCGTACAATCATATCTAATTGTTCAAATATGGGCTTATTCGGCAAGTCCATGGCTAAACCACTCAACTATAAAATCAGTCTCCTTTGTATTTAGCTATTAACTTTCCTCAACAACCCCTCTACCAACCCCTCTCCATAGCCACTTCTCCCACAACACATCGCCTCTTCTCCTCATCTGCTCCGACCTACAACATCATCGTCCATCAGAACGAGCGACTGATTAGAATTTAGAAAACGTGAGCTGCTAAGTTATATCACATCGTCCAACAAGTGATGTCGATCTTGTGGTTTGCCTTCCTCTGGTTAGAAACTTAGAATCGATAAAGGAAGCCGGAATCTTGCAGGGTCGGAATGGAATAAAAAAATGTGTCTTCAACAACTGTTGACATCACTTCTCGTTGTCCACCGTCGTTGTCCACCGTCTGCTCTCTGCCTTGCCTCCTTCTTCTCATCTGCTCCGACCTACAACATCATCGTCCATCAAAACGTGCAACCGATTAGGGTTTCTTCTTCACGCTTGCTGAGTTGTTGTTCTGAATGAGCGACCGATTAGAATTTAGAAAACGTGAGATGGTGAGTCGGCGAGGTGAGGACCGAGGGTAAGGCTGTGAGGTTGGATTGGATTTGGATACTTGGAATGGAAACAGATTAAAGAGTATAAATCTACAATGGAAAACCAATATAGATCAGGAAAACCCCCATTTTTTATATTAGGTCCGAAAAAATCTATATCAATTAGAATGGAAAGAACATATAGGTATTAAATATAAAAGATATAAACTGACGGGTAAAATAGTTATTGAGGACATTCAGACTATTTATTCAGCACAATAATCGAACAACTTATTTGTTAGTATACAGACAACTATATTAATACAGACAACTATATCCATACAGGTTTTAATAGAAAAGGAACCAAACAACCCCTTAATAATATATATATATATATATATATATATATAAATATAAAGGTATAAAAGGCTTCATTGTAATGATAGAACTCAATGTTCTTCCCTCCGATATTCCTAGGTTTCTTCCATTACTTCCATTTATAGAACACATTTCAATTCACCAAGATTGATTTCATGTACTTAAATACAATGGGATCATTATATGTTCTAGACGATGTCCGTGAAAACTACGACACTCAGAGGCAAATTTTTTTCTTAGGATACTGCATTTACAATCTTTATCCATCGATGCAATGTATTGTTAGGATAAGTCATCAATCAAGTGATTTCTAGTTGTTCTATGAGTTGTTACCGTTTTTATAATAAAGTTTTTGATGTTATAATAAGGAAATTACTAGATTGGTTTTAACACAAATACTGAACATGAATATAGTTAAGTTCCACTAAGTTACAACATGCATGTAATCTCAATAAACAAGGGATGTTGTTTTCTTTAATCAAGAAGTAGAGGACAAGGAATGCTTATAAAGTGATTAGAAATCCAAATACTTTGAATTTGGAGAGGGAGGTGATGTCGTGATGACCAAATGTGTTTGACAAATTAGAGAAATGATCAATTAAACAAATGAGCGATTTATCCCGTTTGTGATGATATTCGACTTGCGTATGCAACGTGATGTCGCTAGATAAGTTAACCGATACCCAAGTTTGTTGTATTCAACATGGCATGCGGGCATACACCATCTGATCAAGTCACAAGCTCCTTTACTTTATGATGACAATCGCTGCAACTAGAATTAGCTCATCGCAATTTATGTACCAAAACTCCATCAACTCCTTGTGACCACCAACATGCGAGCCTGGATCGCCAAAAGCATGTGGCTCATGTGACTGCACTCGGATCTTGAGCTTTGTGGGTCCAATTTGCCGTGTATGTTGAGGATCACCAAATTTAATAGATTGCTGCCCCATTTCCATACTATTATACAATCCACTTTTAAGAAGATAAAGTTTTCACTAATGCAAGACAATTAGTTGTTTTTTTAAACTACAGCGAAATGAATGCTTCCGGTAATATCAGTTACACTCTATACCCTACTCCCTACTATATTTAGCATTTGGTGGGACCCAAGATGACCTACATGCTCCCTCAGTGCGTAACACAAACTAGAAAAGTCAGTTGCATATAATAAGTGCATATCTGATAACAGGTTCAACCCTAGATTCTCCATCAAAAGGCATATACAGATTTTGGAGTTCCAAAAGGACTCAAAACGTAGATATCAACCACTGCTGTAGCTCAAGTGGTTTGTCTTCTAAAATGATCCACAGCAAAGATTTTGTCGTACACCTCAAAACCTCATAAAAGGCAGTTCATCACCAACTGGTTTGCAAATACTCGTAAACCCTAAAAAGTTCATCAGAAACCGTATATATAAGTGCATGGTTTCCATGATGATCTTCATCTTCAAACAGGGTTTTGAAGTTTTAAGCAATCATATTAGGAAGAGCTATATTAATGTCGAAAAGCAGCAGTACCTCTCCTCTTATTGGTTCTTCCAAAAAACACCCTATATATCATGGAGTGAGGCGAAGAGGAAGAAATGGAAAATGGGTTTCTGAAATCCGTGAGCCAAAATCGCCAAACCGGATTTGGCTTGGTACATTCCCAACTCCTGAAATGGCGGCGGTGGCTTACGATGTCGCGGCACTGGCACTCAAGGGTGGAGCTGCCCAGTTTAATTTCCCGACCTCCATTTCTTCTTTGCCAGTGCCTGCCTCTGCCGCCTCTCGTGATATCCAGGCGGCTGCCGCTAGTGCAGCGGCAGCGGCAGGTGCGGCTATGGATGCTTTGGTAAGCTGTCATGGTGGTGGTGTTACAGCTGAGCCACCTGCTATCGATGAGTTTATGGATGAGGATTTGATATTTAATATGCCTAATCTGATAATCGACATGGCTGAAGGGATGCTTCTTAGCCCTCCTCGTCTTGATCTCATAACCGAAGAGACTGCAACGGACCACAACCTGTGGAATTACACTTGATGGCCATAGTTTCTGTTGAACTCTAAATGTGTATCCATCGTATATAAAATGCTACTGCCATTGAAAACCCTAAAACTAGTAAGGGTAAGGGTAAGAATAATATGGCGTACCAGAAAATCCCGATGTAAAATATATTTGTTGCATGTTAATTATCTGAGATTGCATATCCTATGAAAAGAGATCTAGCATCAAGACTTTGAACATTGACATGGATGGTTCATCTTCAATTCAATGTTTTACCAATAAGTTAGGTATATGCTATATAGAATATTACCTGAAACTGAGTTTACAAAGTTTTCAAAATAAAATATAATATTAACTATTTTATAGAACATTATTTGAAAGTTGTCATATATATAAACACAAATGTACAAGTAAATGATGTGTTTATAGAATACCTTTAAAAAATGTTCTATAAAATACATAGTTAATACGATATTTTATTTTCATAATGTTCCAAGTTTAGACATGACTTTTATTATTTGGTTATATAAACTCTGATTTTGTTATACTTTTCATACCGAAACCAGAACCAGATCCAAATCGAGGGTTCTTCGCATTGAATGCCACTGTAGATTACTGATCCATGGAAATACTAGTCCTCTATCGTTCCTCTTGGACAACTAGAGAAAAGACACGATTAATTGGAGGCAAAGGTTCAATCAGAAGAATTTGTGGGCAAAAGAATCATTAAGCCCACCAAAAAATTCATAACATGTTCCATCTGGAAATATTTTTCCACTTCTTTTACACCTCCACATTCACATTCCCACAAAGTTTTTAACTTGGTGAAATAAACAACTGATTCTTGATTCTGAGTAAGGTGTCGTTTACCAAATGCTTATCCGGGTAAGCGCTTACCAAGTCATTTTACTTTATCAGATGAATATAGCAAAGACTAAGAATCCTACCCGGTAAGAGCGAAGGCAAGAATCGAGAGTCTTACCCGGTAAGCGAGGACGAGGACTCACTACAAGAAAAATGACCTTCAGAGAAGGTATTGTTTTGTACTTAAAAGTCTTAAAAGCTTCTCTAAAGCCTTTAGATAAGTTTTTCAATTTTGTCAAAAACCTTCTCTGTGTGACGGTAGGTGAAGGTTTTAGAGAGGGTATTCGGACGGTGTGTTTTTGTTAGCCTTTAGAGATGCTTAATTGAGGCTTTAGATACACTTTTAAARCTTCTCTAAAGTTTAGTCAACTTTTTATTCAAAGCTTCTCTAAAAGTATATATATTAGTAACACWTTTCAAGTATTTGTGACGGTTTATAAGAGTTACTAAAAGATACTTTTAGAGAAGGTAATGGAAAAGCTTCTCTAAAGATATTGGCTTTAGTGACATTTTTAAAAAATCTTCTCTAAAAGTCCTCGTTAGTTACACTTACAAAATGTCTCGAAATATGACATTTAGATACACAAACTCAAAATCTTCTCTAAAATTTATCTTTAGTTACATTTTTAAAAATCAATTCCTTCTCTAAAAAATATATTATATATTTATTTCATCCATAATTTAGCTGCATATATATATAACATAAATTATAATAAAATTAAACTAATAAATAATATTAAATTAATCAGGAACAATTAATAATAATCCCAAAACAATTTTAATATATATAAGAACCATCCAAATTTAATATTCAACTAGTTCATATATCGTCTAAATTTATCACCAAAAAAAAAATTTAAAATCATCATAGAATGTTTAACGATCTTGAGTCTTTGAACGTTGGTCTTGAATAGTTAATGAAGATGAAAAACTTGGAACTGACCGGCCGGATACAATTGATCTCACCATTTGTCGCAACTCAGCAACTTCATCCTTCGTAAGAAAGTGCTCGAATTTGGTTGAAGCAAGCTCGGACTCTGTTGAAGCAAGTCGATTAGACATCTCGGTGTGGCTCAATCGACCTAACGCACCGGTGTTATGTCGYGAACTCGTAGAATCACTCCTAGTGCTCGGGACCCTAGACCATCCCCGAATATATGCAGGTCTTTTACCTAAGACTTGTTGCATAATCTCTAGATCACCCGGAGGATTTTCTATTCATTTAGTTTGCCGCTTAATCTCTACCATGTTCTCTTATGGACATAAAAATCATATATATAAATCTTAGTGATTTATAAAACAATGAAGACATGCAAAAGAGTTCGTTAAACATAACTTACATATGAAGTGCGAAAATAGTCATTAACACAACCCTCTTTTTCTCTATAATGCAACTTTCGAAAAGTCTCTATCTCACTGATAAAAGGATTGTTCTATTTTGAAAATGGTGATTTGGAGTGCTCACTGTACCGTTTAAAGCAACATACTTTCGCTTCCCCCTATTCTCAGAATTTTTCTTTGACATAGCCTACATAAACAAAATATGATATATAATTATTAAATGCAAAAAATGAAATTAGATAGGAGAGATAAGCAGGGACCCCCTTGAATGTATCAATTGTGAGAATAGGCTGTGTAAGTTGTACGTAACAATGACCCCCCCCAAAAAAAAAATCTAACTGTTATATATTGTTATAACCTATGTTATATAATAGCAATTTCTGCCAAGAATTCATGTGGTTCAGATCAAGTACAAGAGTCAAGAAATAAAAAGATAAAAAKTGCAAGAAGATTATCCAAGAAATGGCCCTTTACGTAGAAGGCACCTTCAAAGACATGAAATTTCTATTAGGTAGCTTCATCTAGCTCTAGCATTTGATCATTTAATTTGGCATTCAAAAGCTCTATGCCCACCAATAAAATGTTACCAATGATCGCAATCATTCTAGCATATTCAATGGAGTTTAAAATTTGACTTTTTGGAGAGCAGACTTTCATTTGTCATGCAAGAATTCATGTGGTTCAGATCCTAGAAATGCCAAAAGAGATCAAACTTCTGGAAGTCTTTTGCCAAAAATAGTACACATTGCTGAAATCTATAGTTTGGTTACCTAGCCATACAACTTGGTAGTCAACAGTGGGATAATTGCTKAAATCTATCTTAGTGWGAACTTGTTTCTTGCTCGCAATTTTTTACATGACAGTTGAAAATTCTATGTTAGGGGCCTTTTACCTAAACACTTAGCCAGTAAAATTCAACTCAATTGTTTACGTATCAGGTAAGATTTTATTCACTAAAGCGCATCGTATGCAATAATTTATCCCGGTAAGTTCTAACCATGGTAAGAGTCCTTGCTCTCACTTACTAGGTAAGACTCTCAATTTTTGTCTTCGCTCTTACTTCATCCGGTAAAGTAAAGTGACTTGGTAAGCGCTTACTCGGGTAAGTGTTTGGTAGATGGCACCTTAGTCTAAGTTGCTGCTCTTCTTTTGATAAACTCAAGGCCTACAGGAGATCAAAGAACTCATGAAGCTTTTGAAATGGAAGAAAATGCTCTAAAGGAAAAGTTCACCAAATTGATTATGGTTACAACTAGATGATGAATTAAATTATTCTAAGTGTTAACACTAGATTAGAAACAATTGAATTTAAGATCTATAAGAACTAGGTCATARCACACACAGGGAATTAAGATCTATAAGAACTAGGTCAAAGAAAAGTACTCAGATTTTATTATTAAAAACTGAAAGTGCATTGTACACAAAGTAAACACAGTGAGTTAGTTACATCAAAAATATAAGCACAAKAGSTATACCTACCATGATTGGAACCCTTGGACTGAATAGAGGCTTCATGTTTCCCGTCTCAATGAGATGCTTGTAAACTTGTTAAAACAGCATCCTCTGGTCTCTCAGCACTTATTTTTAATTATTTGCAACAGGTGTCATCCTTTGGAAGACTCCTAATGGAGAAAGATAAAAGAATAAAAAAGCTATGGTGTCAAATGGAGAATGAAGAACAYACTGCACTCATCTGCATATATTGGTAAYGTCACTTATCCATTACTACATTGAACTTTATACAAAGGAATGCTTTGCTCATAGGTGTTTCCTTGATTGTAAGTTGATCAATTGCCATTGGTCCATCGTCAAATGTCAATAAATAAACACTTGAATCATCATGAAGACTTTTTTGTAGTGTTGTTGCCTTTTAACTAGCCTTAGTTCTTCTTTTCAAATTTTAGTGTACCATTCTTTCTRTTCACAAAGTAGTCTCACTGGTTTTCTTCTCATTTTTTTTTTTGGAAATTCWTCATAATTTATGGGCAAGTCTTGTTTTTCTCTCACARTTTTTACAAGTTGAGAGTTTTATGTTGAAGGTAGATGTTAGGATTATGTCTATGTTTTTYTATAACTATTACGATTTCTATCTTAGGAATTATGTATTTGAATTAATGTTTTGATCATAATTACAGGTAGATAAGACTAAACTGAGAGGTAACTCCATGTTCAGTGAAATGTCTAACAACACTCTACGCTTCATGGGACAGTAACTCCTTATAATTCTTTATTTCTGCAGTTTAGTTCTTTTGTGGATTCAACATGGTTTGACTAAAGTGTATATATATATATATATATATATATGACTTGAATCCAATACAAACTACTAAATGGATAACAAAAGGAAGTCACTTATTCAACAAAAAGGAGGGGGTGAGATAAGACTTGGCCACTTATTCTACTAAATGGATAACCTGTTGTTTATAATTTACAATCCCTATAYGAGACTAATTGTTTATAACTTTTGACACAGAATGATGTAATGCTTGGAACCAGAAACGAAACAAAAGAAGATCATTCAGCTTCTATTAACAACTAGAAACGAAACAAAACAAAAGAAGATCATTCAGCTTTTAGATGTTAGAACCAAAAACGAAACAAAACAAAACATGAATCAACAAGAACCCTAGCATATGATTGTTGGATAACTCCTGGAATTGGACCTATTAACAACATAACATGATTCATATTCTTGTCCTTTAACTGATTTCAGCTTACCTAATCAAGCAATTGATATTTTTTTGAAGAATCGCTAAATAGACTTACCTGTTGTTCGAGCAATCGATGCAGAAGAGAAGAGAAGATCAATAACATTCGATGATAGACGAGCGATGGTGATGATCTAAGGCTTCTATTGATTGAGCGACATTTCTTACAGGGGACGAGAGGAAGCGATGAGAAGAAAACGATCTAGKGCTTCYATTGATTTAGGTAACAATTGGTTTGAATTTTATTTCATATATTATTTATTTAATTTTGATTTATTTTTAATATAAATCTTTTAGATACACTTTTAAAAGGTAACTAAATATTTTTATTTAATTTTAAAAATTTTAAATTTTTTCTTAATCTTTAGAGAAGCTTAAAAAAAGTGTTACTAAAATTGATGAAACTCTTTAGAGACATTTTTTAATAAAAACTTCTCTAAAACTTTTAACGACATTTCTTACASCGTATAATTAGCCTATAAATCCTTTTTTAAATGTCGTCCAACCTTTAGTTACATTTCTTATTTTTGTCATTTAAATCCTTCTCTATAATGTAGTTTTAGATACACTTCTAAAAGCTTCTCTAAAGATTTATTCTCTAAAGCTCATTTCTCTTGTAGTGACTCTTACCATGGTTAACGCTTACGGAGATATATTGTTGCATACGATGCGTTTTAGTGAATAAATTCTTACCCGGTAAGTAAATGATAGTGTGTGAATTTTACCGGTAAATGCTTACCGGGTAAGTGTTTAGATAAACGTCCCCTAAGCATCTTTATCTCCCCTTCTGACTTTGAAAATTTTCGGTCTATTACTTTGCTTGAATCGGTTTCTCAATTCATTTCAGATATAATATGTTGTTTCCGCAAACCTTGTGCTCGAAGACATTTCCTTGGAGACTGAGTTGAGTATCCACGACATAACAATATTGTTATTCCGTAACCGGATTGGATCATCATGTCGATTTAGGGTTCTACCAACAAAACCAATTTTATTCTTTGCATCCAGGGCTATTCTCATGGCATGATTCAGGAGGAACAGTTCTCTCTTGTCAAAACTTATGAAACACGAACAATACCTGGATTATCCGATGACGAAGGAAATAAGGATGTAAACTAGGGGGGAGCAACGGAATCGGGTATCTGGCTATGGAACCGGAACCGCCTTGGAACCACCGGTTCCGGAACCGGAACCGCCTTGGAACCACCGGTTCCTGAACCGGAACCGATATAAGTGGTTCTGGTTCCGGTTCCTAAAATACAGAACCGATTGAGAATGGTTCCGGTTCCGGTTCCTAAAATACGGAACCTATTGAGAATGGTTCCGGTTCTCAATTTTTCGGAACCGTTACCCGCCGGGTACCCGGTATTTTAAATAAAAAAATAATAATTATTTTTTAATACCAAATTTATATTAGGTTTACATCTTGAAAGCACGCCGTCATCTTCATTCTTCATCTAAATTTTTCATATAGAATGATTCGTATTTTTTAATATTGTGTGTTCACTTGGATTCATAGTATGTAATCGTTAAACTTTGAAATACCATTATAGTATGTAATCGTTAAACTTTGAACATTTTCTATTAGTCTATTATGGTTTGTAATCGTTAAACAATATTTGTAACCATTATTATATATAATTTGTATTCTTGCTTATTTATTTAGTGTTTTGGCAACGTTTTATTTTTTATTTCCAAATAACAAAATTTTAATATTTTAGGAAGCGGGTACCCGGAACCGGAACCGGTTCCTGTTCCAAAAATTTAAGAACCGCTCTAAACGGTTCCTGTTCCAATATCTCAAGAACCGCCAATTCCGGTTCCGGTTCCTGTCAAAAAGAGCGGGTACCCGCCTATGCTCACCCCTACGATCGTCGATGACTGATTTTAGTTTGGTGTTGAAATTGCAGATTGTTAAATTATAAGCTAAGTCATCCTAGGAGACTATGGCCATTATATTCATTAAGGTATTTGACGGTTACCTTATTCTAGCCAAAACTGTTTCTGAACAGTTGCAACTCTTTGAAGGGTCACATTGTTTCATTTTAACTGTTTTGTTGTCCTTATATAGTTTGCTTCTTCCTTCATTTATTCATGTGATGTAATAATTAACAGATATTCTTTACTTAATAAAAGATATCTATGTGTTGTGTATATGGTTTACCATCAAATGGTATCAGAGCTTAGATCGCATGGCATCTAATCTGTTGAATAATCTACAAACTCAGTCACAAACCCAACTGCCGAAGTTAAATGGAAGAAATTACTTCCATTGGAGCATTCAAATGAGAGTCATGTTTGAATCTCAAGACTTGTGGCAAATCATCGAAGAAGGATTGCAAGAGCCTGAAAATCCTGTTGTCTTAACTGCACCATAGATGAGTGCACTCAACGAAACAAGGAGAAAAGATAAAAGGGCTTTGTTCTTGATTTACCAGGCAGTAGATGACAACATATTTGAAAGGATTTCTTCATCGCAGACGGCCAAGGAAGCCTGGAACATGTTGTTCAAGTCTTACAGAGGCGAAGAAAAAGTAAAGGTTGTAAGACTTCAAACCTTGAGATGTGAATTTGATAACCTCAAAATGAAAGAAACAAAAACAGTTGAAGAATATTATACAAGAATGATTGTACTAGTAAACCAAATGAGATTAAATGGAGAAAGTATTGATGATAGGCGAGTTGTTGAGAAGATACTTCGCAGCCTCACCCGTAAATTCGAATACGTAGTCGTTGCTATAGAAGAATCCAAGGATCTAACAAATTTCTCTTTGGAAACACTGTTGGGTACTTTACAATCGCACGGATTGCGCATGAAGCAATTTGATACAATTGTGATGGAACATGCCTTCCAAACACAGTCCTCCTGCGATGCAAGTACAAGTGCAAGGCAAAGACCAGTGGAGACAAACAGAGAAGAACAAGGCTATGCAGTCTCCAAAAATAAAGGAAAAGGTGAACCATTTTCTCCAATAAAATGTTTTTATTGTGACAAGTTAGGACATACTATTAAATTTTGTAGAAAAAGGTTAGCAGAGGAAAATAAATCCTCTAATTTTATGCATAAGGAGGACAGTCACAATGATGATACGATGGTCATGATGCTTAGCATACAAGAACCCAATCTTAGCAACCTTTGGTATTTGGACAGTGGTTGTAGTAACCACATGACAGGAAATAGAGAATTGTTCCTGAATTTGGAAGAATCAGAGAAAAAGGATGTCAGAACAGGAGATGATAAGAAATTGAGTGTGCATGGGAATGGAGATATAGCTATTAAGATCAATGACAAAGACTAGAAGATATCAAATGTTTTTTTGTGCCTGGTCTTAAGCACAATCTATTAAGCGTAGGACAACTCATTCAAAAAGGTTATAACTTACAATTTAAGGATAGACTGTGTGAGATTACAAATTCAAATAATTCTGTAATTGGAAGAGTTGCCATGACCACCAAGAAGATGTTTCCTATTAAATTTGATGATGATACCTTTTTCTCCTTATCTGTCAGCACCAACGAAATATCTTTATTATGGCATAAAAGGTTTGGACATATGAATCTCAATACCTTGTCCCACATGCACAAGAATGATTTTGTGAAAGGATTACCATATGTTGCTCCTCTTGCACAAATATGTGAGGGTTGTGTTCTTGGTAAACAATCCAGGGAATCATTTCCTCATGATAAGGCATGGAGAGCATCAAAACAGCTTGAATTAATCCATACTGATATATGTGGCCCAATGAGGACCCCATCCTTTGGTGGAAGTAAATACTTTCTTACCTTTATAGATGACTTTAGTATGAGAATTTGGATATATTTTTTAAAGGAAAAATCAGAAGCCTTTACATGTTTTCTCACTTTCAAGGTTATGGTTTAAAGACAGTGAGTTGAAAAGTAAATGATTAAGGTCAAGTAGAGGAGGTGAGTACATTGGTCATGATTTTGAAGAATATTTATAGAGCAATGGCATCCACCATCAACTAACTGCCAGCTACACACCCCAACAAAATGGGGTGGCAAAAAGAAAGAATAGGACCCTAGTTGAGATGGATAGATGCATGCTCAAAAGTAAACACCTTCCTGATGTATTTTGGGCAGAAGCAGTCTCTTGTGCTGCTTACTTGATCAACAGGTCGTACACTAAAAGTCTTCCAGGAAAGACTCCTCAAGAAGCCTGGAATGGCTTCAAACCTAGTGTCAATCATCTAAGAACCTTTGGGTGTATTACATATGCCCATGTACCAGAGCAAAATAGAGGCAAGCTTGATGACAAATCAGAAAAGACAGTYTTTGTGGGGTATAGTTATAACACTAAAGCTTATAAACTATACAATCCTATAACAAAAAAGGTGATCACTAGTAGAGATGTTATCTTTGATGAAGATAATTCTTAGAAAGGATTGCCCTGTGAGGATGATGGAAGTTGTATCCTACTTGATGAATCACATCAAGATGATATGAACATCCCTTCTGAGCAAAGTGAACCTACTACTCCTATGAGAGAGTCATCATCAAACTCATCTGAGCAGGATACACCTAATACAGAAGATGCAGCCTCTGGAAGTACTTCCTCTTCTGAGAGACCAAACAGAAAGACTAGAAGCTTGAGAGATTTATATGAAAGCACTCAACCAATCAATTTAGATG
>NC_037528.1:41100374-41106180 GCF_001531365.2 Cynara cardunculus var. scolymus | reverse complement strand
GAGGGAAGCCATGGACAATGAGATGAAGTCTATACTTAAAAATAATACATGGGAAGTAGTTGATTTACCAAGAGGCCAAAAATCTATTGGAGTAAGGTGGATCTACAAAACCAAATATAATGAGAAAGGAGAGATAGACAAACATAAGGCCATACTTGTTGTGAAAGGGTATAAACAACAATTTGGTATCAATTACCAAGAAGTGTTTGCCCCTGTGATCAGATTAGAAACCATACGGCTGATCCTGGCAATAGCTGCTCAATTCAACTGGAGTGTGCATCATATGGATGTGAAGTCAGCTTTTCTGAATGGGTATTTAAAAGAGGATGTATATGTGGATCAACCTGATGGGTACAAACGCAAGGGAGAAGAACATAAAGTATGTATAATATCCGTGTTTCGTTAACTCGTACAAATTGAGATAAGTAAATTTTTGGTAGAATTATGCATAATGTATTTGTAACCTATGCTTAACCAACTTGTATCTCAGACCAGTTTTATGTTAAAAGTTGAGTTTATACCTAATTTGACGTAAAATTGATAATATAAACTTGAAGGGTTAAAACTGTCAAATGATTAAACTTTATATATATATATATATATATATATATATATAATTAAAAATAAACAGAAAATAAAAAAAATATGTATATATATATATATATGTGTGTGTGTGTGTGTGTATGGATGAGGCGGTGTTTCACCGTCTCAGTTTCTGTTTTCTTTCTTTTCTCAATTTCTCTCTCTTTAGATATTTCATCTTCTCTTCAAATTTCACGTCAAGTTACTAAGGGGATCGAGACAACAATTATATATTCGGAATCCACTATACGAATCCTTCTTAAAGGTATAAGTTTCATTCAGTTTCATTAAGGTGTTTATTTTAGGGTTATTTAGACTGGTTTATAAACTGTGTTTATATCTAAGTTTACGGATTGATTTTGTCAAAATCATGATATATTTGATGTTTAAGATGCTAGGACTGGTTAAATTGATGTAGAAATGAAAAGGGTATATTATAGTTAGATTGTGGGTATATGTTTAACCGTACACCAATTGTTCGGTTAAATGTCGAAAGGAGTAAAAATGTATGATTAAGCTTAGGTTAGCAACCATTGGACTTGTTTTACTGTTTAGTATGTTGAAGTACGTTTATAGCATCTAAATATAGCAAATCATGAAAGTTGGATCATAAAAGTTAGTCAGGAATTACGGAATCGAATTTTACCGACAATGTAAGTTTCGTACTTTAACAGTGTATAACTCACAAACCGTAAGTCGGATTAAGCTCGTATTTTGCAGTCAGGAAGATCATACTGCATACTACAACTTTCATTAAGGGTCAAAATTCCAGTTATGACTCTAAGTGGCTCGAAACAGTGTGTTTTTGAGGCTGTTTACACTGTATTCGGTATTAATTTACAGTGTTGTGAAATTCATATAAAATAGATGGATGATCCAAAAGAGATGATTTCAAAAGCATTAGACTCGTATGATACCAATCTACAACTTTTATTTAGACAATATAATCTAGATTGGTTTCTAAGTAAGGTAAAAATGCTTAGAAATAAGAGGGACGGAAGCGGTTGGATCGAAAGAAAATAAGGTTAACTTTTTACGTTTGAGTTTCAATTCGTATCAAGTACATTAAGACCTAAGTAAATTTATTAGAATAGTTATATTATGGTTTCTATGCTTTATAAATAGTAACCGTTTATGCATTCGTTAGGCACGTGGGTAAATCAAACTTGATCGTGAATTTCCGTTGATCGTGCGTTAATTGTCAAATTTGGTTAAGGTACGGATTTCATATTTCACTTGACACGGGGATAGCCATTTGCATAAGGCTTCTTAATCCGGATAATCTTTGATAAATTTCGAATAATTTGTTTTGAATTTCCTTTATGCTTATCAAATGTTATTGAACTTTGTTTCCTTTTGAATTACGACTTATATTCTTATTCGGGATATGGATCATTTTGATCACTTGACTTGTTTTATTGCTTCATTTGTGAAACATTTTACTATTAGACTCAATAACTGGAGCACCGGTATTGAGATGTTTCCATGGTGACTAAAACGATCATGGCGTCCTCATTTTTATAGTCCTGAAAAGTGGACTTGATTATGTACCGGTCGAATAGAGGGCGTATGGATCGATCCTAGGAACTGTTATCGAATATTGAATTATGGTCGTGGTTAAATCCACGGAGAGGATTGCTGTGTTGTGCTCACACCCCTTTCCTCACTTGTGCCTGAATGGACTGGTCATCCTCTGGGAACAATGCGTCCTCGTGATGCGATTTGGTCTTCGGACCCTTGACATGCTTTTGGAGCATTTTGACTTTCTTTTGAATTATCATTTGACGTTATAAATTGTTTTTGAACTTGTTATCTCATATTCATTGTTTATTTATATTATTATCCGTTCACTGAGCATTAAGCTCAGCCGAGATTTTCTTGTCCTCGGCAGGTACATGACTTAACAGGGATTTTGGGATGAGAGCTACGGAGATGACAACATTGAAGATAACCTATTAAGTCATACTTTTGTTTAAGCTTTTGATGACTAATGTAGACATACTGGTATTTTGGGACCGTATTTTGAGACACGTTATCTCCATCTATGGTTATGTAATTATCTTTTGGTAAATTTTATTAGCTGCTCTGTTTTAGATAACGCGTTGTTTTTATTCCAATTGTGGCATCTCCCGTCTTTGACCACGCGGGACGGGGGTGTTACAAGTTGTGGATCAACCTGATGGGTACAAACGCAAGGGAGAAGAACATAAAGTATGTTACTTGAAAAGGGCTCTATATGGGCTTAAGCAGTCCCCTAGAGCATAGTATAGCAGGATTGAAAAACATTTCTTTGAACATGGATTTCAAAAGTGCAACCATGAACATACACTCTTCATTAAAAGAAAAGGTAACACTATACTTTTGGTTTGCATTTATGTCGATGATATAGTTTTTACAGGGAACTCCATGGAGTTGATTTCTGAGTTTAAGGAATCTATGAAAAGAAATTTTGAGATGACTGATCTGGGATTATTTCATTACTTCTTGGGGATAGAAGCCTCTCAAGGTAAGTATTTTACATCAATTTCTCAAAAGAAGTATGCTAGGGATCTACTAGGAAGGTTTAATATGAGTGATTGTTTGTCTGCTGCTACCCCTATGGAGCCTAGATTAAAGCTGTCAAAAGGTGATGGTGAAAGACCAGTATACTCTACTCTATATCGAAGTGTTGTTGGATGTCTTATGTACTTGACAGCAACAAGACCTGACATAATGTTTGGTGTGAGTATGCTCAGCAGATATATGGAAAATCCGAAACAAGGACATTGGGAAGCTGCAAAAAGAGTCCTAAGATATGTAAAAGGTACTCTAGACCATGGTATTACCTACTTGTACTCTCTTGTCTTCAAATTAATTAGGTATAGTGATAGTGATTATGGAGGATGCTTTGATGATAACAGAAGTACAACAGGTTACATATTTTCTTTAGGAACAGGTGCAGTATCGTGGCAGTCGAAGAAACAAAAGGTGGTAGCCTTATCTTCCACAAAAGCAGAATATATGGCACTCTCTTTCACAAGATGTCAAGCTTTATGGTTAAGAAGTATTTTTGAAGAACTGGGCATTTCACAAGAAACTCCAACACAAATTTATTGTAACAATAAATCTGCAATTGCACTCAGCAGGAATCTCGTTTATCATAGCAAAAGTAAACACATAAGGGTAAAATTCCATTTCATTCGGGAACTCATCAAAAATGAAGAGGTTGACGTTGTATTCTGTGTTTCAAAAGATCAACTAGCAGATATCTTTACAAAGTCTTTCTAGTGTGGAACTTTTATCAAATTGAAAAGGGATATAAGGGTGGATGATGTATAGATTATGGGAGGATTTGAAGAAGGATGATGTTTAGCTTATGGGCGGATGTTAAATTATAAGCTAAATCATCCTAGGAGACTATGGCCGTTATATTCGTTAAGGTATTTGATGGTTACCTTATTCTAGCCAAAACTGTTTCTGAACAGTTGCAACTCTTTGAAGGGTCACAACGTTTCATTTTAACTGTTTTGTTGTCCTTATATAGTTTGCGTCTTCCTTCATTTATTCATGTGATGTAATAATTAACATATATTCTTTACTTAATAAAAGATATCTATGTGTTGTGTATATGGTTTACCATCACAGATTCATTTTGACTCTGCATCCTTGATGAGAGATGGCGTGAATTTGATTAATCGAAGAAATTGTGATGAAGAACCAACCCAAACACAAATCAAATGTAGAGGAGGCTAATTTGCTCAGATACCATTTTACCATTGATGTGTTTAAGTCTCAAGGCGACCAGAATTCGACCATTTCTCATATACATATGTTGAAATCTATCTTCCCTCCCCAAGGACTCTTATGGGAGGTCATATCGAGTTTCGCACATTATCATATGCAAAATCCACTAGATTTTTAACGATCCTTTGCTTTTGTTTCTTAATCATCGTGATCATGAGTTGTGATCAATGATAGCTTTATGGGTATAATAGCAGTCATGGAGCTTTTAGCAACTCCATAGCTTCGCACCTTCCTACTAAGCTTTGTTATGGGTTAAGATCATTAATTCACCATACATACATCAGTAACACATCGTTATCATTATGGATGATTTAGAAGAAAGACATATATGAAACTCTTGAACATCAGTTGAATTACTTTTACTTTACTTTTTAACCATAATCGTTTATTTTGTATATTATTAATATTGGTTGTTTAATTATTCGACTACATTTATTTTTAATGGTACTTGGTGATAAATTTTTTGAGATCAAGACAATTATAGTTTGATATCCAGGAACTCTCTGGTCCAAAACATTAAAATTATATATATATATATATATATATATACAATGGCGGATCTAGAAATTTTTGTGATTGGGGGCACACTCAAGGGTGTAAAAAAATTCCAAACCGAACAACGCATCCTAACTTAGACGGTTTCAGGTTATTCGTTGTTCGGCTTAAACCCACTCTACCTATTAAATATTAGCAAATGCATTATATATATACATACACTGTACACACAAATTAAATAATAAATTAACAACCCCACTCAAATCTTCTACCTACTCACTACTGTTTTGTCCTCAATCTTCTACCTGTTTGTCCTCCACTCCAATCTTCTACCTATTAAATATTAATAAATTAAGAAGCCTCAACAAAGCCTACTCCAATCTACCTGTTTGTCCTCCAATCTTCTACCTACTTCTTACACACTAACTTTACCCAAAAACTAAAAAGCCTCGACCGATTCATAACACAAGCAGCAAGAAGCAGAAGCAAAATGAAGCAAATGCAGAGCACTAGAGCAGTAACCATAAGCAAAATGAAGCAGATGAAGCACAGAACAGTGGCGGATGAATCATGAAGCAGTTATGAACAGGACGCAGTAATGAACAGGAAGCAGTAACCCAAAAAATTTGTGTTATGGGTCTCACGAAAAACCATTGGATTCACGTGAGACCAATGGTTTTTCGTGAGACCCGTAACACCAATTTATGTTTATTGATCAACTTTATAAGCTGATGATCTAATGGTCTAAAGTTGCACGGTGGCAATTTTATGATTATTGAGAAGTCTCGTGGCGTTTATGAATGTTTAGATTGTCAGATTGTAGATCTAATCTAAGGTCGAGAATTGGTCTTACAGATCTCACGAAAAACCCTTGGTCTCACATGATCCCAAGTCTCTCTCTCTCTCTCTCTCTATATATATATATATATATATATATATATATATA
>NC_037528.1:41082471-41099354 GCF_001531365.2 Cynara cardunculus var. scolymus | reverse complement strand
CAATAATAAAATAATATATATTTTTTTATCTATTAACTTTTTATTAAAAAATATATAGTTTTATTAAATCAAAGAGACACAAATACCAAAAAAGAAACCAAAAAATATATTTCATAAACCAAAAGAAAGACTAAAATAACCTTAGGCTTTAACATATTTAGTTTAAGGGACGAAAACAGTAATAAATTACAAACCATAGGGATGAAAATCGCCATTTCAAAATCACATGAACGGAAATCGCAATCTTTATCAAACCACAAAATGATAAAAATCATAGTTTACTCATGCAAACAAGAAGAAATCAGGTTCATATAAAAACAGTAATCAAATAAAAGAATATTAAAACGGTCGAATCACATGTGAACTTACACTGAAATCATGTGTAAAATCACATGTGATTCATATAGCTTTAGGCGCGACCTCAGGTCCCAGGTCACGTAACCACGAATGCTTGCATTGACCGTTAATGTAAAATTATATGTGATTTTGTATGTAATTTAGCCGTTTTCATGTTCTTTTATTTAGTTTTTATTCTCGTTTGAACATTCCTCTCTCTCACTATCCCTCTCTTTCTCTATCTATGTATATGGAGTTTCAAATACAAACCATAGAAACCAACCAAATTGGATGTTTATAGAAATGGTGAGAGTTCATTTATTTTGATTTGCATATTTATGAAAGATGATTAGAATTTATTAACTATGATCAATGTTTTATAGTATAAACAATGAGATATTTATGAAACTAGATATTTATTAGAGTAGATGGACGATTGATATTTAATATAATATGGTCTATAACATAGGGGCAGGTAATGTCAGAAACCTAAAATTGATTAGGAACCCGCGAAACGTCCACATAACGGCATGTGACACATCCTTAGAAATATGGACCAACTATTCATCAAAAATATTATAATATATTCATCATGAAGGTGGGTTCATGATGAATAACACTTTCATATTAATAATAAATGTGTTATTCATTATGAATATTCATCCTGAAAAAGATTTAGTGACACTATGTAGATGGTTCCCAAGTTCCTAATTAATTTTGGGTTCCTAACGGAATTTTCTTATGTACATGTGTCACCCGCGCACACACCCATATATATATATATATATATATATATATGTGTGTGTGTGTGTGTTTGTGTGTCTTTAAATATACATAATGTATATGTATATTATGTGTGAGTGTATATATAGGTATATACATATAGGTATTACAATAAGATGTTTGATGAACTTCGCATCTTAACAAGTTATCCAACAATCTTGAAATAGATTTTTCGATTAGCTTTTTAAATATATACTTTTTAATAGTTCCCTACAAACATATCTTTTTATTAGGACTATTATTTTGTAAGATATTTTATCAAATAATGTAATAAAAAAAGTCTAACAAGACGTTTTATAATTTCCAAATTGTCTTAGCAAACTTACTAGAGTGATAAAAAATGTCCTATCAACTTATGGTAACAGGTTTATGTAAGACACAAAATTCTTCGATTACAAAAACTTAATTCATATAAACTTGTCTATATTTAAATTTAGATACATTTAAGTACTTCCTATAAAACTGATTTTGTTGTAGTGTTTGCTTCTCGGTCATGGTCATCCGTTTGAGTTCCTTCAGTGCCCCACATGATCAGTCTTGGTCCGTACAAATTAGTCTCAACACCTATGGTTATCAAAATAAAAAAAAATGGCAGAATGGTAAATAAGGTGCATAGACTGTCCTTAGTTAAGAATGGTTAAAGTGTCAACATAATTGAGAATTAAGTAGTCATTAAGCAATTAATTGGGGAAGAATCAAAGTGTAATAATCTCCACCATTGACTATATATTAGTTAAGGTTGAAATGGATATAATCCAGGCGCATTAAGCTTTAATTAGCTAATGCAATATGCACCACTTGAATATGGTAGCTTGGGATGTAACTGTTTGTGTTGGGTTCAAGAATATGCTTTATTGTTGTATTCAAGTTCTCTCATTGTAATTGTTTTGTAATAATTAGCTTTTACTATTTTCTTAGTATAAATAGTCTTTAGTTTACTAATTGTAATGAGTTCAGTTCATAATTCAGATTAGTTTCTGTTAATCATTTGTACTTTTCTCTCAAGAAATACAATATTCACTTTGGTGAAAATCTCTCTACTCATCTTAATTGTTCTTGAAGATTTAATCTGATTTGTATGATTTTGGGAACATCAGTTTGTTTGTTAACTTATATGGAATCTTAAGATTTAACTATCAAGCTTGACACCAATCAGCCATCCCAAGTTTTCCTGTTAAGTTCCCTTAATTTTTCTTCATTTCCATTTTGCGTCGTCATTATTTTTTTAATATAAAGTTATTTAATTTATCTTGTTTCTTCTCTTTACTCAATAAATGGATGAAATGGATCGCTTTAATTGATGGATAAACTGAGAACATGAAAACTTGAGACTTTCTATATCCGGGGAAAATTTGTTTGTGTTTTATGAGTTGGAAACAGTAAAATAGGTTACGATAAGATAAAACTCATTGTAACGACCAAGAACTAAATTAATAAAATTAGACATCAAGATTAATGGTAAGATCATCAGGATGGTAAAGTAGTGCGAGTTGGGAAGTTTTTAATCGTTAATTATTGGTAGTTAGAAATAGTTATATATGAACAAATTAGTCAAGGTAAAATTAAGTCATGTTTTATACACTAATTGATAAACTAATCGATGGTTGATAAATTAGCTAATAGCTATTAAACTAGTAGATAGCTGATAATCCTGACCGATGAATTAATCACGTTTGACAAAACTAGCTGATAAACTCATTGAAAAATGTAAAATGACCAAAAATGATATCTTGAAAAATTAGTCGATTACAACATTTATATAATATGTTAATTAATACAAACAAAATAGTATAGAAAATTAAACAACATAATATGTTAAATAAAAGAATTTCAATATGATTATATATATATATATATATAGGCGAATGATCGTGTAAAAATAAAAGTTATGATAAGAAACGTAAGAAGATATTTGAACATTTGATCACTTTTAATCTTATGACCACATATGAATTGCATTTTAGAAGGGACTTGATCTGGTGTATCTCGTTGCACTTCATTAGTGTTGACATTCAATTAAAAATGATCTAATAGTGGATATCTCTTCTTATGCTTCTTACCATAACTTCTATTCTCACCGGAGCCCGACTATATATATATATATATATATATATATAGAGAGAGAGAGAGAGAGAGAGAGCTTAGTTCAAATGTTACCCAAATTATTGTGTTAATTTTGTGAACTTTTTTAACCAATCACAATCCATCATAGTATTAGGTTTTTCATTATCAAAGAATTTAATGTTAAGGGTATATGGGTAATTTTTTTTGTAACTCCTATATCATTAATTGAGAGTTACAAGATCTAAAAATCTCATGATTTTTGCATTTCTAATATTGATCTTGTGATTTTTACATTTTTTTTAATATCGATCTTCCATTTTTAATATTTATAAATTTGTGATTGATGGAGAAGATTCGCTAGTAAAGTGTTTGTTATTGTTCAAGCAATTATGGATAAAGACATTAGAAAAACCACGACAACATTGAGAAGGTTAAAATTGTTTATGGTGACAGTCGGAGTTCAAGATCAGGAAGTGAAATAAATAATCAAAGCGAGTGTCTTAATAATACCTTCAGGTGTTGTAAAATTAGGTAGATCCACAAAACATTCAATACGGTGTATCTCTAATAGAATGCATTAACCTTTCATCTTTGTTATCGAGAAAGTGAATCATTCTGACTTTCCATTGCTAATATTCACTGAAAGCTAGAACTGGTGGCTTGGAATCTGACCTGATGTTTAACATATCTTTAGACATCTTATCAGAAAATGACTTGAAATGATCGTACAGAAAATGACCTTGAACTGGATTGGAAAACACAGATAAAAATTCGTGAAACTTGAACAAAACTTCAAACTTTTGATATATCGTCCACCACACAAGAATTATATTGCACACCAAAGATATCTGTAAAGACCCATAATCCGATCTTTATCTTAACCTCAAATCATCAATAAATTTCAACCTTAAAAATTGGAAACTTACATAAAATACTGAATTGAAACAGTTTAAACATAAATCACAGCGGAAGTCTAAAAATTTCTTCTGATCATACAGCAATTGCTTAAACCCAAAACTGACTACTCTTCGTCAAGACAAGTCACGACTAGACTTCATTTCAAGTCTATCCTCTTCACGCGTAGCCTGGCGCTACGCCCTCCCTTTGCCCTTGCTACTATTCCCATAAGTGTAGTGACCTGGTTGCATTTTTTTATTTTGAAAAGAAAAAAAAAACACAAGTTTGGTGAGCCTAAAGCCCAGTGAATAAACGGTTTACACACGGTTCATAAACTACTGAAACATAAGGGGAAAGGACTATATCACACAGCATTGCCTGGCGAATTTCACACAGCATGTTCGCTCTTACGGCTTAACAAGCTTCACACAACGTGCTTGTTCTCAGGATTAAATCCTTAGTACAGTTTCCCCCCCCCCCCCCACCCCAATTTCCCACACGACATTTTATCACATAAAACACGTTCACACAGCAAACATATTCGTAAAATACAGCAAGCTTGCAATTTAATAGAAACAAATATGCAACCCTTAAAAAAATATCATGTATACTCAAAGTGATTGATAGCTTCGAATGTTCGTCTGATGAACGTCACACACACAACTCTTGAGTATCGATTATCTGCTTTCGCCTTCTAGCTCTTGAATACCTCTATTTGCTAGTAAGGAACCAATCTCTAGCTCATCACCTCTATATATACTCTTTGTAACCTCCTTACGAATTAATTACCACTTAATTGGTCGGTTACAAGACAATTAATATCATTTTAAAAACCCAATTTATTTCTTTATAGCGGTTATGATTCTAGGCCATAAATAGTTCTAACGGCCAAAATGTAAAAGCGACTAATTCTAGAAAATGACCAGAATTAATAGCAACGAGTTCCATTCTCAACACATCGTGCTCTTACAGGCAGAGCTCGGGTACAGAGCTTCCTTCTCATGCAGCGCACTCGTATACAGAGTACATATACAGAGCCTCTGCATAGCACATGCAGAGCCTCTGGGTTACTTGTAAGACCCAAGTTCTTTTAATTAGATAAAGCGCTCTTAACCTTTCTTCACGACCAGAGCCTTCTCTGGCTGTTGCCTTCATCCTCTGGATGCTAAGAGCTCTTCATGACCAGAGCTCATCTGGTTAGTTCAGATCCGTAACAACAAAACAAACAAAATTTCTTAACACCGGTTCAACCTCATAAAAATGAAGTAAGATTCTCAAAAATCTCAAATAATATTTTAAGTTATTACAAACTCCCCCCCTTAACAAAATTATGTCCTTGAAATTTGCTTTACGTAAATAAATGAGGTTATTATAATCTCATCTCACTCTTTATCTCCCACATTGCCTCTGGTCCCTTATGATGTTTCCATTGGACTTTGACCAGAGAGATTTCTTTATTCCTCAACTTCTTCACCTTTCTATCCAAGATAGCTTTTGGCCTTTCTACGTAGCTTAGAGTCTGATCCACCTCTATATCTTCCAGAGCTACCTTAGAGCTCTCGTCCGCCAAACACTTTCTCAGAGTTGACACATGAAATGTGCTATGGATGCCTTGAAGCTCTTCAGGCAATTCCAGCTTATATGCAACCTCACCCACACGTGCTGTTATTCGATAAGGGCCAATATAACGAGGGCTCAACTTTCCTCGTTTCCCAAATCTTGTAATGCCCTTCCAAGGCGAGACTTTCAACATTACTCAGTCTTCAACTTGAAACTCTATTGGTTTTCGCCTTTTGTCGGCATAGCTCTTTTGTCTATCTTGAGCTATTTTCAGCCTTTCCCGAATCTGCTGAATTTTGTCAGCCGTTTTCTGCATAATTTTTGGGCCCGAAAGTTGCTTTTCGCCCACTTCATTCCAGTACAGGGGCGTTCGACACTTTCTCCCATACAAAGCTTCATGTGGTGCGGCTTGGATACTCGCATGATAGCTGTTGTTATAGGAGAATTCTATTAAGGGAAGATGACTTTCCCATGACCCCGCAAAGTCAATAGCACACGCCCGCAACATGTCTTCCAGCATTTGGATGGTCCTTTCACTCTGACCATCTGTTTGCAGGTGGTATGTTGTACTAAGCTTTATTTGAGAACCCAACTCTCTTTGGAAGCTTCGCCATAATTGTCTCTGTCGGAGACTATTGATAATGGAACCCCATGTCGGGTTACAATCTCATCTATGTACAACTTGGCTAATCTATCTATTGAGTAGGTCTCTCTAATAGGCAGAAAGTGGGCAGACTTGGTGAGTCTGTCCACTATTACCCATATCACATCAAAACCTCTTGGTGTTCGGGGAAGTTTAGTCACGAAATCCATAGTGATGTGGTCCCACTTCCACATGGGTATCTCCAAAGGTTGAAGTTTCCCAAACAGTCGTTGGTGTTCATCCTTCACTTGCAAACAGGTCAAGCATCTCTCAACATAGTGAGCTATATCCTTCTTCAACCTCGGCCACCAATACAATTTTCGTAAATCCCGGTACATCTTATTATTTGCAAGATGGATGGAGTAACGGGATTTATGGGCCTCGTCCAAAACTTGGCTACGAAAATTTTCCAAGCGAGGAACCCAAATTCTACCCTTATAACATTTTGGTCCATTACCATTGTTTTCCAGCAATGGACTAGCCCCTACCATTCTTTCCTTCCTTATGTTTTCTTCTACCAAGGCCTCCTTTTGGATTTTCCTCAGGCCTTCAATCCAGCTAGTGGTGACCTCCTTCCTTAGAGCCTTAACACGTAGTGGAGTACCCCTTTCTTTGCGGCTTAGAACATTAGCCACCACGTTGGCCTTTCTGGGGTGGTATAAGATCTCATAATCATAATCTTCCAACAACTCCAGCCATCTTAATTGTCTCATATTGAGATCTTTCTGATCAAACAAGTACTTGAGACTCTTGTGATCAGTAAAGATCTGGCACTTTACACCATAGAGATAGTGCCTCCGAATTTTTAGTGCAAATACCACCGCTGCCAATTCTAAGTCATTAGTTGGATACCTCCTCTGATGCTCTTTCAACTACCGGGAGGCGTACGCGATGACCTTCCCTTGCTGCATCAACACACAATCTAGGCCCATCATAGAAGCATCGTTGTAGACCACAAAACCTTCAGTTCCTGCTGGTAAACTAAGGACTGGTGCAGAGCTCAACTTTTCCTTCAAGAGTTGGAAGGCCTCATCTTGAGCTGTCCCCCATTCGAACTTAGCTCCTTTCTTAGTAAGAGCTGTCAAAGAGGTAGTTATCTTTTAGAAGTCTTGAATAAACCTTCGATAATAACCGGCTAGACCCAAAAAGCTTCGAATTTTAGAAGGGGTCCGGGGTGAATCCCACCTCTGTATTGCCTCTATCTTGGCTGGGTCGACCTTTATTCCTTCTTGGTTCACCACATGACCGAGGAATTGCACCTCTCATAGCCAGAACTCACACTTGGAGAGTTTCGAGTACAGTTTTTCCTGTTTTAGTAGATCTAAAACAGCCCGTAAGTGTTCCTCATGCTCCTCCTTGGTACGTGAATATACAAGAATGTTGTCTATAAAAACGATGACAAACTTATCCAAGTATGGTTTGCAGACTCTATTCATCAAGTCCATGAACGGTGCAGGTGCATTAGTCATTCTGAATAGCATCACCAGGAATTCATAATGCCCATACCTCATCCTAAAGGCAGTCTTGGATACATCTTCATCCCTTACCCTCAGTTGGTGATACCCCGACCGTAGATCAATCTTCGAGAAGTAACTTGCACCCTGAAGTTGATTAAAGAGGTCATCAATTCTTAGAAGCGGATATCTATTCTTGATAGTCACCTTGTTGAGCTCCCGGTAGTCAATGCACATTTGCATTGTACCATCCTTCTTTTGACAAACAGCACTGGAGCTCCCCAAGGTGATGTACTAGGGCGTATGAAACCCTTGTCCAATAGATCTTGCAACTAAGTCATCAGTTCTTTCATCTCTGATGGTGCAAGTCGGTAAGGTGCGTGGGCAATAGGTGCAGTTCCATGTACCAAATCAACCTGAAACTCCACCTGTCTTTTTGGCGGAAGACTGGTCAGGTCATCCGGGAAGACTTCTGGGAAGTTTCTTACCACCTTAATATCTTCCATCGCACTCTTTTCCTTCTTAGCGTTGATCACATATGCCAAATAGCTTTGGCATCCTTTCTTTATACATCGTCTGGCCTTGAGTGGGGAGATCATGCTAGCCTTCCTATCCCTTCTATCTCCATAGGTTATTAATCTCCCACTACCTGGTACCTCAATCTGGATTATCTTCTTATTACACAGAATTCTGGCTTGGATTTCAGCTAACCAATCCATCCCGATTATTATATCATACTCTCCTAGTGTCATAGGAAGCAGCTTGAGTGGAATAGAGCTACCATCTACCGTTATAATGCAGTCCTCATATTCTTCCTTAATCACTACCCTGTTGTCATCAGCAGTTTCTACTTTTAATGCCGAACTTAGAGGCTTAGCTACTCTATTCAAGTTGTGAAAGAAAGTAGTGGATACAAATGTTTTATTCGCGCCAAAATCGAACAACACTTTTGCATGTACATAATTAACCAGGAAGGTACCTGTTACCATATCCGGGGTTTCCTCAGCTTCGGCTGCAGTCATTTGGAACACCATCTCTTTTGGTCTTGGTGCTTCTAGTCGTCGTTCCTCTCATTTCCCACCTCTGCTTCCTCCTTGAATGGTTGTAACATCTTTCTTCCTTTGCGGGTAGTCTGCTTGCACATGATTGGGTGACTTGCAAATGTAGCATAATCTCTCTCTTCATTCCATTCTGCAGTCTTGGGACAAGTGTCCAGCCTTTCCACACCGGTAGCAAACCCTGGGCTTAACCAGACATTCTCCTATATGCACAAGGTTGCATTTAGGACATGGTTTGCCTGATTGTCCTTGCCATACCTTCCTTTCCGAGTTCTCAGTTTTTTTTCTACAGCCTACGTTGTTTGAACCCTCCTATTTCTTCTTCAGGTGACCTCGCTCGGATTCTTGGTGGACCATTTTCTTTTCTCTAACTTCAGTTGCATTCACAGCCTCTTGGAAAGTAGTTGGTTTCATGGTGAGGACAAACTCCCTGATGGATGCTTTCAATCCCCACATGAAACGCTCTACCCGTCTATCCTCAGTAGAAACATAATGCTCTGAGAATCTAGCCTTCTCTGTGAAGCTGGTCGTATACTCCCTGACCGTTAAGCTTCCTTGTTCTAACCTCAAGAATTCTTCTTACTATTTTACAGCAGTTCTTGGGCATAACTTCTCGTTGAACAGCACCTTGAACTCATCCCATGACATCCTTGCTACAGCCTCTTTGCCCCTTAGGTTGGTAATTATTTCCCACCTGAATAGGGCTTCAGACTTCATCATGGAAGCAACATAAGTCACTTTGTCTTCCTCTGCATATTTTCTAACTTTGAAGACCATCTCTGTCCCTTTTATCCATCTCAGGGCCGTAACTGGGTTTGGCTCACCCTAAAATGGTTGGGTTTGCAAGCTAAGAAACTTTTGTAGCTACAACCCCTCTGTCCCGTGCTAGTGTTGACAGGACTATTAGCTCTTGACCTTTCTCTATGGTCATCTCTATGGTTGATGTTGCTAACCACTTCTCTTACCACACTAGCTTCCCTAGCCTCTTTATTCCTCTGTTGTGCCTTCTTACTTGTGCTATAACAGCAGGCAGAGCTCTAGATACCTCTTGAGTAATAAGGTCCACAAGGGTGGTGGTCGCTGCCCGTGTGTGACCTCTGCATTTGCCTCGGCCTCTACCTCTACCCGATTTAAAGCTCTCTTGTACCGAGGGCTCTAGCTCGCTTTGTCTTGTTTGTGATCTTCCTCTGCCTCATCCTCTTCCTCGTCCTCTACCTCTAGTGCTCGCCGTCCTCGTGGCCGTAGCAGAGGCTGGTATCACCCCTGGTACAACAGGGTTAGCCCCGACCAGAGGTGTTTCCTCTGCATCGGGAGCGACCGATAGAGTCCTTCTCGATCGTTGAGACATTCCTTTTTTCTTAAATATATGCGTATAACAGATTATAAGTAACTATTCTTATACACAACTTAGCATTCCACAACCATTCAACAAGATTTAAACACCAACACAAGTTTATTTCATTCCATAATCATGTCAATCGGCTCATACTTAACAAGTTTAATCTAAATAAAAGAAAACACTGAGATATACCAGCTCTAGACTGCCAACTTATTGCAATAAAACTTAGCCACCCACAGTTCATATGCTAACTATTTTCTCCTCATCCTCTTACTCATGACATATCCATAGGGTAGTTTGTGATTCTCACAAACTCCTAATAAGGGCTCTTTGGGTGATGCCTCCATATAGAGCTTAAGTTTGGGCCTTGGTGAAACTGCCGTGCCCAACGTGAGATATACTCCTTGGTGGAGTCCAAGTAGCCCGTGGCCACCTCACAGAAATAGCGAGCACGATCTTCCAATTACACCCTCCATGATCGTGAAGCAATCCTCCTCTCCCATTCCAGCTCTACACACTTCCATGCCATGGTGTGGTGGTTTTCCCATAGTTCATTATTCTCAGTCAAAACTTTGTTCAACTCTTCACCTAACTTCACGTGCTCCATCTGTACGTTGTTCAACCACCAGTCAGCCTGGTCCTTGGCTTCTTGGGCCACTAACAGCTCTGCCCTTAGTTGGGCGTTCTTTTATTGCAAAGTCGATATTTTCTCCTTGAGGTCTGTATGATCAGGCGTTTGAGGAGTGTACTCTTCATAGGATCCCTCTGTGGGATCATAAGAGGAATCCCCTACAGAGGTGGGTTGAGAGGACTCAACCCTTGGAATATTCTCATTTCGACCAGAGCTTCTGCCCTCTAGCTCTGCAGAGCTTCTGCTCTCTATTCTTCCAGAGCACTTGCTGCTCTGGCATCGTTCTCCAATTCCTCCTCTTGGTTCTAGACCAACTCCTCTACGTCCTCGTCTTCCAATACTTCTAGTGCGCTTGGCATAAACCATTTTCCTACAACTCACAGGGATAAATCTATTAACCTCAACACAGTCATCACTTAACAGCAAGCACACTAACAGCAAGAATAACAATCCAAATTCATCATTTCTGTTTCAATTTTTTTTCAACCTTAATTCTGTCTAACTTTAGGCTAAAAATCATAACCTATTTCTCTTAGAACTAAGGCTCTGATACCACCTGTAAAGACCCATAATCCGATCTTTATTTTAACCTCAAATCATTAATAAATTTCAATCTTAAAAATTGGAAACTTACATAAAATACTGGATTGAAACAGTTTAAACATAAGCCCACAACTGACTACTCTTCGTTAAGGCAAGTCACGACTAGACTTCATTTCAAGTCTATCCTCTTCACGCGTAGCCTAGCGCTACACCCTGTCTTTGCCCTTGCTACTAATCCCATAAGTGTAGTAACCTGGTTGCATTTTTTTATTTTGAAAAGAAAAATAAAACACGAGTTTGGTGAGCCTAGGCCCAGTGAATAAACGGTTTACACACAGTTCATAAACTACCGAAACATGAGGGGAAAGGACTATATCACACAGCATTGCCTGACGAACTTCACACAGCATGTTCGCTCTTACGGCTTAACAAGCTTAACACAGTGTGCTTGTTTTTTAGGATTAAATCCTTAGTACAGTTCCCCCCCCCCCCCAAAAAAATTCCTACACGGCGTTTTATCACAGAAAACACGTTCACACAGCAAACATATTCGTAAAATACAGCAAGCTTGCAATTTAACAGAAACAAATATGCAACCCTTAAAAAAACATCACGTAAACTCACATTGATTGATAGCTTTGAACGTTCGTCTGATGAACGTCACACACACGATTGTTGAGTATCGATTCTTTGCTTTCGTCTTCTAGCTCTTGAATACCTCTATTTGCTAGTAAGGAACCAATATCTAGCTCATCTCGTCTATATATACTCTTTGTAACCTCCTTACGAATTAATTACCACTTAATTGGTCGGTTACAAGGCAATTAATACCATTTTAAAAACCCAATTTATTCCTTTATAGCGGTTACGATTCTAGGCCATATATAGTTCTAACGGCCAAAATGTAAAAGCAACTAATTCTAGAAAATTACAAGAATTAATACCAACGAGTTCCATTCTCAACACATCGTGCTCTTACAGGCAGAGCTTCCTTCTCATGCAGCGTACTATTATACAGAGTACATATACAGAGCCTCTGCGTAGCACAAGCAGAGCCTATGGGTTACTTATAAGACCCAAGTTCTTTTAATTAGATAAAGCGCTCTTAACCTTTCTTCACGACCAGAGCCTTCTCTGGCTGTTGCCTTCGTCCTCTGGATGCTAAGAGCTCTTCATGACCAGCACTCATTTGGTTAGTCCAGATCCGTAACAACAAAACGGACAAAATTTCTTAACATCGTTTCAACCTCATAAAAATTAAGTAAGATTCTCAAAAACCTCAAATAATATTTTAAGTTACTACAATATCGCTCAACAAAAACTTAGAATATATCGCTCATAAATTATATCGCTCAATAAGTAAACCACTCACCAATATATCGGACACATTTTGGGAGATAAACATGTTTATCGGGCAACTCTTGGGCGATAAACTCCAAGAACCATAAACTGCTCAAATATTGGGCGGATTACACAGATATTGGGCAAAGTTTGTCCAACATATCCAAGTTATCACCTATGCGTTGGGCGATAAAATTCCAACACTTGGACAAAAATAATGAAACCTTCCAATTCTTTGAGCGTTAAAATTCCAACACTGGGACAAAAATAATGAAACCTTCCAATTCTTTGAGCGATAAAATCAGATATTGTCTAATAAGCCAACGATGTTAATTACCACTTTGAGCGATAACTGTTGGAAATTTTTAAGTAGAAAATGTGATTTTTTACTAACTTTGGGCACATTTAACTACATGTATATGGTTTAATTTTAATTGACTCTTAGTGGGTTTACGTTCTYCRTTATGAGAGCTTYGAAACMATATATAATGTGTCYAAAACCGAGTATGTGTGAATGAGATATCGAGGCTCAAAGTTGGGCACTTGGGATGAGTTTAGCAAAACCAAATGGGTTTAGCAAAACCAAATGGGTGTGTGGGAGGTATCCCACATAGGTGGGGTGATTGAAGTTTTCATGGTTTATAACTATGGACTTCACAAGGGCTTTCAAGCTATTATGCAATGTTATGCTCCAACATCTATGCGCACGCAGGGGGGGTGCGGATTGTGGATTTCGTAGGCTAAATCCGCCATTTCTCCTTCTTCTTCTGGAATTCATAATTTGTTTATGTTTTCTTTACAGAATCCGTTTCTGTTTTACTAAATACAGAATTCGTTTCTTTTTCAATCAAACCGTTGCTGGTTTTTTCCACAGAATTCGTTTATGTTGTTATATAAAAATCTTAAACAGAACCGAATAATAATAGTATTTTTTTCGTACAATCGTACAATTTTTCAGAATGGTGGATCTTGTTGTGAAACCAACTGCTACAGCACCTGTGCCAAACACGATGGCTAATCACGCTGAGAAACCAGAGAAGGTTTCTGGACTGAACTTTAAGAGGTGGCAGCAGAAGATGTTCTTCTACTTGACCACTTTGAACTTGGCTCGGTTCCTTGCAGAATCTGCTCCCCAAGTTGCTGAGGGAGAAGCCAATGCTCAATCTGTGAGCGCGGTTGAAGCGTGGAAACACTCTGAATTTCTGTGCCGAAACTATGTGTTGAACGGGCTAGCCGACCCTCTCGACAATGTTTACTGTAAAGTTGACACGGCTAAGGAACTATGGGAATCTTTGGAACGTAAGTACAAGACCGAAGATGCGGGAACCAAGAATATAACAACAGAAACGAATTCTGTGGAAGAAACCAGCAACGGTTTGATTGAAACAGAAACGAATTCTGTATTTAGTAAAACAGAAACGGATTCTATAAAGAAAAGGAAAACAGAAACAAATTCTGAATTCTAGAAGAAGAAGGAGAAATGGTTGAGGCTCGTGTTTGACACGATTCCCTTAAACAGATTCGGGTCTGTTCACAGGGTACAACAGCCGGAGCAGGAGTACTGCCGGAGTTGACCAACTTGCCTGAAAAATTCGCCGAAAAGAAGTTTGCAAAGGAAGAGGAGCGTGTGTTCTGTGTATTATGTGGTTTTGTCTCTTTTCAAAATGAGAATTTGATCTGTTTATAGGCTGTAAACGTATCATCATTTTAATGGGCAATTAATGTATTAAATGCGCAATTAAATTCTCATTAAAAATGATTCAGTTACTAAAACTGAATTAAATTTGAAAAACAGACCAGRTAACCAGATAAAATTTCAGCAAAAACCGGGTTGCGCGAGCTCATGATTTCGGAGCTGCATTCGTGTCTGTAGGTCGCGCCCACACATGAGTTCGGCGGATTTAGCCTATGAAATCCACAATCCGCACCCCCTTGTGCGCGCATAGGTGTTGGAGCATAACATTCCATAATAGCTTGAAAGCCCTTGTGAAGTCCATGGTTATAAACCATGAAAACTTCAATCACCCCACCTATGTGGGATACCTCCCACACACCCATTTGGTTTTACTAAACTCATCCCAAGTACCCAACTTTGAGCCTCGATAGCTTATTTACACATACTCGGTTTTTGGACACATTATATATGGTTTCGAAGCTCTCATAACGAAGAACGTAAACCCACTAAGAGTCAATTAAAATTAAACCATATACATGTAGTTAAATGTGCCCAAAGTTAATAAAAATCACATTTTCTACTTAAAATTTCCAACAATCCCCCACATGAATGGAGATCGATTTCTACAAACAAAATTCCAAACGAAATTTCCAATAGTCGAATCCTGCATAGGATAGGTAGGTATTACCCTTTGAACCTTCCCTTGTGAACTACACTTAGTCTTCTAGCTGTTAGTAGACACGATGTCCTTGAACTGAGCTGCCATTTATGTAGACGACAACATAATTCACACAGGACTCTTCCTGACACGGTCCAATCCTCATAGTCGTGTTCGTTATGGTCATGAACACTAGTCTGGTTCTGCAAGAGCTCTTAGGAATTGCGCCCCCCCCCCCACACAATTCCCTTCGAAGCGACCCCACTTCTCTCTCACATAGGTGATTCTAAATAATCATTAAAAGCCATACGCTTAGCCTCACTTGTCACTAATTACAGGAATGAACTAGGAAGTTTATACTCCCCCAYAGTGRCCTCCCTCATTCATACAACTAGGTTGTCCTTTTGAACCCAGATCTTGGGATCTCCAGTCTTCTGGGTAAGGTTTCCTTTGCATGAATTTATTCATTCAAGGGCTTTAGTCCCATTCCTCTYGACGACGTATTAACTAACTCTCTACCCAAGCCTTTTGTAAGCGGATCCGCAATGTTWTCTTTTGACTTCRCATAGTCAATAGTGATAACTCCCGTAGATAGCAGTTGTCGTATCGTATTATGCCTACGTCTAATGTGCCTTGACTTCCCATTATACATTGTACTTTGAGCTCTACCAATCGYCGATTGGCTATCAYAATGTATACAAATGGYCGTTACCGGCTTAGGCCACTCGGRTATGTCTTCCACAAATTGACGTATCCACTCCGCCTCTTCACCACATTTATCCAAGGCGATAAATTCAGATTCCATCGTAGATCTAGCTATAACCGTTTGTTTGGAAGATTTCCAAGAAATAGCTGCACCTCCAAGTGTAAACACATATCCACTTGTAGATCTGGAATCTTTTATATCAGATATCCAATTCGCATCGTTGTATCCTTCAATTACAGCTGGATGTCTGGTATAATGTAGTCCATACTCACGTGTGTATCTTAAGTACCATCTAGTAACACTCTTCCAGTGTTCAGAACTGGGATTACTAGTATACCTACTTAGCCTGCTCACAGCATACGCTAAGTCAGGTCTAGTACAACTCATTAGATACGTCAGACTACCAATGATTCTTGAGTATTCCACTTGTGTGACACTATCCCCTCTATTTTTAGATAGATGTTGACTAGTATCAATCGGAGTTCTAGCTATACTAGTGTCTTCCTTATTAAACTTCTCAAGAATCTTGTCTACGTAATGGGTTTGACTCAACACCAAGCCATTTTGAGTTCTCGTGATCTTGACTCCAAGAATCACATCCGCTAAACCCATGTCTTTCATGTCGAACTTAGATTTCAACATATCCTTCATGGACCTTATCCTTTTGTCATCATTGCCAATGATAAGCATATCATCAACATATAAACATAAGATGACATAACCATGAGTGGTGTTTTTCACATAGACACACTTATCACACTCATTTATCTTAAAACCGCTTTGCAACATGGCTTGATCAACTTTTGATGTCATTGCTTTGAAGCCTGCTTTAAGCCATACAAAGACTTAACAAGTTTACAGACCTTGTTCCCTTGCCCTGGGGCAACAAATCCCTCTGGTTGCTCCATATATATTTCTTCTTCCAAATATCTCCATTCAAAAAAGCAGTTTTCACATCCATTTGGTGTATTTGCAGGTTTCTAATAGCTACAATAGCAAGCACCAATCTAATGGATGTTATTCGTGTTACTGGCGAATATGTATCAAAATAGTCTAGACCTTCCTTTCGTCTATATTCTTTGATCACCAGCCTTGCTTTGTATTTTTCAATACTGCCATCGGCTTTCATCATTTTCTTAAAGATCCAACGGTAACCAAGTGGCTTGCAACCTGCAGGTAGATCCACTAGTTCCCA
>NC_037528.1:41079704-41082046 GCF_001531365.2 Cynara cardunculus var. scolymus | reverse complement strand
GTTTTTGGTCCCAGCTTTTGCACCTTAGGTGGTGGCACCATAACTTTGGCTAAGCACCCCCACACTCGTAAGTACTTGTATGAAGGCTTCTTTCCTCTCCAAAGTTCATAGGGTGTTTCATCCTTTTCCTTGATTGGGGTATCTTATTCAAAAGATAGTTAGCCGACAAAATAGCCTCCCCCTACATGTTCTGACTCACAGCAGAACTAACCAGCATGGCACTAACCATCTCTTTCAAGGTACGGTTCTTTCTCTCAGCAATACCATTTTGTTGAGGTGAATAGGGTGCCGTGAATTCATGACGAATTCCATTTTGACAACAAAATTCAACAAAAGTCGAAATGTATTCACCTCCCCTATCACTTCTAACCACTTTGATCTTCTTATTGAGTTGATTTTCAACTTCAGATTTATACAAGACGAACTTGTCTATTGCTTCATCTTTACTCATGAGTAAATATATATAGCAATATTTCATGCTATCATCGATGAATGTGATGAAATATTTGTTCCCACCTCTAGTAGGAATCGATTTTAAATCACACACATCGGTGTGAATCAAATCAAGAGGTTCGATTTTTCTTTCAACCGTTTGGAAAGATGTTCTAGTTAGTTTGGCTTCAACACATGTGGGGCATTTGTGATTTGAGTCAATGTCAAATATTGGTATGTAATTTAAGTTAACTAAACGACGAATAGAATTATAATTTACATGTCCTAAACGACCATGCCAAATATCAGAAAACTCAAGCATATAAGTAGAACTAGTACTTGCTCCATTCATCTTATTAGTGACCATTACAGACATTTTAAACATACCATTCAAGGCATAGCCTTTACCAATAAACATACCACTTTTGGACAAAACAAACTTGTCCGACTCAAACACAAGCTTAAAACCAAACTTATTCAACAACCAACCCGACACAAGGTTCTTACGCAGCTCCGGAACATACAAAACATCCTTCAGCTTCAACTCTTTCCCCGATGTCATTTTCAGAACAACATCTCCAATGCCCTTGATATCTGCGGTGGCGGCATTCCCCATGAATAGCTTTTGACCATTATCAACATCCATGTAGGTGTTGAAGTTGCTTTTGTCATGACACACATGACGAGTAGCTCCGGTATCAACCCACCATTGTCTCGAATTCGTATCCAACAGATTCGCCTCCGAAACCATAGCCGTGAGATCCATAATCATGGCCACCAAATCATCATCATCATTCATCATGTTCGCTTGACAGTTATCATCCCGTTTCGGTTGCTTGCACTCAGAAGCTTTGTGACCCGATTGGCCACAGTTATAGCACTTGAACGTCTTCTTCTTGAAAGTTCTAGCTTTTCCTTTCCCTTTGTCGGCTCCCTTGTTCTTGTTTTTGGAAAATTGACCAACTTCCACCACATTAGCTTTGGTAGAATCGGCACCATAACCATTCTTCAAAGCCACTCGATTGTCTTTTTCAATACGAAGACGCACCACAAGATCCTCCACTGACATCTCCTTTCGCTTATGCTTAAGGTAGTTCTTGAAGTCTATCCAACCGGGAGGTAGCTTCTCAATCATCRYTGCAACTTGRAATGTCTCACTAAGAACCATCCCTTCGGCAAGAACATCATGCACAATAACTTGAAGATCTTGAACTTGACTCATCATAGTTTTCGAATCAACCRTTTTGAAATCCAAGAATTTGGCAACGACATGCTTCTTGGTTCCCGCATCTTCGGTCTTGTACTTACGTTCCAAAGATTCCCATAGTTCCTTAGYCGTGTCAACTTTACAGTAAACATTGTAGAGAGGATCGGCTAGCCCATTCAACACATAGTTTCGGCACAGAAATTTAGAGTGTTTCCACGCTTCAACCGCACTCACAGATTGAGCATCGGCTTCTCCCTCAGCAACTTGGGGAGCAGATTCTGCAAGGAACCGAGCCAAGTTCAAAGTGGTCAAGTAGAAAAACATCTTCTGCTGCCACCTCTTAAAGTTCAGACCAGAAAACTTCCCTAGTTTCTCAACGTGATTAGCCATCGTGTTTGGCATAGGTGCTGTAGCAGTTGGTTTCACAACAAGATCCACCATTTTTTTAAGATTTTTATATAACAACATAAACGAATTCTGTGGAAGAAACCAGCAATGGTTTGATTGAAACAGAAACGAATTTTGTATTTAGTAAAACAGAAACGGATTCTGTAAAGAAAAGGAAAACAGAAACAAATTCTGAATTCCAGAAGAAGAAGGAGAAATGGTTGAGGCTCGTGTTTGACACGATTCCCTTAAACAGATTTGGCTCCGGCAGTACTCCTGCTCCGGATGTTGTATCCTGGGAACAGACCCGAATCTG
>NC_037528.1:41068017-41076639 GCF_001531365.2 Cynara cardunculus var. scolymus | reverse complement strand
AAGTTTGATAAGGAAGACACTAGTATAGCTAGAACTCCGATTGATACTAGTCAACATCTATCTAAAAATAGAGGGGATAGTGTTGCACAAGTGGAATACTCAAGAATCATTGGTAGTCTGATGTATCTAATGAGTTGTACTAGGCCTGACTTAGCGTATGCTGTGAGCAGGCTAAGTAGGTATACTAGTAATCCCGGTTCTGAACACTGGAAGAGTGTTACTAGATTGTTGAGGTACTTAAGATACACACGTGAGTATGGACTACATTATACCAGACATCCAGCTGTGATTGAAGGATACAGCATTGCGAATTGGATATCTGATATAAAAGATTCCAGATCTACAAGTGGATATGTGTTTACACTTGGAGGTGCAGCTATTTCTTGGAAATCTTCCAAACAAACGATTATAGCTAGATCTACGATGGAATCTGAATTTATTGCCTTTGGATAAATGTGGTGAAGAGGCAGAGTGGATACGTCAATTTGTGGAAGACATACCCGAGTGGCCTAAGCCGGTAACGGCCATTTGTATACATTGTGATAGCCAATCGGCGATTGGTAGAGCTCAAAGTACAATGTATAATGGGAAATCAAGGCACATTAGACGTAGGCATAATACGATACGACAACTGCTATCTACGGGAGTTATCACTATTGACTATGTGAAGTCAAAAGACAACATTGCGGATCCACTTACAAAAGGCTTGGGTAGAGAGTTAGTTAATACATCGTCAAGAGGAATAGGACTAAAGCCCTTGAATGAATAAATTCATGCAAAGGAAACCTTACCCAGAAGACTGGAGATCCCAAGATCTGTGTTCAAAAGGACAACTAGTTGTATGAATGAGCGAGGTCACTGTGGAGGAGTATAAACTTCCTAGTTCATTCCTGTAATTAGTGACAAGTGAGGCTAAGCGTATGGCTTTTAATGATTATTTAGAATCACCTATGTGAGAGAGAAGTGGGGTCGCTTCGAAGGGAATTGTGGGGGGGGGCGCAATTCCTAAGAGCTCTTGCAGAACCAGGCTAGTGTTCATGACCATAACGAACACGACTATGAGGATTGGACCGTGTCAGGAAGAGTCCTGTGTGAATTATGTTGTCGTCTACATAAATGGCAGCTCAGTTCAAGGACATCGTGTCTACTAACAGCTAGAAGACTAAGTGTAGTTCACAAGGGAGGGTTCAAAGAGTAATACCTACCTATCCTATGCAGGATTCGACTATAGGAAATTTCGTTTAGAATTTTGTTTGCAGAAATCGATCTCCATTCATGTGGGGGATTGTTGGAAATTTTTAAGTAGAAAATGTGATTTTTTACTAATTTTGGGCACATTTAACTACATGTATATGGTTTAATTTTAATTGACTCTTAGTGGATTTACGTTCTTCGTCATGAGAGCTTCGAAACCATATATAATGTGTCCAAAACCGAGTATGTGTGAATGAGATATCGAGGCTCAAAGTTGGGTACTTGGGATGAGTTTAGCAAAACCAAATGGGTGTGTGGGCGATATATAATTGTGCACACTTTGGGTGATGAATCCATGATATCTTCCAACACTTAGATTAATTCTAAGTATACCTCTCAACTCTTGTGCAATGAAGATTAAATGCAGATCCAACAGGCAATGAGCAACATGAATATTGCTCAATGAGTATGAGGAGTGTTCAAACAAATTCTCTAAAGAAAACACTAAAATTGCTCAAAAATACAAAATTGAATTATATAAAATGCACAGATTGATTCGCAATGATCACATAAACACTTTTAGTAAAACCAATTAGACCAAAAATAGGTTGAAATGGACCAATTTGATCAAATTACTCAAAAAAATTTTAAAAAATGAAACAGAGTTTTTGATCCAAAATTTCAAGAATTCAATATCAAAACAGTTCCAAAACCAATTCAGATGCAATTCTGTTCGCTTTGTTACCAATTGTTAGCCCGATTCAAGTCATAATTTAAGAATAAGCACAAGATCAAGAACACATAATTAAGCTTCGAATATTCGGCTGTCTATTACTGTTTGATATAAAGTACAGAGTGTTCTTGATATAAATATGTCTCTCAACAGGTTATCTCTCAATAAAGGTTATCTCTCAAAGTTACGGACAATGGTGGTAACAAACACAACTATCAAGGGTACCTATTTATACCCCTTCTTGGAAAGAATTAAATAGACTACAAAGCATATAAAGGCTACATCACAAAGCAACATAAAACATTTTATACACAAAGACATGAATACAACATTTTAATCCAATATTTTTCCAAGAGCAATAAAAACCCAAGAGCCACACAAATCAAACGGTACGCATATTTTTCCAAAAGAAACAAAACCCAAATATTTAGAAGGATATCAACAATACGAAGAAACAATGAACAATAAATTAAAGCAACGACTATGAAGAAGAAATCTAAAAGTAAAACATGATCTAAACAGCAACTCACCAAGCTAGAAGTAAAATCGTGTTTGAAGAGAAGGACTTCGACTTCCATACCATGATGAGTTCAAGAATGGAGAGTGAAGATCGTCATTGTGCGTGGAGTAGGGGGGTGACAACGAGAGGGAAAAGAAAGGCTCCGACAAGATGGGGAGGATGAGAGTTGTGGGATGCGTGGGAGGCAAGGGAGAGGTGGGTTTGAGAGGATAGAGTTTTTTATTGTTTAAAAAATCTAGAAATTTGGGGGCAATCAAATTTTAAGGGGGGCGGAAAAAGAGGGAAATTAAGGGGTAATCGAATTTTAGAATTTTTTTAATTATTATGTATATTATATATACTATATTATATAATATTTGACAAAAACTCTTAGAAACTATTTTTTATACATTAAATACTGTTTATTGATGCATATTACTTAAAATTTATGATTACAAGTAAATTGTGTGTATGTACAACTTATTAAAGCTTCATATTTGAATTCGTGTAACTAACTGCAGATAAACATAATCAAATATTGGATAAACATCTCATTTTAAATATAAAAAATGTAAATATAATTAGGATAATCATTGATTTCTAACATAATACTTTAATTATTATCTTTATAAAAAATTATATAATTAAATCAAAATTAAATTTCTTTGTTACTAAACCTAAATTAAATTATAATTAAAATTTTGAATTAAAAAAATTACACTAAAACACAAGAACTTTTAAAAAGGTTAATTTGATACTGATATCGGTATATATTTTTTTAAATTTTATAATATTTTCAAATTTATATTTTATTCAAAAATAAAAACTTTATCATTTTCGCCGTTTGGATGTGGCTGTGGCTTTTTGCCTGACTCTTGTATTCTTTTCCTGTGGTTTATAAATTTATCTGGTTTCCCTTTAAAAAAACATTATCATTTTTTTCAAAACCACATAAAATCGTATTATATCGACATAAAAAATAATAATATGAAATACTAGAATCAAGATATATCTCGATGCATTGCACGAGTACCCTTTCTAGTATTATAAAATATTTGTGTTATATTTTCTAAAATCTTTTAAAACGGAAATACTAATTATGCATACAAAATCATTCAAATCGTATAATAGATACTTGTTTTATTTCTTTTTCACACAAAAAAATGGAAGTTTGAAAGGTTTGAAAATTTATATTCTCCTTTCCATATTCACATATCAAGTTTTGAAACACAGATTTAATTCAGTTTTTAGAAAAGTCTAAATCACCTTAAATATAATTAATTTTTAATCAAATTATGTATTTACTATATGTATATATGTATGTATATATATTTAGTGGATGTATGTATATATAATGCATGTATTTAGTGTATATATATGTATGTATTACATATGTGTATGCATGTGTGTTTCTATGTATGTATATATATATATATATATATATATATATATGTAGTATATCGATTTATATATGTATGTAGTGGATGTATGTATGTAAGTATGCATATGGTAGATGTATGGATAATTAGATTGGATTGGTTCGGTTTTATTGGATTTTGAATTACCATCTAAGAGTAGACTGATGTATATATGTTTTATTGTGGCTCTTAATTAATTCTAATAGATCTTTATGATCGTATTAGACGCACTGGTTGTTAATGACATCATATTGGACATTCATAGACTTTAGTGGTTATTAATGATTGATGGGTTTTAGCGGCTCTTAATGAACTCTAGTGGCCCTTGATGAGTATTTATTGGACTAAGTGACTGCTAATTAAACTCATTGGGTCATCATGTGTTCCAATTACTCTTAAATAACTATATTGCACATTATGGGTTTCAGTGGTTCTTGACAAACTTGATTGGGGCTTGATAGGCTTCAACAACTCTTGATGAATTGTTATTGGCCATGATGGGTCATATCTAACTTAGTGGCTCTTAATGAACCTTACCGGGCATTTATTGGTTTCAGTGACTTTTATTGAATTATATTGAGCCTTGGTGGGACGGTTCTTAATGAATATTATTGGGCCTTGATGGGTCGTAAAGGACTCAGGGGTTGTTACTAAACTATATTGGCCTTCACAGGTTTAACTGTTTAAGTGGCTCTTAATAAACTGTATTAAGTTTGATGGGTTACGGTGGCTTCTAATGAACTTTTGGGCTTTCATGGACTTAAGTGGAAAATAATAAAAGGTATTGTGCCTTCATGGTATTTAGTGGCTCTGAACGAACTATAGTTGGCCTTGATGGTTGGTGGAAACCCAATTTGTAGTAATGGTATGTAAAAAACTTCGGGTTCATCGGGTAGGGTTGAGTTCAAAAGGTCCTAACCTAATTTTATCCTAATAGCTACGGTTTGAAAATTTTACAACTCGATTAGGAATTGAGTGACTTCGGTATGGATTGTTTCAGATTTGTCGGGATAGTCGGTTGTTTAGCACCCCCACACTAAGCTATATACATTCCATTAATACATAATACGCATACACTAAAATTGGAATATATTCATTCATACTACGTTGAAAAACGATACATGCATTTATACATCAAAATAACTCCCACAAAAAACCAAAAAAAAAAAATTAAAACTAAAATATCCGCGGTAATTTTCGACGGAAATTTTTATTTTTTATTTTTTAAAAAATTCATGAATTACAGAATAAAAAATTGAAATTAAAATATCCGTTAGAAGTTAATGAACAGATAATTTAACTTTTAGTCTTTTATTTGATCATCTCTCTTCTCGTGGGAAATTCGTAGGTAATTATATACGATTTTCAAAATATGTAGGTAAGTTGTTGGTAGATGAGAATTACCGACGTATAATTTATTTTCAATTTTTTTAATTGATAATTTTTAAATCCATCGATATCACTAACGAAAAATCCCATTAGTAATATTTCGTCCGTAATAGTATCTTTTTTCTAGTAGTAGTAATACCTTTGTTTGATCTATAGTAAACTATAAACTTATTTGGAGCATTAAACAACTATATATGTTTCATTTGCTATGGCATACTTAGGGGCCGTTTACTAAACACTTACCCGGTAAGTGCTTTCCGGTAAATTTTAGCACTATCATTTACTTATCCGGTAAATTTTTAGTCCAACAAAAATGTATCGCATGTGATAATTTACCCGGTAAGCGATTACCGTGGTAAGAGTCGTCGCCCTCACTTACCGAGTAAGATCTTTAGTTATTCCAAAATAAAGTGATTCTCCTACTATATTAAAAATGTATGTGGTTAATTTTTGATGGAGGACTAGTAACACTTAAGATCATTATGAAGCTTGGTTATGGTGTATGTTGAAAATGCATGGGGTGCAACAACCAGAGTCACAAGCGCTTGTCCGTGCAGAAGCGTTGGATGAGACCAATTATCATTGATAAAATCATAGATCGGCGTCATATACTGAATCATGATATGGTGAACATTCTTCTATCTTTAGAGCTGAGGTGTTCATTAGGATCTAATAGTCAAGAAGTGTTATGATTTTATGTAGTCTAACGTTATCCTTGATCAAGCAAACATAAGGACTATATTTGATATAACATGAACTGTGTATGAGTCATGCCACATGCAGTATATGATTTGCTCATCTGAAGTTGAGAGAGATATTCTTGGCCCCCTCGATGACATAACTCTATATTACTACATGGCGATGAATAAATGGATTAGTAGAACTAGTAACACTTGTTTAATAAAATATGATGGAATTGTGAAACATGATTTTTGGACTTCAAATGATGTGTTAAATTATGACTTATGTTCAAAATAAAATGTCAGTGTAACAAAAGGGTAAATTAGTGATTCTACCATATGATTGATTTGATGCTACCCTATGATTGATTGAATCAATGACTGCTTAAAAAGCACATTTTACGTAGCTTTAGGGGCGGTGACATGTTGCTCGATGCTTACAACTGTTTGTATCGTTATGTATAGTGTGCAAATGGGAGAATGTATTAACATATAATTTTATTAAGATAATAAAATTAAAATAAAATCTTATTGGGCTTGATGGGCTTACAGAAATGGCTTAATAATCAAGGTAAATCGGCTAATGTTTGGGAATTGGGAGTTATTATTTATCATACAATACTATAAATAAGGTGATATGGTTTAAGCCTAAAATTGATCCAATAAGGTTTTTTTTTTTTTTTTTGTGATTAAACTGAATATCCAACCCCGTTATGTGAGCCGACTAATCTCAGGATGACCACGTACTTTGCAGATAGCTCGGAGTCATCGCATTTGAACCTCCGTGGCCACAAGGGAATTTTTATTTCTCCTTGGATTTGAACTTGGGACCTCCTGGTACATTTGACAGTTGGACCCAATCTCAAACCAATCAGACACTAACCTTGTGGTTATAAGGATAAAATTTTAGATTAGCAGATAAACAAAAAAGAATAAAGATCTATTTCTCTGTTAAACACAAATTAGATTAGAAATCTAAGGTTTCGTTTGGTTCTTGGGATTGGATTGGATTTGAAAGGATTTGGAATTAAATTTCATTACAATTCCATGTTTGTGTTTGATGGATTTCCTGGATTTGAAATTCTGGGATTTTATTAAAATCCCACAAAGAAAGGACTTTGAACTCACAATGGGATAGTTGGCATTTCACGGTATCTCGTCGAATTTATATATAATAATGTTTTAAAATATGTTTAATCAATTTCATTCTAGATCCTACAAACCAAACACACCAAAGATTTCAAATCCAAATCCTTCCACAAAATTCAAGTCCCTCAAAACCAAACCCGCAAAACAAATGGGAGCTAAAGGGTTTGGAGCTAGCACTCAATTGGAGCCAAAGCGTGTTCGTGTGTGGATCTCATTAGACGAAACCTACGTTGGTTTCTAAGTGCTTTGTTCAGATTCCGCCCATAAGCCGTAAAGGTAATTTTCTAAAACACCTATGGCTTGTATATTTAGGTTTAATTGTCACTCGATCCATTAAAAGTTTTTTTTTTCTGGAAAGTGCTCTAAAGAAAAATAATTTTTTAGATCAAACTGGTTATTAAATGAAACCCTAAATAAAGGTTGAGATAACATGATTTTTGTGTCCTTGTTGTAAATCTAGACCTAAAGTACACATCCAAGAGGACCTTAAATGAGTTTCTACTATAGATTGGCATTATTGAACTTGGAAGATTTCTATAAATCTTTCTGGTTTTCTAGCATATTTTTATGTTGTAAATACCAAAATATATGAAAACCCATAATGAACATTACGAAAAGCAAAAACGAAGAGATGTTTTCATGTACGAAGGGAAAGCGTTTACGACGTCGGAAATGTTTTCTTGGTAGGGCGAAATAGAGACATAAGCAATACTAGAGATAGAGACACGAAGTAAGTTGTCTGTTTTTCACTCTTTTACTAGAGGGGGTAAACAACCAGTTGTCATCAGACATGATACGAAGCCCATAAAGAGCAATGCAAGTATGAAAGCAAACGTTACTGTGATGACATGAAAAATGAGACAGTTAGTTGTATGATTGATCAATGAAACTACAGTGAAGAACCCAATGGACTTCCAGAGAGTCGTGGTACTTGAAGCGCTTAGATGTACAAGTACAACTCAATTTTTAGAACATATATAGTATGTATTTTGATGATAAAACAATTATTTCTTAAGCTTCCATGATCTTTTTAGAAAGATACGTGGTTGCAGATCTAATATATATATATATATATATATACATATATATATATATATATATATATATATATATATACATATGGGATCATGTGAGAAAGATCATGTGAAACCAGGTTGTTTTCGTAAGAGCCGTAAAACCATTTTTTTACACTTGAAATTTCACAGTAAGAAACTATGAAGGTAGCCTTCACCGTGTTTTTGCTATGAAGGTTCAAAAAAAAAATCGTTCACAATGTTTTGCTATGAAGGTTCAATTTTTTTTTTCCGTTCACAATGTTTTGCTGTGAAGTTTTAAGTGTAAAAAAGTGTTATCATGGTTTTCACAAAAACAGGTTGGTTTCACATGAACTCAACCATATATATATAGAGGAGTGATCATATGAAAACCGCCCTCATTTGTGTAAACCGTGCAAACCACCTTCATCTGTCGATTTCATTGTTTAATCTTATGAAATTTTTTCATGAAATTGTTTAATCTTGTGAAATTGTTTCATATAATACTTTTTTGATGAAGTTGTTT
>NC_037528.1:41046076-41067751 GCF_001531365.2 Cynara cardunculus var. scolymus | reverse complement strand
ACAATCCATTTTTCTATTAGGTATCTTTCATATTCACAATTTAATGTCAAGGGTAATTGAGTCATTTCATTTGCTATGTAACTCTCATACCATTAAAGAGGAGTTACAAAATCATAAAATTCCTAAAAATATACATTTATAATATTGATATTTTTATTTATTTTTTTATTCTTGATCTTCCATTTTTATTGTTTTATGAGTTTTTGATTCGTGGAGGAAACACGGTAGTAAAATCTTCGGTATCGTTCAAGCTATTATGGATAAACACATTGAAAAAAAACCGACAACATTGAGAAGATTAAAATGGTTTATGGTGACAATCGGAGTTCGAGTTCGGGAAGTGAAGAAATTAACCAAAGCGAATGTCTTGGTAATGGATTAATATTTTATTAAACTTGTTTTAATCGATATTTATGTTTATTATGATGTGTTGTGTTTCTTGTAGTTCATATTGTGTTGATAACTTTTTTCTTTAATTATTAATACATATCTAATTCACATGTTCATATGATATAAGTAACATGAATACAATGGTTCATGATTCATAAAAGTCGATAATATGACAATATGAAAATGAGTCGTGCATGTACTTCCATTTGTACATGTGAATTATATAGATATTAATAGTTAAAAAAAGTTATCAATGCAATATGAACTACAAAAAACATAACACATCATAATAAACATAATTTCGATTAAAACGAGTCTAATAAAATATTAATTCATTACCAAGACATTCACTTTGGTTAATTTCTTCACTTCCCGAACTCGAAATCCGATTGTCACCATAAACCATTTTAATCTTCTCAATGTTTTCGATGTTTTTTTCTAATTCGTTTATCCATAATAGCTTGAACGATACCGAAGATTTTACTACCGTGTTTCCTCCACGAATCAAAAACTCATTAAACAATAAAAATGGAAGATCAAGATTAAAAAATAAATAAAAATATCAATATTATAAATGTATATTTTTAGGGATTTTATGATTTTGTAACTCCCCTTTAAWAGTATGGGAGTTACATAGGAAATAAAATTACTCAATTACCCTTGGCATTAAATTGTGAACATGATAGAAACCTAATAGAAGAATGGATTGTGATTGGTTGACATGGTTTGCAAAGTTAATACAAAAACTTTGGTTAACATTTGATCTTCTCCCTATATATATATACTAATAAATAAATAACTTTTGGGACACATGTCATGTTTCTGTGCAGCGGTTATTGATTTTTCCCGCCTAAACATGTATCTAGACACAATTTTCATTTACGGTTCAAATAGGTCTATTTAAGTGACACGTGTCCCTTCGGGCGGTTAATTTCACGTATTCGTGGTATAACCGCCTTCGCAGAGTAATTGGCGATTCAAAGTTCCAAAATCTGAAATCCTCATTTCCAGATTTAAAGACTTGTCCAACGATTTCGCCTCCAAATTTAGAAGTAGGAGACTCAGAGGTCTCTGCATGTACTATGCACAGACTCTGTATCTGGAGTGAAGCTCTGCATGTACTATGCAGAGCCTCTGCATCTGGAGTGAAGCTCTGCATGTAATATGCGGAGGCTCTTCATCTGGAGTGAAGCTCTGCATGTACTATTCAGAGCCTCTGCATGTAATATGCAGAGGCTCTGTATCTAGAGTGAAGCTCTGCATGTTCTATGTAGAGGCTCTGCATGTAATATGCAGAGGCTCTGCATCTGGAGTGAAGCTCTGCATGTATTATGTAGAGGCTCTGCATCAAGCACTTAACCTTTTTGGCGTTTAAGCCTTGATCTTCCTTGGAATACAGCACGGCCTCTATATATGAGACACTTAACTCTTGAGTAAGAGCTCTGTCTTTTGATGTCTTCTGGATGAGAACTCTGGGGAAATTCAGAGCTGTAAGTCTGAATTTAACTCTGGAGTGGTCATCAAAATCGGGTTTAAAATTTAAAATTCGGATTTTTGAAGCATTTTTCACAATGCAATATTACCCGAAAAACAAAATTCCAAGCTGATCTGGCAGCTCGACCGCAGCCAGGGGCTCTGCCCCTTGGACCCCGCCACCGGGGGCGCTGCCCCCGGACCTTCGTCCTTTAGGGGTTTTGCCCCTAAATCAAAATAAACTCAAACAAGTGTGCACTTCGTACCTTCCTTACCTGTTTGATATTTATCATAATTACATTGGTCAACAATTTAATCTCATTACACTTAAATGACATTAGTTGTACAAATCATCAACATGAAGTCATCAGATATTGGTTATTTCTCAGACTTACAACATAACTCTGAATTGTTATGTTCCAAACTTGGTTACATAGTTTATTCCCGGACGAATACAACTCCCAACTCCTCTTCAGAGTTACGTTTCTGAGTTATAAGAAGTCAGAATTCTTGTGACTCAAAGTTATGCTCGTAGATACTTTCTAGACTTAGAAGACAACTCTGAATTCCTCTTATTCAGAGTTAAGTCCTGAGTTAATTTCTAGCCTAACAATAGAATTCTGAACTTTGGTGTTCCAGAGTTAATGTTTAGAGTTTTCTTTCAGAGTTAATGTCCAGAGTTTTTCTCATTTAAAATACCCCGTGTAATTAATACACGGGGTCGAACCTAGTATATATATATATATATATGTCTTGACCGCCGAGCTGCTTGTCTAGAGATCTGCTAAGCGATGATTCTGGTTGACATTCATAACCAAGTCCATAAATTAAGAATTCGAGAGGAATTCATATAAACATATTAAGCCAACAACATCAATGAGTCAGGGGTGGACCTATCTATTGAGAGTTTGGGGTATGGTTATCCATGAAAACATAAAAATGTAGGGTCTAATTATAATTTTTTTACGGTATATATAAGTATGAAATTATAAGTTTTTTTTGAAATAAAACCATAAGATCTTTTGTGTTGAAGCCACAAACGTTAAAACATTTAAGGGTTTAAATGAAAATTTAAGAAATAAACGTGTCCATGATCGTCCAACTTGATGAAGATGGTTGGAAATAAGTTATATATATATATTTTTTTTTACCCTTCAAAGATTTTAATGGTTTTAATTTACTTACACTCCTTTTTATTTTTTAACTTTATATTTTTATCACATTAATTAATTAAAAGTTAAAAACACAATAAAAAATATGTTTTTTAAAAAAAAATTACATTGTTAAAAAGATCTCCTCAATAGCTACGAAACGAGCCGAATATTAAATATTTCTAAAACTAACTATATTTATAATGTTAACAAAAATAAAAAACATGTTCTTAATGTTAATTACAAGCGTGTATGATAAATGCAATATTTTAATCTTTATTAAAATTTCCTTCGATGTTTTTTGTTGATTCTTCTTGAATTTTTTATTAAAATTAGTGTGAATAATATGGTGGACTTTTTTTTTTTTAGTAAAGTTTAATGTGAATACAAATTTATTATTAGAGTCTCTTTGGCTAGAGTTAATTTTCTTATACTGATAGACCAACGGCAACCGAATAACATGTTAACCAACTCATGTGTATTTGACCTTGACTCCATAAACTTTAGGGTGTATAGAGTTGATTCAGGATTAATATTTAGACTTTGGGACGTGTATTTGTTAATCCCGAACTAACTCTTTAGGTTCGTTTGTTTATATTTGTTGTTAACTCTTTAAATTTTGGGTTTATTTGCTTATATTTGAGGTCAATATGTTTATTATTAGAGTCTAGGGTGGGTAGTTGGGAACAAAGGACGAGAATCCACTAAGGATTCGTCCCATGAAAATCACATAAATAATCAACATGGTCCTCTCATGATTGGTCAAATGTATTCACATACTAGTCATTCCAATCTTTGGCAGGGAGGTGGAAACGAATTGTAGGTGTTATCATCTTGAAAATTTGTGAAAAAAATTAGGATTTCGTTCCCATGAATAATTGAAAGTATTTTAATAAGAGGCATCACAACTAAAACCTTCCATTATGGTGAAAGAGTGTTCTCGAGACATACAACATGGAAAAGTGCTAAAGAAAAGAACTCTCAGCATGCTCAAGTGGAAATCAATGTCTTTAGGATGTAAATCACCTCAATCTCTAACAATGGCGCCAAAAACTTGATAGCAAAAATAACATACACGTAAAATCTGGCACAATAGTGGTGCAAGTATACACCGACTATTGAGTTTGCTTACAAGTGATATAATGATAAGGTACCCAAAATTGTATTCACATGGTCTTACTAAGAATCGGAGATTTCCACGAACTTACGGTGCAAAATTAGATTTTAAATTTTTCCTTTTTAGAGAATATTGGTGATTTAAAATAACAAGTAATAAAAAAAGGGTATGGGTGTAGGTTTTCCCCGAGAGTATATTACAAACTTAAGTGGTTGATGAAACCAACTTAAGTGGTTGACGAAAACCGGTCATAAAATAACCCCATGTGATTTCCTCCTCTTGAAGGTACGTCAGATGGGTTGTGGTTACAGTTTCATCATAAAGTATCCACAAATGCTAACTTTAGATTTGCCAACCTTACAAAGTAGATCTTGAGATCTTAGTTCCGGGAGTATGGAGAGATGTGCATATCTCTATGACACACCAACTCGACCTACATATGAACCTTAGTATGATTATGCAAAAATCCGTATCTCTATGTGATTATTGAAAATTTTCTCAAACCTCGTTCATCATTCAAGCAGTATTTAGAATCTGTCTATCTTTAGGTAAAATATCTAATATTAACACACACAAATGATTGGCTTCTCCACGTTGAGTTAAAACTTCAACTCGAATGACCAAAACCAAGAGTTAGCAAAAAGTGGTAACACACAAGTGTTACATTTTGACCTCTCGAGTTTGGCTCACACCCACACCTAAAGGGGGGGAGGGGGGGTAGCTAATGGTTAAAAGAAAAGACATAATGGAAGAAAAGAAGTACTCAAAGTTAGATTGCATAAAACCAAAATCCGTCGGTGTGACCACAAACTCCCATTGTGGTGAATAAAAATGGAAATGCAGAAAATAAGAATTACAACTAGCTAGAAGAAAAATGCAAGAGTAAAATGATGTTTCTCTACTACTAATTCACATCTAAGCATGCTTCAAATGAATTGTCAAGCTCCCTTTAAATAGGTGAAAAAAAGAGAAGGTGTGAAAAAGACTTGAGAGGAAAGAAATTCTGGTTTGTCTTCTACCCTAAATTTATCCCATCTTTGTCATCTTTTCTTCATTTACATGAAAGCTTTAGGGTTAACCTTAGTCTAACTCAACTCCTTATTTCACCAAAGTGGTAGTAAAAGTCTACAAAAAGTATTGTTTTTGATGCGTAATAGTGTACGTAATTTTTGGTGCAAATTAATTGAACCAATAAGAGGCGTAGCCAAGGGTGATAGGGTGGTGCCAAGCCACCCAAACCCATTAAGATTGGTTTTATAAAAAGATTTTGTTATTAAATAAAAAGGCTCGAACCCTGATCACACCCCATATATATCACAATAGGTAAGTTAATTAGTATTTAGTAACATGGCATATGATCTTGTGACAATGAGAGTTAAGATGAGAACCGTAAGAAGGGATCTAGATCCTAGATCATCATTAATCTCAAATTCACTCATTAATCGCATTTGATACGGTGACTAATTAGGTGCATCTCATCTTAATCTGCATCTAAGAGTGGGGATCTTTTCTTACACTTCTCATCTTAACTCTCTTTCTCACAGCAATCAAATCCTTAGTAAGATTTGGTTTTCATTTAGGAAATAACATACCTTTTAAAAGAAATTTAATTATCTGCACCTTGATTAATTAAATTTATTTGAATGTTTTATACTCTAATATAATAATATAAATACAAATATAAACAATGTAAAATGTCTACAAGTAAAAAAAAATCCTTAGTTTAATTGGATGTAATCGTTGATCTTGACTTTTCAGATAACGTAAGTGTAAATTACAATTTGTTTGAATTTTTTAAAGGTGGAATTAGTCGAGCATATAACAGAATTCGACCATATCAACTTCATACTTAAGTACCATTTTAGTCTGAGTGGTTGCTATTATTTAACAAAGTGTAACACCGAACAATATCCGGGAAAATGTTCCCTAACATATAATTAGATACGAAAAATCATATAACGGATTATCTATCGATGTTAAAAATTTCCAAACGAAAAGGTAGAGAACAAAAATATTCATCATAAAAAGAGAAAAGGAATGAAGGGATGGAGGTCATAAAGGAAGGATCCTAGGCCCTGTCGATGCATATGCGATGTATTTAGAACAGGAAAAGAACGAAACAAGAAAGGAAATTAGACTACTTTGTCTTTCACCTTTTTGCATTTGTCCCCTTATTATTGGCAATCACATCTGAATCTCATCTCACCCTTTTGTATGTTTCTCTCTCTATACTTCATTCTAGAGAGAGAGAGAGATTTGAAGTATATATATATATATATATATACGTTGATATGTATACATACACTATTCATCTCTACTACTTGCATATATACATAAGTAAAGCAAGAAAGAGTTCATCATATATTATTCCTAACACACGCGTCAAAGAGGTTCTAGAGTGACGACAGAATCTGTGGTCTGCCGTTGAATCTATCAAAGGGAAAAGAACTTGGAAAATCTAAATCAGGAATGGAGGAGCAATATGGGATAGCTAATCTGGCACATTACATGAATATAAGTCCAATCTTCACTGCCATTACCCAACCACCGTGTGGTCCTCATCATGACCTTCACTATGAGATGGTGGTCGTGGGAAGTGGTGGTGGTGGGCGGACGATTCCACCTGGTCCTGGCTCGAGAATTGGCGGTCTTAGCGTTGGTGATGGCGGTTTAGAGATGGGAATCGGTGGTGGTGATGTAAATGGTAGGTGGCCAAGGCAAGAAACTCTAACTCTTTTGGAGGTCAGATCAAGGATGAATTGTAAGTTCAAAGAAGCAAATCACAAGGGTCCTTTGTGGAATGAAGTTTCTAGGTTCTCTCTCTCTCTCTCTACAACACATAACTCTTTCATGCCTCACCTTAATTTCTCTCACTGTTCTAGACAAAGTATCTGAATTCTTGCAATGAATCTGGATCATGGGGCTTGTTCTAGTACCATCTTCTCACTTCTCTACTCTCTTCAGTGCCTCTATATATCACATTGCTGGTTGGGGTATACTTGATTTTTCTTCAGGAAAACATAGATTTCACCTTTTATAAACATCAATCCTATCACTCAACACCAAGAAACTCAACATTACAACTTCATCTCATCCTATTCTTCTATATGTCTTCGATGGTATGTGTGAAAGATCTTTGAAGATTTCTTCCATATAGTTTAGTATATAGATCCGTCAAAAAGCATTGTAACTTGATCATCTTAAATGGATGAACTTTTCACTGCCTTCCGTAAATTGAACACCAAGAAAGTGTAAACAGATTTTACGTACACCGATCTTAGTTGGTCGGTAAAACCCTCGAGTTTGGTTATAGTTGTATGTCTCCAGACCAACCAGCATGAGATTCATACTCCATAAATATGACAAAAATCAATTGCGAACTGTTCTTTCATACCATAACTTAATGTTTGATTAATTGAACTAGTTTCTGGACGACAAAAATCGTCAACTTAATTGGTTGATTTTCAGGATAATGTCCGAGGAACATGGGTATCAAAGAAATGCGAAAAAGTGCAGAGAGAAATTTGAAAACTTATACAAGTATTACAAGAGGACTAAAGAAGGGAAAGCAGGAAGACAAGATGGGAAACACTATAGGTTCTTTAGCCAACTAGAAGCTCTCTATGGTGAAAGAGGTCGTACTACTTGTCCTAATCCTAATTGTAAACATGCCATGGGTTCATTTACGGAGAACACTGATTGTGTGGGGAGGAAGATGAAGACGAGGAAACTAAGGAAACGGAGTTGGAAGAACATAGAAGACTTCATTGATGCACAGACGAGGAAGATTATGGACAAACAAGAGGCATGGATGGAGAAGATGATGAAGACAATTGAACAGAAGGAACAAGAGAGGATGTCAAGAGTGGAGCAATGGAGAAAAGAAGATGTGGGTAGATTGGAGATCAAGCACAAGTTTTGGGGTAAACGACGAGCATGGATGGAGTCTCGAGAGCCACTTTTGATGCAGGCTTTGCACAAATTAACCGAGAAGAAATCACTTCAAAACCATTGTTTTCCAGAATGTAATGATTATATTAATAATCCCATGTGTAAATGGGGAGAAAATGAGATTAGGCAACTAATACACTTTCGTAGAACCAACATAGACGCAGGAATCGAGCAAGTTGGGAACATGGAAGGGATTCTTTGGGATGAAATTGCTTCAAAAATGGCATCTTTAGGTTACAATAGGAATAAATCAATATGCAAGACCAAGTGGGATAGCATAAATGAGTTGGAAGAAAGATCTAAAAGGCGAAAAGAGAGTACGAGAAGCACCAATTTTCAGTATCAAGAGGGAACTTTTCAAGAACATGAAAGGCCAGTTGAACCAAGTGATCATCAGAATGATGGTTGCTACAGGCTTTTGATGGGTGATCAAGAGGATGTGTGATGACTACGATCGAGTTAAGGCTCACAATGGGAGAGAACCATTCATTAAGGTTAGACTTGCATGGAATTTAATAATGGTTTACATGATTCGTAGATAAGGTTTATGCATCTATAGATTATATGCAATAAACATAATCAAGGTTCCTGTTCCTAGATTCAATGGTTAAAATTTCTCTAAAGGATAATCTTTGTATTATTTAATTTAGATTCATTTATGAATATATTAAAGTTGGTTTATTTATTTGATTAATTGATTTCATAGAGATGTATAGATGTAAATTTTATTAATACTAGTACTTAGTGCATCATGAGTTATTTTTAAGACTTCACAAAATATGTTCTATAGAGTAGCATAGATAATGCATAGTTAACGATGGGTGTTTTTATTATATGCAATAAAAATAATCAAAACGGTAATTAAGTAACCTGGTACAAGACCTAATAGAACAATGCAAACATGTGTTTTGAAAATCATTGCTTGTTATGTGTGAAATTTGATGAAGATGATGAATCAAATGGTAAGAATTGGTTTATTGCCTCTATAGTCTTTAGTAATGCACACAAACTAATTGTGTCATACACAGAACAAGGGAGGGTTTTTTTCTTCTTTATGTTGCTAAAACTATGAAAAAGGAAAAAGCCATATATTTTAGAAGGAATAAAACATAGTTTCTTATATAACATATTTATAGTTTCTTTTGCCCAAAATTATTATAAAAACTAGGGAAAAGTGCAATAAAATCAAATAGACTTTAGTGTTTGGAATGATTAAGTTATTGGACAATTTTTTGGAACAAATAAATCATTAGACTTTTCAAAACCTATTAAATAGATCCTTAGACTTTCTTAAACATGTTAAATAGATCCTCATTCTTTAAAAATGTAACTTGTAATTTGAATAGGAGGTAAACCTACAAATTAAAAAAAAACCTAAAACCATCCTAAACAATCGCTCAATTCCACACTCCAGTCGCCCTACAGTCGCTGCCGCACCACCACCATCTGTCTGTCGCCGCCGCAGCACCCGGTTGCCACAGTTCTTGATTTCTCCGGTCCGGTTCCAACAATTTTTTTGATTTCTATCCTCAAAAGAATGGACTGCTTCTTCGTCCTCTTTTTTGTTTTGAATGTGTATCACCCGGATTTCATGTTTTTCAAAAAGCATGAGTTTTGGCGGTGAAAATAGGTGGTAAAAGAAAGAAAGAGATAGGAAGGAAGGAGGTAAAACTGACAAAATATTTGCGTTTCCGGTGATGGCAAGGGGCGATGTCGGGGTTGTTGTATGATTTAGTACAGTAGCAGTGTGTGGGTACAAAGTGTGTAAACTAATGATTTTTGTGCTAAATTAAAACTAATTATTAGCCTTCGTTCTTCTTGTGGCTGGAGATGCTATGATGAATCTGGATTTCATGGTGTAATTAGAATATAGGAAGTTCACTGTGCTCAAGCTTCAACTCTTAGGAGACCATTTCATGGTCCAAATTTTCTTATATTTGGATTTCTTTATCAAACGTCTTAAATGCCTAAGCAATAAGATTAAGCCGAAAACAGTAATATTGTAGCGACACGCACAGCTTGTAAGAAAATATGATCTTAGCCCAAAACAAAAAGTAACTTTTGCCGTGTTTTTCTATGAGGTTTAGAACAGACACAATGTAACGTAAGGAGATGAAATGAAGGAGAAGCCCATGATTTCATGGTTATTAGTGTTTCTTTTTAACAGACGCAACATTTTAATAGTGATTCATGATGAATTTGTGTTATGCTAGGCTTGAGATGGCAGCATCTTTCCTTTAGGTAAAAAAAGGTTCACTGGCTATGTAGGACTAGATAATCAGTATAGCCTTCATGAGCTAAAGATAAATAGGTAATCACTTATTAATCTTACATTTCCTTTCTAGAAGATTTTGCTCTTCATGCTTACTTTTTTATGTTTTTAATATGAATACAAGATTGTGAGAATCCTAGTCAATTAAAGCAGTGTCTGACTAACTATGCGGTTGCAATTGGCTACCAACTAGAATATGTGAAAAATGATTCAGAAAGACTACTTATTACATGTGGAAAAGGTCAAAAAGATCTTACATGTCCTTTTACATTATGGGCATCTTGGACAGGGACGGACCCAGAAAATTTTCCATACGGTGACACCATATAATTAATATAATATAATATACATCTAAAAATAATTACAMAAAATATGGTTTTTATGGTACCGATAAACAACTCGTAAACTTGTACCCGACGCGTTTTCATCTTTTGAAAACGGTCAATATATACCCAAAAATAATTACAAAAAATATGTTGAGATCCAACTTCTAAATTTGTCCTCGGCGTGTCTTCATCTTTTGGAAACGATCGATTACATCTTCATTTTTAACATTACTAAGGGCTTCCTTTTCTATAGCGCAAATGAGGGCAGAATTCAAAAAATCATCACCAATTCGATTACGTAAATCTGTCTTGACAAGCTTCATCGCCGAAAAGCATCTTTCAACCGTAGCAGTTGCAACAGGCAAAACCAGTGTCAGTTTCAATAACCAGTAGACTAAAGGATGAGAAAGATGCTTTCTTGTTGCAACCATTAATCTGGCGAGGTGGGCAATACCGTTTAAGTTGGCAAATCTGACATCATTATAAACAGAATGATAGTAGATATCAAGTTCATGCTCAAGAATGATCCTTTCCTTGTCTTCAAAATCTCGGGGACACATCTGACTCAACTTCAATAGGCTTGATTTGTTAAACTGAGAAAACGAATTGCGTGGATTCAAAGCCGCCATATTTTGAAGCAAGTCGGTGCTTATCTCACCAAAACGATCACCAAACTCTCGGATCTGHAYATCCAAAACARTGTTGAATATATCATAGTTATAATAATGTTGATTGGTAATKTTCGTCTTTTTCCTTGAATTTCTTGTATTAACATAAGCTTCAGCCATATCCAACTTCAMAATCTTATGTTTATCACAAAAAGAGTAGCATTTCTCCAAAACTTGATCAAACCCATTTTCCCTCAACATTTGTAATTGACCTTTGGTTGTTCCTATCAAATCAATAGCTTCCAAGATGTCTTCATTTTTCCTTTGAAGAGCTTGAGACAATGAATTTGTTAATCCTAAGATCGTTGAATTCAAGTGCATATAAAACACAAATTCAAATGTCTTTAAGTATGATAAAAGACCTCTTGCTTGAAACCGACTAGCTCCATTATCACTATCATCTTCGACATATTCAAGCACCTGTATGACCTCTGGAAACAAAGCAATCAAACTCACGATTGTTTTAAGATGAGAATTCCATCGTGTATCTCCAGCTCGAACAAGGGAAATCTCTTGGTTTAACCTCTTGTTCTTCGGGGCATTTTGTAATATAACCTTTTCAATCTCCCCATTTGTTCTTCCGATTAACTTTAAAGTCCCTAAGAAAAGCCCTTTGTACATAGACTTTTCCGACTCATCGTTGCCACGAAATGGTAAAGCATTCTCCAACAAATATCTACAAACTTCAACGGAAGCATTCAATCGCATGTGGTACTCGGTCTTTTGGAGTTCTGTTTGTTTACGAAGGGCAACCGCAATTGATTGGTTTTGGTTAACCAAATCTTCACATTTTTTAAGTGCTTTATGGTGAAAACTATTAACCTCACCCTCATGAAGCGTAAGTCTATCTTTTTTACTYCAACTATTAAATCCSTCCGCCACAAATGCATCTATCCCATGATTCCCACCTTGGTCTCTGAACAAGTAACAAGGCAAACAATATGCTCTATCTACTTTTACACTATATTCCAACCACTGAAATTGATCAAACCAAGTAACAACAAACCGTCTCCCTTTAGCCCCTATAACTTTGGTTGGAAAGATGTGACCTCGTGGTTGACAAGGACCCCTTACCAAGTATWTCCGTCTAATTTCGTCTCTTTGATTTGGATTATAACTTATAATTTTGGGTCTCTCTGATGGATCCCAAGGAAGATCGTTAACATCAATCACATTGTTGGAATTGGATGCATCATTATTACCGGTTGATGATGAAGCTTTTCGCTTCAAATATATTTCCATAATGAATGAGAATTGTAGATCTAAGTAATGAAAACAATGATAAGTAATCAGTAATGACATTGAGACAATGAGTAAATTTAATCAACATATGAAAACTAATACTAGACAGACAGTTCACAGTAAGTAGCTCAAAGCCTCAAAATTCAAATCACTGTTCACAATTTGTATTTTGCAAATCAATACTCAATAGTCAATAATACTAATAGAGGCAGTAACTAGTGAGTCTAGACAGTAGCTCAAATCAAATGCTCAAGCCTCAATGCCTCAATCAATTTCATCAAGAATTCAAGAGTAAAATGTATACCTAAACCTAATCAAGTAAATAATCAACTAAAACTAAAAATGTATACCTAAAGGCTAAACCTAAATACCTAATCGAATCGATTCTGATTTCTGAAATCTGAATATTGAATAATCGAGAATCKTTCTTCGAGTTTTAGTGAGTTTCGATTCTGATTTCTGAATCGTGAATCGTCCGAGTCTTCAAAATCGTTCCAAAATCGAATCGATTCTTCTTGTTGACAGTGTCCTTGGCGGTGGCCCTCCCTGGTTGTCGCATGTCGGTCGCTTGTCGCTCACTCGCTTGTCGTTCACGCTCGTAAGCTCGTTCGTTCACTTTGTTGGGTCGTCTCACACTCACCGCTTCACGTAGCTTCACAGCCTTCACTCTCGTCTCATCTGGTCACCTGCACGGCTGCACAAGAAATTAGAAAAGCCCAGGAGGAGGACTAGAGGAGGTAATAGTTTGTATATTTGATTTGGGCTTAATCATATAATTGGGCTTTGCATTTTATTAATGTTAATAAATTAATTGGACTTTGCATTTTATTAAGTTAGACAATTGGGCTTTATTTTGTTTGGGTTTTAAATTTTAATTGCTATGTTTGAATACGGTAGCACCTTTCAAAATAATACRGTAGCACCTTCCAAAATAATAYGGTAGCACCGTTGAGAAACCTAAAAATTTTACCCTTTGGTGGCGAAATAATACGGTGGCACGTGCCACCGGTTGCACCCATACAGGTCCGCCCATGATCTTGGATGCAAGAAGAAAAGTTGTTTCAAAATTAAAAGCATTAGTTGTAAGCACATATGTAGTAGAGACTATAGTTTTGGATCCCTAATGACACCAAATTGGATTGCAAAGCATTATGTTAGAGAACTCATTGAAAGATTGTTCATGAAAATCAAGGATATGCAAGATGACATTTTGAAAAAGTTTTTGGTCAAAGTTAGCAAAGGCCACTGCATCCGTGCCAAGTCCAGGGCACTTCTCGAAATTGAAGGTTCTTTGACAGAACACTATGAAAAACTTTGGGATTATAGACATGAAATTAGGAAGGCAAATCCAAGATCTACAGTTAAGATGGACGTAAAGTCAATGGCAGATGGAAGCAATGAATTTAGGAGATTTTATGTATATTTCAAAGCACTAAGAGATAGGTGGATTAGTGGATCTAGGAAGGTTATAGGACTAGATGGTTGTTTTTTGAAGGGGGTGTGCAAAGGAGAGTTAATAAGCGGCTATTGGTCGAGACGGAAATAATCAGATCTACCCTATAGGTATGTACATCCAAGATATGTTTGTTATTATAATATCAAGTGTTATTATTTCTTTAACCACTTACAATGTTAATGCTTATGTAGTGTGGGTTGTAGTACATGTGGAGAACAAAGAGAATTGGAAGTAGTTCATTAAACTATTAATAGAAGAGTGTTATCGAAGGAGCAGGGCTTGCCATCATGTCTGATCAACACAAGGTATGAACTTTGTTAAAATTAACTAGTGTATGATTTATGTCAATGTACAAGTTTATGCACTATCATTCTTTTCATGCATATCATCATGTCTGATCAACACAAGGTATGCATTTTGTTAACATTAACAAGTGTAATCTTTATGATAATGTACAAGTTTATGCATTATCATTCTTTTTATACAATAGGGCATTGTTGAAACTATAAAAGAGTTGGCACCATATGCAGAGCATAGACAATGCGCAAGACACATATATGCTAATTTTAAAAGTTTATTGGTGTTAAGTACAGAAAAAAAAATTGGGCAGCAGCTACATCCACTTTTGAAGCAGATTTCATGTCACACATGGAAAAATTTAAGATACAAAATCTTGATGCATATAATCACTTGATTGAAAGGGACCCTAATACATGGTGTAGAGCATTTTTCCAACTCGGTAGAGCTTGTGAAACTGTAGAAACTGGGATTTGCGAGTTATTTAATTCAATAATTGTTGATGCAAGAAGAAAACTCATAATCACAATGTTAGAGGAGATAAGGATATTTGTTATGGACAGACATTACATAATGTTAAGTAAAGCACAAGAATGGAAATCAGTTGTTTGTCCGGCCATAAGGAAAAAGTTAAAGAAATTGGGAGAAAATCACAGGTATGCTTATCTATGAAGGTAATTTTATTATGTATGCTTGTCAAGAATGGTAATATGATCTTGTATGCTAAAGTATTCTTTTTCATATGTAGATATTGGTATGTTATCCCTAGTGGTGGGAATGTGTTTGAAACACGATATAGTTATGAAGCAATGGTGGTAGACTTAGATGCTAGAAAATGTAGTTGTAGATTGTGGGACATATCATGTAACACCCCAATTTTTTTCCGCCAAATGAAATGTCACATCATCCAAAAATCATCATTAAATGCTCCAATAATAAAAAAATAAATAGAACGTTTATAACGGAAGTCTAAACATCATGATTAAATAAATCTTAAAATTACCCTTCCCATAATGGGTCACTAAAAGCAACCGAACCAAATCCAAATTCTTAAACAAACACCTAATTTAATAAAAGATAAAATCCTAAGCGAGTTCCTTGTCTTTGTCGATTCCAGAACCTCCGGCTCCTGAGATGTATATTATAGTCAGCTAAATAGCTCAGTGAGTCCATGGCTAATTTACGGGCAACCATAATACACACAAATTAACTATATAAATGTCAATATAAGAGTGACATGCAATTTTTATCAAAAAAACTACCTCGAAGAGATCTCTTAACTCCACTCCGTTAGGTAGGCACCTGCCATGTCACAGGAATTCCCTGGGCGTGTAGGTTTACGAAGAACTAACCGTCCATCCTTGGTCTTGCCTCAACTGATGATACCCTGATCTCAAGTTGATCTTTGAGAAGTGGCTAGCCCCTTGTAGTTGATCGAATAGATCGCCAATCCTTGGCAAAGGATATATATTCTTTATCGTGATCTTCTTGAGCTCACGATAATCGATGCACATTCTCATTGTGCCATACTTCTTTTTCACAAACAGGATCAATGCTCCCCAAGGTGATAAACTTGGCCTGATAAAACCATCATCCAAGAGTTCCCGCAGTTGCTTCATCAACTCTTCCATCTCTGTTGGGGCCAACTGATAAGGTGCCCTAGCAATTGGTGTTGCTCTCAGTACCAAATTGATTCTAAATTCTACATGGTGTTCTAGTGGAATTCATGTTAATTCCTCTGGGAACACCTCGGGTACTCTCTCACCACTAGTATATCATGTATCTTCTTCTTCTATAGATTTGCGTCGATTGCATAAGCCAAGTATGTTGCACAACTTTTTCATAGATATTTGGTTGGCTTAATCATCGTGATCACTCCCATGCAGTCTTCATTTGATCCCTATAAATATAGATTGTTTCTCCTTCTGGGTTTTGAATCTTAATCATCTTCTTGTTGCAAAAAAATTAGGCATGGTTGTTAGACATCCAATCCATTCCTAATACTACATCGAAACCACCCAATCCCACGGGCATAAGTCTTACAGGCAACTCCTTATCGTCTATACAGATTGTTCATCCATTAATCACTCATCTATCTTAACATGGCCACCATCTACAGTTTCTAATATATATAGCTCTTTTCTAGCCTATTGGCATCTCTATTCAAATAGTGACGGAAGGAAGTAGAGACAAAACTACCATTCGCACCATAATCAAATAATACATGCGCATAGACACGTTGATAGGAAACATACCAGATACGACTTTTGGATTTCTCCTTGTTTCTTCCAATATCATGTTGTATGCTCGGTCACACCCCTTTGTCAACCCCTTCTTTTTTGCTAACTCTTTCCTTAACACCTCTCCTAAAGCTTGATTGATGTTCCTCGTGTCCTTCTGCAACTTGGGACATTCAAACCACATATGTCATGTAGTTCCACATTTATAACATGTCTTTTTCTCAGGACATTTCCGCAAACGATATGACCCGGCTTCCCACAATGATAGCAAGTCACACTTCTCACTCTACACTCCCCTCTATGCTTCCTATTGCACTTCTTACATGTAGGGGTGGAGAATCTCCCATTCTAGCTTCTGGTTGAAGTTTGCATTCCTTTCACCTTCCTTACAACCTTGCTTTATCCTTCCCATTTTATCTGGAAGTCTCTCCTTTCTCTAGCTGCTTTCACATTATTCTCTTCGGCCACTGTTGCCATCTCCACCGCCTGAACAAACGTGATTGGCTTCATCATCTCTACATATTGTTTTATCTCTATCCTTAGACCATCCCTAAATCATTCTATCTTCTTTTGTTCGGTAGCAACTTGATAACTGACAAATCTGGCCTTCTCTAGCAATTTATTTACATACTTCTGAACTTATAATGAACCTTGTTTCAGCCTCATAAATTCTGATTCCAACTTCTTCACGTATGCCTAGGTGTACTATTTATCCATTATCATACTCTTCATATTTTCCCAAGTTAAGGTAGCAACACCTTCTTCTCCTTGGATTGCGCACTCAATCTCCCACCAGTGGATTGTCGAATCCAAGAGAGTAGTAGCAGGATAAGTCACTTTATGTTCCTCCAAGCACTTGTATATTTTAAAACAACTCTACATTGTGGTTATCCAGTTCATTAGAGCAATTGGGCCTTCTGTGCCCCTAAATTCCTTTGGGCGAGTGACGTTGAATGTCTTGAAGCTACATGCTTTCTATTTCACTTAATACTCTCTCTTCTCATACATTCCTCCTGTCGCTTGTGGTTCTTTTTGTCTTTCCTTCAGTGAGTTAACCATGTCCCTAACCGATGATTCCAATCTCTCAATGGCTTAGGAATTTTTCACTGGTCTCTCCTTTGAGTTCTTGTTTCTTGCTCCTTTTTGGGGTCCTTGAATCGGTCGCCTAACATGGCTTCAACATGTTTAGGAGAGTATTATGGAGGACTTCAGTCATTCGCTCCATCATCACCCCTTCTGTAATAAAAAGGTTTTCACCCATCCCGACTCCTCGACCTCTCCATTGCCTTCCTCTTGATGTGGAACTTCTAACCTTAGATGGGGTAGCACTTGGGTTTGCAGTTAAATTTTGACTACGTCCACGACCTCATCTTGTTGGGGGTTGGTCACCAGCACCTCTTCCAATGGTGGTAGTCCTTAACGGTCCACGTGAAACCATTCTGATAGTATAGAATATTATTAGTATAGTGGTTCAAACACTACTTGACAAGTTATTAAAACTATCGCATTCATGAAAATATATAATAATTCAAGCACCACACCAAGTTTTTTCAACACATCAAATGTAAACCCATATATTACTATATTATATCAAGAGAATAATTACAAAATTTCATACTATTCAGCAAATATTTTGGGGTTCATATTTCCCTTATATGACGCTAAAATCCTATCCTCCAAAACCAAAGTAAAATACGAGTACAATTCTAAAATTATAGAATGTAATAAATAAACCCAAAATCTCTCTATCGACAACCAACAAAATCCCCAAGGATCCTCGGGAAGGAAGGGTCTCTGGTCCACTAAGAATAGGTCAACGATGGTTTGAAGTTCCACAGAAGGTTTGCTCTTGGACCCGTTTTAAAATTTTGGACCCAAGCATAAAAATGTAAAACTACAATCACCACCCCTGCATATCATTAGTAACTTTCTTGCAGAAACGGGTCCTATCCCTTACCTGAGTGCACCATGACTGAGCCGCAATCCTCCGTTCTTGAGCCAGCTTTAACTTCATAATATATATATATATATATATATCTGCAGGTTATCCCTTTCTGTTATTACCTTAATTTGCGTATGTTCTAGGTTGTAGATCATTCCCTTAGTTCTATCGTTGTCCCACTCAGTGTAGGCCAACTTATTCCACAACTCAACTTTCTCTTTCCGAAGAGAATCCATCCTTTCTTCCCAGTCGCTGTGTGTGGGAGGCGGCATGACCAAAGGTCTCTCTAGAACTGAACCTTGTGTTGGGCTACTCCTGGGAGATATCAGACTGTCACCTCTAGGTATGCGGTTCCAATAGGAGTCACACTGGTGTGGCGGCTATCCACACTCTCAAGGCATGGGCCTAGTCCAAATGCTACTCTTCATTCTCCAGCTCCACGCCCGCATCCTCTCCCACGATTAATGGACTTAGTGTGAATAGTGTGCACCATCTTCCTACAAAACCACAAGGAAAACTAAACTAGGCATGCATCGATAAATCAAACTTAATCATTATCACATTGTCATTTATAACACTAAACACCTCACCAATTTAAGTTTAGGCTAAAAGAAAATCTTTAACCTATTTCTCTTTAACTAAGACTCTGATACCAACTTGTAACACCCCATTTTTTTTTGCCAAATGAAATGTTACATCATCCAAAATTTATCATTAAATGCTCCAATAAAAAAATAAAACGTTTATAGCGGAAGTCTAAACATCATAATTAAAGAAATCTTAAAAGTTAACTCGTCTCATACCGGGGCGCTAGAAACAACCGAACCAAATCCACATGCTTAAATAAACACTTAATTTAAAAGATGAAATTCTAAGCGAGTTCCTTGCCTTTCTCGATTCCAGAACCTCTGACTCTTGAGATGTATACTATAGTTAGCTAAATAGTTCAGTGAGTCCAACGTTTACTTGCAACCACAATACACACAAATCAACTATATAAATGTCATAAAAAGAGTGTCATGCATTTTTTTTATCAAAAATACCACCCCGACGAGATCTCTTAACTCCACCCCGTTAGGTAGGGACTTGTCATGTCATATGAATTCTGTGGGCATGTTGGTTCACAAAGAACTAATAGCCCATCCCGGGTCGTGCCTCCCCTAAATGTGATATATCGAGATGATATCCCATACCCCGGTTAACACACCATGTTAAACCGAACCCTAAACCATATGCATGCGATTTGTGTATAATAAATGTAACATAATTTAGCATGCATGCACCATAATTTAAAACCATATGCATGTAATTCACTAATTACAAATAATGTGTAATTAACACCTTAACAGACATACATATAATACCACACCTCATACATGTAAAAGTAGTTTGTACTATGTATACATCCCAGTAAAATCTCGTGAAAAACTCACCTGATAGTGTCGGTTCGCTAGAACTCCTCTCCAAATAATAATCTACAATTATAGACGCAATAACATTCATTAACATCTATATTTTATCCAAATGTCAGCCTAAAAGTAAAACTAACGATTAACCTCGGTTAACCCTTAATTATACTTCTCGTTGCTCACTAAAAATTAATAATTAACCAATCCAATTTATTTGCATCAAATTATTAACATCACGACATCTCGATGTCCCAATTAAATAAATTAGAAATTTCTTAATAATTTAGTGTTAGCCCCCTTTTATAATTAAAAAATACTAAAAAGAATATATCTAATAATATATATATATATATATATATATATTCAGTAATTTATTTAATAAAACCTTCACCAAATTAAATTAATTATCAAACAATTAGTTAATTCAAAATCAAACTTGTTGGGCTTTTTAAGACAAGAGGAATAAGTTTATAATTATTTGGACCATCCTAAAGCCCAATCAGATCAGTCCCAACTCCCAATACCCCTTATCCGCCCAAGACCCATCCCCTGCCGGAGTATCACCGAAGGAGGTCGCCGGCGCCGTTTTTCTGGCGACTTTGTCGATTTTTCGACGATCTTCTTGTTTTGGTTTGTGTGGCTTCGTTTTTCATTCGTTTTCGACGAATCTTTTTCCTAAATTTTATTTTTTTCAATTCCTCATCTTCTAGAACCAAGAATCACTCGAAAACATCGAGTTTTGAGGGAGATATTCCAGTTTAAAGTTTCGGTTTTTACCGTAAACGATAATTTCAACGTTTTGATCGATTTAACAACCTTCTGGCTATCCAACCGGCTTCAAAACATATCTTGGCTTACCTTTACGCATTCCTAAAGTCCTCATATAGTTATTTTCGAGAATCATAGAGAATATGTACCTTAACACGGCGGATCATTACCGAAAACGAGCCAATCTTCGAGCGCTTCAAGACTCCTCCTTGTGGCACCGTTTGTCGATTTTCCAACGCCAAAATCTCCCAAAAGGTTCCAGCCGACCCTCATATATATATATATATATATATATATATATATATATATATTCGAATTTCACAAAAATTATAGAAGGAGAAATCTCCATTAACGCCATTAATTCCTTCCATTTTTCATCTTTTAGAAGTTGGTAAAACAAGCCCCTTACTATTACCTTTTTCACAACTAGGCCTAAGATTTAAATTATTTCCAACTTCCACTTCAACATTTTTTAAATAATTATTCTCTCCAATAATCTATACTATATTATAAAGCATTTGGCTAAAACTCTTAAAAACTCTTAAAACTCTTAAAAACTCTTAAACCATATTTCATTTCTATCCGATTTCATYTAATATCTGAATTCGTATAACTAACAGCAGATAAACACAATCAAATACATGATAAACATCTAATTTTAAATATAAAAAATCTAAAATATAATTAGGATAATCATTGAGTTATAACAGAATAGTTAATTATTATCTTTATAAAATGTTATGTTATTCAACCAAAAATAAATTATTTCATTATTAAACTTAAATTAAATTATAAAAAAAATAATCTATTCTATACTATATTATAAAACATTTGACAAAAACTCTTAAAAACTACTTTTTATGCGTAAAGTACTGTTTATTAATGCATATTACTTAAAACTCAAGATTACAAGTAGATTGTGCGTAAGTATTAAAACTCCATATCTGAATTCGTGTAACTAATTGCAGATAAA
>NC_037528.1:41039659-41044666 GCF_001531365.2 Cynara cardunculus var. scolymus | reverse complement strand
ATTCAAAAATAAAAACATCATCGATTTCTCAAAATCACATAAAGTCATATTATAATATCGACTGAAATAAAGAATAAAATGAAATATTAAAATCACGATGTATCTCGCTGCATTGCGCGAGTATACTTCTAGTACCAACTAAAAATAAAAGATTCACCATATATTAATATTTCTCTTCAATATCCACCAAAATAAAAATCCTCCATATCTTAATATCTCCATAAAAATAATACTCTAAAAATATTCTATTAATATTCAAAATTCACTAAAATTTTTAGTGTTACAACTCTTCCTTCCTTTAAAAGAATTTCGTCCTCAAAATTATTTCGCTGAATAGGTAAGGTTCCCAAGTCATTTCCGCCCCCTTATGGATTTCCACTTAACCAAGACTAAGGTGGCGTTTGGTTCCCAGATTCTGAAGAAATCTGATGGAATTGGAATGTTGAATTCCATTGACCAAATTCCATTTTCTTGTTTGGTTCATTCTTTTTCACGAAATAAATCTTCAAAATCCTACAAATTCTATAAATAAAGGAATTTAACATTCCTTAGCAACTATATGATATTTGATGGAATGGAATTCTCTACTTTCATAATACCAAATATGCTTTTAACCCAATATACTATAATCTCATAAAACCCAATATGACCATCTTCGACTACCTTCGACCACCGTCGATCTGAATCACTGTCGACCACCGCCATCTGAACCATCGCCAACCATCACCATCTGAACCACCACCGCCAACCACCACCAATCTGAACCACCGTTGACCGCCACCGATCTGAATCACCGTCGACCATTACCGCTCTGAACCACCGTCACACTGATCCATCATCGATCTGAACCACCGTCGATCACTGCCATTTGAACCACCATGGAACACCACTGATCTGAACCACTGTTGGCCATCGTCATCCGAACCACCACGGACCACCATCATTTACCGCTAACTACTACCAATCTGAATCACAGCCAGCCACTCCTAATCTGAATAACCGCCAACCATCGTCGATATGAACAACCACGTATCTGATCCATCGCCGATCTGAACCACCCCCGATCTGATCAATTGCCGATTTGAACCACCCCCGATCTGAACCACATCCGACCAACGACACTTGAAGTACCACGAACCACCACCGATCTGAACCACTATCGACCACTGGTGACTACCATCAATATGAATCACAGTCGGACACCGCCGACCACCACCGATTTAAACAACCACTGATTTGAACCACCATCGCCATCGCCATCGCCGGTCTGAACCACCGTTGACCACCGCCATCTGAACCACCGCGGACCACCATCGATCTGAACCATTGCCAACCACCGTCATCTGAACCACTACAGACCACCACTGATCTGAACCACCGCCAATCAGCGTTGATTTAGTAACGTCGTTTGGCTTATGGTTATATTTGAATTGTGTATTTTTTATTGTTTTACATATCAAATGATTATTTTGTTAAAGTATTTTTAGTTTTAAAAAAAATAGAAATTTTCAAAAAAAGGCATTTTGGTCATTTACCAATATTTCATTCCAACTCCATAGCTACATTCTGTGAACCAAACAGACAGATTCCAATTCCTCAACAGATTTCATTCCAATGTTTGCCAACCAAACAGATGGTCAAACCTGACAACATTCCATTCCAATTCCTTCGAATTCAAATTTCTTTAACATATTTCATTTCATCCAAAAATATTTTGTGAACCAAAACACCACCTAAGGGTATAACCCTATTTCTTAGTCTTTTGTCTTCCTGTCCAAGACTTTGATGGGCTCTTATACATATGCTAGTTTGTTGTTAACATCGATATCCTCGAGATTCACAATGGCCGATTTGTCGGCCAAACGCTTTTTCAAATTTGACACATGGAATGTGTCATGAATTCCACCACCTAAACTTGTTAAGCCAAAAGGTAGATCAAGACTCAACATTCCAAAATTGACTACAACTAGAAGAGCCAATAGAGGTGGAAGAGGCAATAGAGGTGGGAAGATACCATCATATGTAGGGGACTCTTATAATCCAACCACGGGAGAAACAATGATTGGGATAAGCCATTATTTATATTTTCAGATTCAAATAACATTTTTAATGACTATTGCTCACACTTTATCTTCATCAGTAAAGAAATCCTCAGGTGTGCTACAACCAGCATGGCCCGAAGGCATCCTACTGTATTCAATTTCAAGAGAGGCTATTATTAACGATGAAGACGGTGATGAAGGTGATGCTACTATTGGTGATGAAAAACATTAAAGTGATGATGTTGTTGGACATCAAGAAAGTCAAATGGTTATATCTCCACCATAAATTAATGATGTAAATGAAGAATAGTTCATACCATGACCTTAACTATTAGGCGTTACTTTGGTATATTTTAGCGCAACTTTTGGTATATTTTGACGCAACTTTTGGTATATTTGGTGCAACTGTTGGTATTTTTGGCGCAACTGTTGGTATATTTGGCGCAATTGTTGGTATTTTTTTGCTCAACTTTTGTTATATATTTTGATTCAACTTTTGGTAAAATTATGCGCAAATTTTGTATGCAGATTATTTATGCTTTGGATAAAACTTTTATATGTTTTGAGAATAATAATGAGAATGGTGTATTTGTTTCCTTTTATAAATGTAAGTACTTTTTTTGTTCGAAAAATGTTTAATGACTTAATCGTTCAAAATATGAAAGTTCATTGGTTTTTTCAGATTTTTTCCATTATTTTACCACTTTAACTAGTTTTATAGGTTAAAATGATGTATCTAACAGGTTTTAGAAAGCCGAATGAGTTATTTAACAGGTTTTGAAATGTCGAATAACTTACTTGTTCCAAAAAATTGTCCAATACTTAATCATTCCAAACATTAAATTTTATTGTGTTTTTTTTTTTTTTGGAAATTTCTCCAAAAACTAAAACTTAGGGGTCTTTTGACTTCTTGTATAATGGAAGGAAATCCCATTCTTCAAAAATGGCAAGTGTATACTCCATAGTCTATATGTTTATCTTATTACTTAATCTTATTGAATCAATATATATATATATAAAGTAACACTAATCGAATCAATGAGAAGCCTCCACTGTTATTTATCTTTTTTCTTAAAATTTTGATTTTTTAAGGATTAGCTTTTATGATAGTTGAAATAGTTGTATTGTTTAGGTAGTCAAACATTAGTAGCAAGAGTGAAGTTTAGAAAATGAAGATGTGTATATAAAGGGCGGATTGATGTTATTGAAAACGTGAAATGGTGTTTGGCTAAATGTAGCTTACCCAAGTTTAATGATTTTAACAATCAAAAAAAAAAAATATATATATATATATATATATATATATATATAGAAAGAGAGAGAGAGAGTTTGGTTCAAATGTTAACCAAGATTATTGTGTTAACTCTGTTAACCAAGCTCAACTAATGAAAATCAATCTTTTTATTAGGTTCACATACATCTCATATGTTAATGACAAGGGTAATAAAGTAATTTTACCATTTTGTGTAACTCCCATATTATTATTTGGGAGTTACAAAATCTAAAAATATCATAATTGATGATGATTTAATATTGATCTTGTTTTTCAATTTGTGATTGTTTTTGAAGTTTGATTTATCTATCTATAATGTTATTGAATTTGTGACTGTTAAAAGATTTCCGATAATAAAGTTTTTGATATCGTCCAAGCTAATATGGATAAATCCATTGGAAAACAGATCGACAACAATAGGAATGAGAAGGTTAAAATGGTTTATGATGACAATCGAACTTCGAGTTCCGGAAGTGAAGACGATGATCAAACGTTTGTGTTGGTAATGGATTAATATGATATTGCATACGTTTTAATCGATAATTCTCATCTTTGACAGTTCTCACTTATCATGCAAAAAAGGTGACTGCAACTGACCTGTTGAACAGCTTCTGTATATTCAAGAGTTGGTTCTATTAAGAGATTCAATCAGTTTACAGGTGAAGACATATGAAGTTAACACACACTGCATTAGATATTCATATGAAGAAATATGAAGTTAACACACAGTGCATTGGATGTTCATATGAAGACAAATGAAGATATAGGGACACACACAGACATATGAACACATCATAAATCACACAGCCTTAGATGTCGTGATTCATAAGTGTTCATGTCTATTCAAGTCACTAGATGTTCATATGAATCCATATACACACACAGAGAGAGAACATGTGAAGACATGTGAGCACGTATGAAAACACACAACCCTAGATGCCTTGGTTCATACGTGTTCATGTACATACAGCAGAGTTGGCTCCTGAATATACAGAAGATGTTCATACGGTTCACATGTTGTTCATATGTCTATATATATACACATTTATATAGTTCTTACATTAATAAAAAGAATGAGGTTTTTTGATTTTGTAACTCCCAATTAATGATATGAAAATTACATAAAAAAATTACCTAAATACATTTTTTCCCCTTTGTTCACATATGTTTTTTGAAATTGTAAATTTAAAAAATTAACTTTTTATCATGATTAATCACAACCGTTTATCGTAAGAATCAATGGCCAAGATTGGTTAACAAAGTTAACACAATAATCTTGGTTAACATTTGAACCAGCCCCCGATATATATATATATATATATATATATATATATAGAGAGAGAGAGAGAGAGAGAGAAAGAGAGAGAGAGAGAGAGATGTGGAGGTTCAAACGAGAACACTCTTGTTTTACGAGAATGCAAATAATTTACAGGTCTCAAAATTATTTAATGCGTAATCTATACTATATTATAAACATTTAACAAAAACTCTTAAAAACCACTTTTTATGCGTAAAGTACTGTTTATTAATGTATATTACTTAAAACTCAAGATTACAAGTAGATTGTGCATTAATACAACTTATTAAAGCTCTATATTTTAATTCGTGTAACTAACTGCAGATAAACATAATCAAATACAGAATAAACATCTCATTTTAAATATAAAAAATCTAAAATATAATTAGGATAAT
>NC_037528.1:41028967-41038972 GCF_001531365.2 Cynara cardunculus var. scolymus | reverse complement strand
AAATCGTATTATAACATCGACAGTGACAAATAATAAAATAGAACATTAAAATCGAGATGTGTCTCGCTGCATTGCGCGAGTATTCTTCTAATTAAAATTAAAAGAAAATAAACTAATTAATTAAGGATAATCATGTGATTTTGTATTTATCTGTAATTTTGGTGGCATCCTTATCTTTAAAAACACATACAGATAATATGTTAACCGATGTCAAATAATTGTCACATTATTATCACAACAAAATAACATAATAAACAGACAGAGCGGTGAAAGTATACGTGATCATCACTGGTTTCCAATTATCATAACATTATCGCATCGCTATCGCAACAAAAATCACATAATTATAAGATGATTATCTCATCAAAATCACATCATTAAAAGTCTTTCAACTTATTAAATCATTATCACATTATTATCATGAGAAAATCAAATAATTATCACAGTATTATCACATCATTATTGGCAACAGACACATCGACATAAAAACTATTTGATAATAATAACAAAATTTAAGAGAGAATGATAAATCTATGATAATAGAAATCTATGGATAAATATTAATTAATTTTCATCTATTCATTTATTTGCGTCTCTCATATTTCTGATAACGATCGACTAGTGGATGTTCTTACGAAACCGTTGCTTGCGTCTCATTTTCATTTTTCTACTCTCCATAATCAAACTTGTCCCTTGATCGTCCGTCTTGTGGTGACGTGTTAAGGATAACAATCTTCACTTACATCATAATCATAGTCACAATTGAAGGTGTTTACCAATCGTACATATTATGTTTTAGTTTTAGTTTTAGTAAGTATCCGTTGTTTATTAATTTTATTTTGTAGCCTTATTTAATATTACTATAGTTATATCACATCATACTACAGTAACAAATTATCAACTTAACTGGTAAACGGTACACTTTAAATAAACAAAAGAGTAAGCTAGGATTTTCATCCTCATGGTTTGTGTCGTCCCTGTGATTTTGAAATTACAATTTTCGTACCTATTATGATTTATAATTTATTGTTGTTTTCGTCTCATTTATCTATAATTTATCATTGTATTCGCCCCTAACATTCAACCCATTAAAAATTCTCCATTGAACTTGGATATTTTTGTCTTTCTTTTAATTTTTATTCTTTTCGGTTTATTAAATATTTGGTTTCTCTTTTTGGCATTTTAGATTTTTCAATTTAATAAAACTATATATTTTTTAATAAAAGAATTAATACATTCCAAAATCACACTATGTTATTGTAATTTTTGATAAAATAATACAATTCATTTTTATATATTTTTTTTGTCATCATAGTTAGGAGTGTTCAAAAACCCGACCAATTCGATTAACCCAATTCAACCCAACGCGAAAGAAACCAACCCGAAGCAACCCAATGTCTAATCGAGTTGTAAAATTGTTAAACCGTAGGTATTGGGTTATTATTATTTGAACCCAACTCAACCCGACGAACCCGATATCCTTTTATTTCTTGGATTCAATATGATTGTTGAATTTATATTAATATATACATTAGACAATTACACTATCATGTATGATTTTCATATACACATATTTTCAATCTATTCACATCTCTATATAACTCATTCGTATATATGTTCAGTAACTGTGAACATATATATGTAAATTGAGAAAATTAGCTAAATGTCATATACGTAAGAAATATAAATAAGTTGTAAAAAAGAAATTATGAGTAGAGATGATATATTCAAAGTTAGAAGAATATTTTAATGTACCAAATTATCAACCCGTATGAGTTGTGTTAAGATTTTTTCAAACAGCAAACATTGGGTTAGATTGTTTAAATGTCTTCAACCCAATTAACTCAACCTATAAGCACTCCTAATCATAGTTGTAGATTTTTATAAGTTCAATTTATACCACTAGAATCACTCAGGTGCAAGTTGTTGAATATATTTCTCATATAAAAATATCTAATTCTTTTTTCTTTCAAACAAACAATTAATTATTTGTAGGAAAATGTACAATTATTTAGTCAGATAAGTCATACCAAAATGTATTTAATTTCCCCAAAAAATACGACCTTGTAATATCCACATTAAATATATTATTCAAAACAAAAGCACATCCATTGCGCATTCAACAATTCTTTGTATTTCAAATAACCAAAAAGGTAAATATCAAAATGAACAACATAGAAAAGAGGGAAAAAAAAACATTGGAAAAAAAGGTTCAAATTATCATCAATCTGAACCAAGCTTATTTTAGCCATCGCTATTAATATTAAAAACAAAAACACAAACCTACAAATATTCCCCAGGTGGCATAAAACCCCCCCTCTCTTTCAGACCAAAAACAATTCCCAGCATTCACAGTCATCAAACACTTCATGCTCTCAATATTTGTAATCCTTAACGTGAAGGCTCTCTGACGCCGCCTCGCTCAATGCACCGCCCCCCTGATATTTCCCCAGTGTTGCCTCTGAGTTCGCTTTGCACCTAGCCAGAAACGCCTCCTGAGCCTTCTTCACATTCTCATCCTTTCCAGCCCAAGCCTTCAGGGTGCTCTGCTGCAGGGCTCGCCCAAAGGAGAACGATAGGCTCCATGGCTTCTTTCCCTTGTACTGGTTCATGGCGTTCAGGTTCACGGTGGCCTCCTCCTCGCTCTGACCACCAGACAAGAACACCACCGCTGGGACGGCTGCTGGCATTGTTCGTTGGAGGGCTCGGACTGTGTACTCGGCCACGACTTGAGGTGCAACCTTCTTGGAGTCGGATCCTGGTGTAACCATGTTGGGTTTCAAAAGGGTACCCTCCAGAAGCACGTGGTGGTCGTTAAGAGCCTTGTAGCATGCAGCTAGGACACGCTCGGTCACGTCGGCGCATTTGTTGATGTCGTGGGGTCCGTCCACGAGAATCTCAGGCTCGACAATGGGAACCAGACCGTTCTCCTGGCATATCATGGCATAACGGGCCAACCCATAGGCGTTTTCGTTGATGGCAAGCTGGGATGGCTCATTGGGGCCGATCTTTAAAACGGCACGCCACTTGGCGAACCGTGCCCCAGCGGAATAGTACTGAGCACATCGTGCGCCAAGCCCATCAAGACCTTGTGTGGTGGTCTCCCCGTTGGTTCCAGCAAGCTCCACCGTGCCCTTGTCGACCTTGATTCCAGGGAGGACATTAGCCTCCTTCATGACATCAACAAAAAGCTTACCTGCAACAAGTTTATCAAGATTACTTCAATCAAGAGGGTGTTCTATTTCAACTTAATAAGATTAAAATACCTTAATTGGAGCTGTTTATCAAACACTTACCAAGTGCTTACTAAGTCACATTAATGGGTAAATACCTTAATTTTTTTTTGTCATTCTAAAAATAGTTATCAAACAATTAATTTTCATTCAACGTTTACATTGAGAAAAGATAACAACGAGTTTTAACAAAAGGCCAGGTTATGTTACCTGCAGCAGTTTTCTGGTAGAGTGTTTCCTCGAAAAGAATGACTCCACTGAGGTATTGGAGGCAACCGGGAGTGCAGAATAGAAGCTCACGGAGGGCCCTCCTGTTCGACTCAACGTTCTCAACGTTGATGCTGGAGAGACGCTTTCCGATTGTGCCAGTTGACTCATCAGCAGCAAGAATACCCTTTCCAGGTGTGCCAATGTGGGTAGCATTGGCAATAAGCTCATCTGATATAAAGAAGAATATTCATTACATATTAATTTGAAAATCTGTGAAGGATCTCTACCACCTTTATTGCATATACTGATTTTGTTCTATTACCGGACTTAAAACTGCATTGGTTATAAAAGAAAACTCAATTCTCTTGATCCACAAGAAAAGGTACACCAGATTAGAACAATAAAAGGATAACAAACAAACACCAAATCGAGATTAGCAAGATCAAAATGAATCGTTCATAAGAACAATCATGTGACGAAGACTCAATGTTTCAACATCGAACAAAATACAATACGATGCATCACATACACACAATATAACGAGATATTATGGCAGAAATCAATCGCTTGGGCAGATGCTCGTGAGGCAAATCATGTATCCAAACTACGGAGCCTAGATACTCCCGATTCCATACATTTATACCAAAATAATCATGTTAAAGATCATATAACAGCTGGCCCCGATCAGATCTACGGCAACCATCTTCATTGAATCAATGGCTAAAAAAATATCAATCAGCTGAGCCGATCACCAGAATCTAAAAAATCAACCAACACATACACAAAGAAATTTTCACGAATTACAGCATTAAAAGGGACGAAACAGAGATCATGCTAATGATCAACAAACAAAACAGAAAAAAAAAAAAAACAAACAGCGGATCGAATCAAATATAACAAGAATTGAACAAGAAAAAACGATCTAAAGATGAAATCAAAGGATATATATATAGCTTGAGAAATAGGAAATCATACCAGCATACTTTCCTCTATAGCAAGACATGGTCGTGAGAATTGAAAAAATGGAAGTTGGGGAGAAATCTGGAAATGATACGAGAAAGCGTAGGTTTAAGGGTTTATATTTAAAGAGGTGACGATCGGAATTTTCGGTATTTTCTTTTTGCCCTTTTCTTTTTGTTGGCTGTTTTATAAAACCGGTTTCTATGGCGGTTTTCAATCTCTTTGACCAGTTTGGCCCTCTCTTTTCTTGCCCATCAAAAAAACTTGATCGCCTCTTTTTCTACGGTTTTGTTTGGTAATCTTTTTTTATTTTTTATTACAAAAAAAAGTATTCATACAATACAATAAGACAGTTATTGATTTTAACATTTCATTTTATTCTGTTATCTATCGATGTTATAATACAGTTTTATATGGTTCTGAGAAAAATATAATGTTTTTATTTTTTTAAAGAATATAATTTTGAAGATATCTTAAATTTTTTATAAAAATATATCGACATTAGTATCAAATTAACTATTTAAAGGTTATTGTTTTGTTGTATAATTTCTTCAATTTAATTTTTTATTATAATTTAATTTAGGTTTTATAACGAAATAATTTATTTTTGATTTAATAATATAATTTTTTATAAATATAATAATTAAGTATTATGTTATAACACACTAATTATCTTAATTATATTTTAGATTTTTTATATTTAAATAAAATGCTTATCTAATATTTAATTATGTTTATCTGCAGTTAAATATACGAATTCAAGCATGAGATTTTAATAAGTTGTACTTATATATTATTTACTTGTAATCTTGAATTTTAAGTAATATGCATCAATAAACAGTAATTCATATATAAAAGATGATTTTTAATATTTTTTTGCAAATGTTTTATAATATAGTATAGATTATATTATTAATTATAAGACATAGAAGTTAATTACTTTTTATAATTATTAAAAATAAAATTGTCATTTAATTTATTAAAAACTTAATAATTACATGTTTTTTTAAAAAAATTATGTACGACACTTATTTTGAGACAGGGAGTAACTCAAAAATTAAATAACCATTATTTTTAGTGAAGTAATTGTTGACTCGCAATATATCTTTAGTTAGAAGGATAGTTGGTTGATAAAATAGTTGTTGATTGACAATTTAATCAAAAATTAGGGACCGTTTACTTAAATGCTTACATGGTAAGTGTTTATCATTAGGAGTCAATACTGTAATTTATTTTACAGGATAAGACTGTAATATATCAAAATGATATTGTATTCAATAATTTACCCGGTAAGCGTTTACCCGAGTAAGAGTGGTTATCCTCACTTACCGAGTAAGACTATTCATCTTTATCATTGCTCTTATCGGATAATTTTTTTTTATTATTGTCATGTTCATCAAGTAAGGAAACAAGCACTTATCGAGTAAGCGTAGTAAACGGTCCCTTAATCACTGATTTGAATTTAAAATTAAATTGAGGATGTAAATTTAATATAATTCACTAAAAAAATCCGAAATTGATGTTAAATATAAATGTTTATCAATTTATAAAGTATTTTTGTTGTACTGATACAACTCAACGTTTATTTTATATTTAGACGTGTTTATCAGTTCATTTTATGAGATTCGAAAAGAGTCTTCAAACATGATACGTACGTAACAATAAACCATAAACTTGAAATTTTTCATATATGTATAATTATTCTTACCGTTTATTTTTTCTGTGTTTTACATTTTAACAAGTATTAGTTTGAATATTCGACGTAAAAACATATCTGAGGTTTAAGATTTAAATCTCATTAAATATAAAACTAATACATAAGTTCATTTGAGATATACAAAGATTATATATGTAAAAGAAGACAAAGTATTATGTGAGTAGGTTAGTTAAAGTAAGAAGCGTAAGAAGGGATCTGAATTCTTGATCACCTATAATCTCAAATTCATCCATGAATCATATTCGATATCAAAATCGATCAATACATTTTGGTACATCTCATCTTAATGTATATTCAATGATGGAAATTTTAAATTATAAAATAAGTAAAACTAAAGTAACCAAAAAAAGAATTAACTTTTAAATTAAAAAAATAAAACAAAAAAAAAAGTGTGAAAACAAGGGGTGGTAATTAATGAAAACAATATGCGACGTCCCCATAGCTTCAACTCACGTGGTTTACGATAGAAACGTGCAACAACCCCAAACCGGATGCACTTTCCTCGTGAGGCTCAAATTCAATGTTTATATCGTATACATTATTAGGGTTTAAAGTTTGAGACTCATTATAAAGAAAGAAAAAGACGGTTATAATTAATGAAAACTTCGTATATTATGATAATTGTAGGAACGTTTACTTTATTGTATTGTTTATATGATTTTTTCTCGTACTTATTTATATATTGATTAACACATATTTATTTTACAATGTATTTGTTTCATATCACCGTATATATTTGGTTTAATGTGAAACTTTTTTACATGTATTTTTTTTTTCATAAACATGTCAAAAGGTTTTTACATTGACAAATACATGTGAAACAAATATATGAAATAGCATATTAATGATGTAGTTTTTAGGGTTCTCAAATAATTAGTTTGTTATGAATAATTCATATTTTTTAAGAATACAAGTGTTAAAAGAATTATGTACAAATATATAATTTATATAAAATATTTCTCTTTTATGATATTCATATTTTAAAACATCTGTTGTAGATGTTTTCTTAAGCTAACTGATGAACTAATCATATTTGATAAAAACTAATTGATAAACTAGATATGTATATAAATTATTTTAGAATAATGTGTCAAAAAATTAATCAGTTTTAATTTAAGCCCTATAATTAAAAAATAATGGGAAAAAAAAAACTTTAGCTATTGAAAAAGCTAACTTACAAACTTAAAAAATAAATAAAAGTGTTAAAAATAAAAAGTTACTTAATGATCTAAAATAAAAACCTTGGGTTTGGTGGAGTTGATGGTTTTCATGTTCTTTGTTCCATATTCCAAGAGGGAGAAATGTTAAATTCACATTCTTGACCATGTTTGTGAAACTAAATACGTTGAAGTCATCTTTTAGTGTAAATGGAAAAGGGATGGTCATGCTCAATTGATCCCACCAAGAAAATTTGTTAATTTAGAAAAAAATAGAAAATAATTATTTTTTAAATAAGGGAGACAATTTTGAATCAATCGAACTATTAACATGCATGTGTAATAATTACACTCAGTTGGTTTTTATTTTAAAAGTTTGGTGCCATTTGGTTCGTAGAATTCGAAGAAATTTGATAGAATTAGAATGTCAAATTCATTTGATCAAATTTCAATTCTTTTGTTTGGTATATTTCTTGAAATTGATAGAATCCTTTAAATTCTATTGAATTCCACAAATTAATAAATTCATCATTTCTTGACATAATGTAAGTAATTGAATTTCATCACTCCTCACCACGACCATGCTACTATTGTTCCTCATGCCCCACCCCTAACCCCCCCCCCACCACCAAACCACTACTGCCACTGCCACCCACCACCACTCCACTGCTGTCGTCGCCACCCATCACTAACCACCATGCCATTACTGTTGTCATCACACCCACCCACCCCCGACCACTTACTACACATCGCTACTATGACCATGCTACTGTCGTTACCGTCACACCCCTAACCTAACCCCCACCACCACACCATTATTGTCGCTATCACAATTGTCACTCATCCCCACCCCACCTCAACCTACCACTAACCACCATGCAATTACTGTCGTCGTTATACCCACCCACTCTCAGCCATCCGACCACCATCCCACCACTGTAATTGTGACATCTGCCACTCATCCTCACCGCCCTCCTCGCCACCCATCCCACCCATAACCTAAACCCCACCCTCACACCATTATTGTCGTCTTCACAAGTGCCACTCACCCATACCCCATGCTACCCTAACCCACCACTAAACACCATGTCACTATTGTTGTCATCATACCCACCCACTCCCAGGTCACAGCGATAATAGCAAGGGTTTAGGTAGGGGTGCGGCGGGGCGATAACTGTGACGACGATAATAGCGCCATGTTGGTTGGTAGGAGTGATGGGTGAGATAGTCCAAACAAAGACGATTTCTCCAATTCTATTGAGAGATTTCATTCCAATTTCTACCAGCCAAACGCGTGGTCAAATTTCATTACAATTCCTTCAAAGTCAAATTCCTTTGATGGATTCCAATTCCATCAACTTCTATTTTGTGAACCAAACACCCTCTAAGGGGTTTAACCTGGAAAATTGGAACCAATTTGAAGAGGGTTCATCTTCTTCTCGTGCTTTCCAGAGAATGAGTTTTTAAAGTGTGTATGTATTATGCTTTAAGAAGAAATTGCCATTTGAGAGAGAGTTGAGTTTTGAAGTTCTTAGCTTGGGGATCCTCTTTTAATTATTGGTAAGAACCTTTCTCTCTAAGCATTGATCTCCTTGTTTTCATGTTATGTTGGAAACTTTTGAAAAGGAAGTTTGTTTTATAAAAGCATCTTGTTGGTAGTTTGATAGAGGTCTTTGAGTAAGTCTTAATTCTAAGTTCTTTTGTTGATCATCTTTTATGGAGGTTATTTCTATATTTCATGAGTTATGGTATACCTCCATTTATTAGTTAGTTTAATCTTGTTGGTGATTATGTGAAGTTTTGGTTTTTAAGTTGTGATTTGGAAGTTGTTTGGATTCCAAAAGTTGTTCTAGAAAGATTTGGTTATGAAATTATGGGGTTGGAGTTTAAATTTCGAGCAAAAATCTTGGTTTGGTGCAGGTCATAGCAGGTTGGAACAGGGGCAAATCTTTGTAAAATTTTGATCTTTTTATTGGACTATAGCATTACTTCTGGTATAAATTAATATATTAACGAGCATATGGACATTATGTATATTTGGACTATAGATAATCAAGTTGGACATAAGTAGACACTTATGGACTTAGGACTTATTAATCCCCATAAGTAGTTTTAAACCCATAARTGACAGTTTTGGATATTCCTCTTTGATAGGGAATCGTTAAGCTCATGTGGTGACCAGATCGTATCTTTAATTTGCGGAGCTTTGCAAAAGAATGAGTTTTCACAGCCTCTTTTTACTATTTTCGCGTTTTTGGGGGAAAAACATGTATAAAAATAGTGATTATTTGCATGCAATGTTCAATGTGTTTAAATTGTGGAWACAATWTGATTTTATGAAATATGCTTTGAAATGAAATTGTGATTACGAGCACTAACACTTTGTACACTAGTAATAGTTGTGTTTGGGTTAATTAAAAAGTCCCATTGGTGACACTACTTATTAACTCGTATGAGCCGATAGTTTAAGTGGATACCGCTATTTGGATTGACAATCCCACCTTCTGCTGGTGAGTAGGGGTGTATTTAACTAAAACAAGAGTTCTATACATGTGGGGTTTAGTCCCACCGCTGAGGTAGTTCGGTAAGAGTTCTACACATGTGGGGTTTAGTCCCACCGTTGAGGTAGTTCGGTAAGAGTTCTACACATGTGGGGTTTAGTCCCACCGCTGAGGTAGTCTGGTATGAGTTCTACACATGTGGGGTTTAGTCCCACCGCTGAGGTAGT
>NC_037528.1:41013289-41027872 GCF_001531365.2 Cynara cardunculus var. scolymus | reverse complement strand
GGGAAATATTTTCTAAGTATGAGGAACCAGAGATTAATGGAAGATGATCCATCTGTTCACTATGTATGAGGAACCAGAAGGTTGATGGAAGGCGATTCATCGGTTTACTGTATATGAGGAATATGAAATTGATGGACCAAGAGATCCAATGGACTGCTATGAAGGTTGAGCCAGAGGCCGATGAGCTAAAAGTCAAATGTAGTTCCAAGTATGGGAACCTCAACCAGGGGTTCTGGTCAACCAGAGGCTCTGGTCAACCAGAGGCTCTGGTCATCCAGAAGCTCTAATTTGTTTTCTAACCTTTTGCTTCTACCATAGCAACTCTCGTCTTAACCTTAAGAGTTTTATTGATGATGTGATTAGTAATTAAGTTTGCCAATGGCCAAGAAATTAGGACCAGAGATATAATCATGGATTGCACTTTTAACTTGACTAGTAGGGATTTTCGTATAGATTTAATCCTGATTCCACTAGGAAGTTTTGACATAATTGTGGGCATGGATTGGTTATCCAAGAACCGAGCTGAAATTAGTTGTTTTGAGAAGATCGTTCGAATTTCGTTACCCGAAGGGGGAATACTCGAAGTACACGGAGAGAAACCCAAAAGGGGTATTAAAATAGTGACGTGTTTGAAGATGCGAAAGTATTTGAGAAAGGATTGCATTGCCTTTCTAGCTCACGCTATGGATAAGAAAGCTGAAGAAAAACGCGTTCAAGATATTCTTATAATTCGGGACTTTCCCGAAGTATTCCCATATGAATTGCCTGGAATACCCCCACCGAGACAAGTTGAGTTCCACATAGAACTTATTCCTGGAGCTGCACCCGTGGCAAAAGCAACATATCGGTTAACACCATCTGAGATGAAGGAGCTGTCAGAACAACTTCAGGAATTACTCAATAAAGGATTCATCAGACCCAGCTCTACACCTTGGGGAGCTCCATTTTTGTTTGTCAAAAAGAAGGATGGATCTTTTCGAATGTGTATCGATTATAGAGAACTCAACAAGTTGACTGTAAAGAACCGATACCCCCTTCCCCGGATTGATGACCTATTTGACCAACTTCAAGGAGCTAAATACTTCTCGAAGATCGATCTTAGGTCTGGATATCATCAAATGAGAGTGCGAGAAGAGGATATTCCCAAGACAGCGTTTAGGACTCGATATGATCATTACGAGTTCCTAGTTATGCCTTTTGGTCTAACAAACGCACCAGCAGTCTTCATGGATTTGATGAATAAAGTATGTCGACCGTATCTAGACAAGTTCGTGATTGTGATTATATATGACATACTTATTTATTCTCGAGACAAAAAGAAGCACGAGCAACATTTAAAACTGATACTGGAATTGCTTAAAAACGAAAAGTTGTACGCCAAATTCTCTAAATGCGAATTTTGGATTCGTGAAGTGCACTTTCTTGGCCACGTGGTGAATGAAAAAAGGAATCCAAGTTGATCCAGCTAAGATTGAGGCCATTAAGAAATGGGAAGCCCCAAAGACAACAACTGAGATCCGCCAATTTCTTGGATTGGCAGGTTATTAACGGCGATTTATTTAGAATTTTTCTAAGATCGCGCAACCACTAACAACTCTAACCCAAAAGGATAAGAAGTTCATTTGGGGAGAGAAACAAGAGGAAGCCTTTCAGACACTCAAACACAAGTTATGCAACACACCGATCTTGGCCTTACCAGAGGGAGTAGACAATTTTGTAGTCTATTGTGATGCTTCACATCAAGGGATGGGATGTGTACTGATGCAAAAGGAAAAAGTTATTGCATACGCATCGAGACAACTGAAGATTCACGAGAAGAATTATACTACTCATGATTTGGAGCTAGGAGCGGTGGTGTTCGCACTCAAGATATGGAGATATTATCTCTACGGTACTAAGTGCACTATTTTCACGGATCACAAGAGCCTTCAACATATTCTTGACCAGAAAATGCTCAATATGAGGCAAAGAAGATGGGTTGAGCTACTTAGTGACTACAATTGTGAAATAAAGTACCATCCAGGCAAGGCTAATGTAGTAGCCGACGCTTTAAGTCGAAAGGAAAGGGTAAAACCGACAAGAGCACGTGCTATGGGAATGATGGTTCAGACGAGTTTAAAGACTTAAATTCTGGAAGCACAAGGAGAAGCTCTGAAAGAAGAAAACATGAAGAATGAAACCTTGCAGCACTTAGAGAAAGAATTTGAAATGCAAGCAGATGGGGTGCATTACTTTAAGAATAAAGTATGGATACCAAAGGTTGGTAACCTACGATCAACCATTTTGGATGAAGCTCATCGATCCATATATTCGATTCACCCAGGAGCAGATAAAATGTATAAGGATCTGAAAGAGTATTATTGGTAGCCACGAATGAAGAAAGATATTGCTTTGTTCGTAAGCAAGTGCCTGACTTATGCCAAGGTAAAGGCTGAACATCAGAAACCATCTGGTCTACTCCAGCAACCTGAAATACCACAATGGAAATGGGATCAAATAACCATGGATTTCGTAACTAAGCTACCCAGAACTGGAAAAGGGCACGATACTATATGGGACCAAATCAGCTCATTTCATTCCCATTCGCGAAGATTTCAGCATGGAAAGGCGTGCACAAATCTACGTCAATGGAATAGTTACACGTCATGGTGTGCCTATTTCCATTATTTCGGATAGAGATGCACGTTTTCCATCACGATTTTGGCAGTCTCTTCAAAAGGCATTTGGTACGCGCTTGGATTATAGCACCGCCTATCATCCTCAAACAGATGGACAATCGGAAAGAACTATTCAAACGCTAGAGGACATGTTGCGTGCATGCACAATAGATTTTGGTGGGAGTTGGGATACCCATCAGCCCCTTGTTGAATTCTCTTATAACAACAACTATCATACCAGCATACAATGTGCACCAAATGAAGCTCTATACGGACGCAAATGCAGATCGTCGCTTAGCTGGGTAGAGATCGGAGATAGATAGTTGACAATGCTCGATATTATCCAGGAAACCACCGACAAGATTTCAATCATCAAGGAGAGACTCCAGACCGCAAGAGATCGTCAGAAGAGTTATGTGGATAATCGGAGAAAGCCGTTAGAATTCCAAGCGGCGGATAAAGTACTCTTAAAGGTATCGCCATGGAAGGGACTAGTACGATTCAGGAAGAGAGGCAAGCTAGGTCCCAGATACATTGGTCCATTCGAAATACTCGAAAGAATCGGACCAGTGGCGTACAAGTTAAAGTTGCCACAAAATCTAAGCGCCATTCATGACACGTTCCATGTGTCGAATCTGAAAAAATGCCTAGCGGATGAAATAATAGTGCTACCCTTAGACGACGTTCAGATTAGCGATCGGTTACACTTCATTGAAGAACCAATCGAGATACTGGACCGAGAAGTTAAACGGTTGAGGAGCAGAAAAAAAATCCCTATTATTAATGTCCGCTGGAAAGCGAAACAAGGTCCAGAGTACACTTGGGAGCGAGAAGATTTCATGAAAGGCAAATATTCGCATTTGTTTGCAGAGAAATCCATTRRCARTAGCAGTCVTTAAATTTCSGGACGAAATTTCTYTAACARGGGGAGACTGTGACAACTGTCAAATTYGAACTYCCAGGTTAGCTCTTATTAAGTTTRTATTAGTGTTATTGAAGATAATTTATAAGATTAGGAGTTAGTTAGGTTAGTTTGGTAGAAAAATTTCTAAGAGATTCCGGCAGTTGCTTAGAAAGTCCGGTTCCGACCCGAAATTATCTGAAACGTCCCATACAGTACCAAATGCTCTAATTTATACCCAATTTATATAACACACTAAGTGTTACTGTTTTAAATGTAAAACCTTTCTATTTAAATGAATTTACTCATCATGGGTTTTTAATTTGAAGAAAACTGTCAAAATTGAGAAAAATGACATTTTAGCATTTTGGGCTTTGGTTTTTAAAAAAGAATATATATAGAGGTTAGGCTTGGGCTCCCATGGCCGGCCCCTCCCTCCCCTTTCCCTCCTATTACCCACATATAAATAGCATCATTTCTCCAATTACAACTCATTTTCTCATTTCAAAACTTGAAACTCCCTCTCTTTCCCTCTCTAAACTCAAGAGTCTCTCAAAGAATCATCTTCTTCATCCTTCCTACTCCAGCCCATTTCTCCATATTTCTCCATCAAAATAGCAARDWTTTTGAAGATATTACATCCCTCTCATCATAAATCAAGGTAACAACTTCATCTCCATCTTTTTTTTGCAAATTTTGGGGGGAAAACCCACTTTTATGCATTTCTCTCTACTATCTTCTAACCTCCGAAAATTCTGAGTTTTAAGGAGAGATTACACACCAAAAACATGTAAAAATGTTCATATGATGGTGGTAATCTATGACCCAAACATTAGAACTCAAGAAAATGGGTAAAATCATGTTGCATGTAGGTTTGTTTCTTAAAAATGGTATTTTTGGTGCTGACAGATTATGTGCATGTACACAAATCGTCTATATCTTGAAAATGATATGTTCAAATGTTATGAATCTTCTTCTAAAAGTTTATTTATTGAGTTGGGGTTGTAATMCAATTGGTCTCACTAAAAAACATTGAGTTTTGACTCCCCAAATACTCAAAACATTATATATGTGCATCTGAGAGTTTTTCAGTAGGTAAACCCTACTTTAAACAGCCATAACTCTCTAGATAATCATTCAAAATCGTTGATTTTTTCTTCTGGATGTTAGTTTAATGAGTTACCTTTCAAATGCCACCRATTTCATTCAATATTGTGGTGATTTGAGGTTTTAACTACTCAAAACAAAGAGAGCATGCAATCTGTCCGAATATGACAGATTTGTATATGTATGTTCCAATAACCTTATATCTTTCAAAACTCGATGAAAAAGGATGATTCTTCCTTTGAGAGTTAACTATATGAGTTATCTTATGCATGCAAGTGGAATCACATGAAAATATGGAGTTTTGTTCTCCAAACACCTAAAACACTGTAGGTGTGCAAACTGTAAAACCACCAGTAGGTAACTCCTACTTTGTATGCTAATATATCTTTATTTACTTGCTCTTAGTGTATGATTCTTCTTCTGAAATGTTCTTTTATGAGTTAGGGTTCATATGAACCCAGTTTCACTCAAAAATATGAAGTTTTGAGGCATTAACCAATTTAATTAAGTTAAGTGTTCAATCTGTCAACTAATGACAGATGTGTGCATGTAACTATATGGTGCCATATCTTCCTCTCAACTCATCCAAAATGAGTGATTCTTAGTTTACAAGTTTCATTTAAGTGTTAAGTTTATAATCCAACTTGAATTTCTGCAGAACACTTAGTAGAACTCTTTAAATGAGTATTTTGCTAACATGGTGTAATCTGCCATATCAGTTGTGATATATTGTATTGCATAAATTATTTGAATCATTATTGCATGTCCAAAATGCATGAAATTTGGTCATAATGACCATAACTCAGTGCTATATTCCATATAAAAAGATAGGAAACTATCTTATTTTAGAAGTCTATAAATTGATCATTTTATGTACCATTAGTTTCATTCCAAAACTGAGATTTTAGGATTATTTGATTTTGTAAAATTTTGATCTTTTTATTGGACTATAGCATTACTTCCGGTATAAATTAATATATTAACGAGCATATGGACATTATGTATATTTGGACTATAGATAATCAAGTTGGACATAAGTAGACACTTATGGACTTAGGACTTATTAATCCCCATAAGTAGTTTTAAACCCATAAGTGACAGTTTTGGATATTCCTCTTTGATAGGGAATCGTTAAGCTCGTGTGGTGACCGGATCGTATCTTTAATTTGCGGAGCTTTGCAAAAGAGTGAGTTTTCACAGCCCCTTTTTACTATTTTCGCGTTTTTGGGGGAAAAACATGTATAAAAATAGTGATTATTTGCATGCAATGTTCAATGTGTTTAAATTGTGGATACAATTTGATTTTATGAAATATGCTTTGAAATGAAATTGTGATTACAAGCACTAACACTTTGTACACTAGTAATAGTTGTGTTTGGGTTAATTAAAAAGTCCCATTGGTGACACTACTTATTAACTCGTATGAGCCGATAATTTAAGTGGATAGCGCTATTTGGATTGACAATCCCACCTTCTGCTGGTGTGTAGGGGTGCATTTAACTAAAACAAAAGTTCTACACATGTGGGGTTTAGTCCCACCGCTGAGGTAGTTTGGTAAGAGTTCTACACATGTGGGGTTTAGTCCCACCGCTGAGGTAGTTCGGTATGAGTTCTACACATGTGGGGTTTAGTCCCACCGCTGAGGTAGTCCGGTATGAGTTCTACACATGTGGGGTTTAGTCCCACCGTTGAGGTAGTCCGGTATGAGTTCTACAGATGTGGGGTTTAGTCCTACCGCTGAGGTAGTCCGGTATGAGTTCTACACATGTGGGGTTTAGTCCCACCGCTGAGGTAGTTCGATATGAGTTCTACACATGTGGGGTTTAGTCCCACCGCTGAGGTAGTTCGGTAAGAGTTCTACACATGTGAGGTTTAGTCCCACCGCTGAGGTAGTTCGGTATTAAAAGGCGTAGTTGTCGCAGATTTAGTAGTGGCCCAACACGTAAAAATTACTTGGAGTACATTGTGCCTCGTATGAAAGTGTTGCGAGTAAGTAAAAGATTTACTCGAATTAATTATTGCTTAAAGACTTGTTGTGAAATGAAAACCTGTGAACTCACCAACTCTTGTAGTTGACACTTGTTTTGACGTGCTTTTCAGGGGTAAGAAAGGCTCAAGGTGGCACTTAAAAGAAGCCGTGTCACAACTATCAACTTTAAATTTCTTTTTGTGTTTAAGTTACAAACTTGTCTTTGGAATTGTAAACTTTGGTTAAATGGTGTAATTAAATTTTAAATGTATGGTTGTGTTTCTTTATACTCTATTGCTATGAGACTCTAACTGTCATACCTCGTGTTTCCGCTTTAGCGGGGTATGACCCCATGCGACCTAGTCGCGAGGTCAATATGATGTCCTTTTTCGACTTTTATTTCGTGTTGTTTTCAGGTCTTTCGGGGTATCATTTGTGTACCTCAGGAATTATTTAATGATAATGTTGAGTTTATCTTTCTAGGTTATGATCCATGCTACCTTTATTCAAATTCACATGTTTGGTTCTAAATTCTCGTATCAGTTAAAGTTTATTTCATCATACTTCATATCAAGATGAGTTTTCTTATACCCATTTTAAACTGAAATACATATGTTATCAAATGATACTATTTTTAAATGTTATACAACGTTGGTATGTTTTGAATTTACCATTAACTGTGATACGATATTTGATACATGTTTGATGTTTAAGACATGTGGTTTGATGACTATTATTTTGGTTAAGGGACTTGCGCAACAAAAGCTTGTGTGCATGTGACGATGTAATGATCCAAGCAGGGGGGTAACTTTAGCACGTATTTTGATTAGGGCATCTCTTAAGTCTTAACATATTCTTCAAAATAGATAAAATAAAAATTATAGGGATTTTGGATAAAAGAATCTTGCTCAATAGAGAAACTAGGAGAAATTTTGTAAACTTCTTTAAATTTGGAGAATTCCCAAAAAATAATTATCATGAAAGAGAAATATTTTTTTTATTATATTTCCACTAATAGGAAAATTTGAAATTACATGTTTAATAAAGAGAAATAATATTTTACTAAATGTATGAAATGTTTAAGTATACGATCAATGTTGTAACCTCCAAAACAGATAAACTATGGAGTTAAATGTAGTTTTTTTAGAGATTTTGAATTTTGATTCTCTATTGAGGAATTTATTGAGGAATTTTTAGAGAATCTGTTGAAGATTATCCTATATAAAAGTAAATTACATTGAAGGTCCTTATGATTTGCTCAAAATTTGGATATGATTTCTTAAATGTTGTGTCTACAATGGTGGTCCCTAACTTTTCTTTTAATAACACCATGGTCCATTGAGTTAACACCGTTAAATAAGATCCATTAAGTTGAGGCATGCACCTTTTACATGAGGAGAATTTAGTCATTTACTCTTTTCTTGTTTCAAAATAATAACTTAATGTTAATATTATATATAATAAAATAAATTAATATTCGATATCTCTCTCTCTCTCTCTCTCTCTCTATTTTTAGAACACGGTTCCCCACCCTTTTACAAATCAACGCCGGTAGTGAAAACCCTCCTCGTCCTTCCATTCTCTAGCGGTAAAAAAGCACCCAATCAAGAAGGAAAGAACTCTTATTCTGCCTGCACCCACCGATGCGGCAGTTTGGATTACACATTCGGATTTTGTGTTGGACCAGACTGTATTAGGAGTTTCATTAAGGGAGGGATGATAAGTCTTTTATGGTAGTGGTTTTTGGAAGAAATCTACGATTAAATAGATCTACCATCAACATTCGTGAAAATTGTTTGTTCGAAGATTCAAAGGTTCGATAGGTTGGGATTAAAAGGGAATATCCTAAGTAGATATTATATATATATATATATATAGGGGCCTAATCAAATGAGAATTAATTAGTTTGTGGTAACCTTGAGGTCCAATCTCAATCACAAATCAATAGATAAATTAGGAAATTTATAATTTTGGTAAATTTTAATTAAAATTTTAATGCAAGGGCATTTTTAAGTATTTTCTCTCCTCTCTCCTATTTCCTCTTTTCTCTCTCCGTCCCCCGGCCTCCGACCACCGTCCTCCAGCCACCGTCCTCTGGTGATACATAGTGGTATCACAATGCATTTTATATGTGATTGGGTATCACACTGTGGTCGTTTGTGCGGTCGATCGGATATGTAACACAGTGGTATCACAATGCATCTTATATGTGCTTGAGTATCATATTGTGGTATCACCGGAGGACGGTGGCTGGAGGCCGGTGGCCGGAAGACGGGGACAGAGAGAGAAGAGAGGAGAGAGAAGAGAAAATACCTAAAATGTCAAGGCATTAAAATTTTAATTAAAAATTACCAAAATTATAAATTTTCTAATTTATCTATTGATTTGTGGTTGAGATTGGATCTCAAGGTTACCACAAACTAGCTTGTTCTCCCTTGAATGGGCCCCTATATATATATATATATGTTATTGAGGATATTTCGAGTAAATGAGGTTATACGTCGATGCAATAATGGCATATGTGAGATCTATTTTGTAGATTTTCTTTACCGCCCTAGTAAAGTCGTCATGTCATAGGTACTCTGGATTGAAAAAAAGAATATGACATATTTTAGTCAGATCAGTTTTGCAAAGATCATCATCGTTTTGCAAAAGGAGAAGTGTAATACAGTTCGAAAGAGGATTGGTTAGAAGAACTTAAGAGTAAATTTGTGTTTGATCAGCGTATATGGAAGTAAGCAGCTGAGACTGGGAACTATTTTTGAGGTGGTACGAGTAACTCAAGGTTGGGAGGCAACTAAGGTCTGTAAAATGAAAATTTTATCATTAAGCGTAGACACCAGGGATGAAGTAGTGTATCATCCGTTGAGATTGAAATATGTGGTAATCGTTGTTGAGATAGACGTAGTGATTATGACGAGAAGGTACTTAAGTTCCAATTTCAGGTTGGGTCATACTGATACTGTTAAAGTAGTGGAAAGTTGAGGTTGGTATCCTTGAATTGTTTACCGTCCCGAGTGGGGTTGGATGGCGACCCGCCTGATGGACCTATTGTGCAAGAGTCGAATGATGTTTTCAAACCTTCTCATTTGCTTCTTTTGGGGGAGTGGTTCATTGAAAGGGAAAATTATGGTGTCGATATTCAGGAAGATTTAGATTGGATGGTTTGGTGATTGTGGGGAATAACTGAGATAATGTGGGATCGAGGGGGATTGGTTTGGTCAATATACTCACTTATTTGATTATGTACTAGATTTCGAGGACAAAATCTCTTTCAAGGTTGAGAGGAGTGTAACACCTGCTTTTCTGACTTCCACTTATTATCAATTGACGATCTTTTGTATTCAAATCAACGATTTTACAAAGGCTTTATTTATTATTCTCCTTAGGGTGCTTGAAAGAATGTAATAAGGTATCTGAAGAGTAATAACCAACACTTTTGACTTGTCGGCATGTGCATTAAGGTTGCACATGGATTGAGTTGGTCGGGTTGAAGACATTTAAACAACTCAATCCAATGTTTGTGATTCGAGAAATATCAGCCTCACCCAACCCAAACAAAACTACAACCCAACCCAACGCAAACAGTGCGGGTTAGGTTGGTCGAGTTGATCGGGCTGAAACTTTGGTGCATCATTATACACTCTAGCTTCTATTTTGTTTAAATAAAGTAAAATCAAAATGAGAACATACAAAAAAGCTAACAAACAGAAAAAAAAAGTTGAAAGTTTATATAAATAAGAAAATAAAAACCATGGTTGAGATTGTAAATATAATTCTGAATATAAGTAATTACGGGTTGGTCTGATGTCTAATGTACATATATTAATCAAAGAGTTAACAATCATATTAAATTCATAGTAAATAAATGTATTGGGTTCATCGGGTTGGGTTCGATTGGTTTCGAATTACCCTAACTCACTTGCAACACAATAGATGGGGTTGGACCTAATTTTATATCAACTATGTGTTGAGTTATCTCAGGTTGAGTTTTTTTAGCTTCTTTGAGTTGGGTTGGTTGGATTGGTCTGTTTTTTGAGCACTCCTAATGTGCATCATGTCCTCATGGGAGCAATACCGATGACACTTGAGCATAGTTGAGTGCCAGTTAGAGGCATGTGAAGAACATAGTTCATTAGAACCTTTTTCATATCATTGGAGATAGCGGCTTTCGGTGATGGTTTTAGTAACACCGATCCTAATATGAACTGTTTTTTTTTAGCACTCCTTGTATGGAATTAGATTCTAAGTTATTAACTTTTGACTTTGATTCATTTTGTACATAAGCACAAAGAGGTTTTATGGATGAGAGTTGTAATGATTGTAATGCTTCATCAAAAGTTTTAATTTAGTCATTTTTCCCACATTTCTTTGTGTTACAAATTGGGTGAATTTCAAGAAATTAGGGCTCTTAATGGTTAAGGGAGATCCAGGATACAAAATCATTCAGAGGGTTTTAGAACCATTAAGAGGCACACATTTTTTTGTCAAACAAGATTCACCTCATAACGTTTCAGAGGTTGCCTTTTAATGGAACTACTAAAAGGTAAACAAACAACCTCTAAGTATTATTTGAGTCAACACCGTATACTTGTCGCTAAACACCCTCTTATCACTGGGCTCGATCAATAGGGCGTTTCATCAACTAGTGTCTTCAGCATTGGGTCTTCTAGGCGACCTCTATTTGGGGACTTCATGGACGGGCATAAGATAAGTGATCGCGTATGGGCTTAAAACCGTTTTGGCGACACATATTATATTGCATTAAAATAACCGGACAACTGCTTCAAAAAGGAAATATCCTGTTAATTGCATTAAATACATTACACATATTCTAAAATGAAATAATTTCATAGAAGCTGTAATATCTTTATTATTATATTCACAAAATAATTGTTGATAGTGATAAAAGTTCAAAAAATATTTTGTTTTATATTAATTATAATATGATTTAAATATACAATAAATACAAAATTAAAATTCTTAAGTATAAGCCTTTAAAAAGATAATAAAAGGCAACTTGAGTTGGGCCAACTTAGTGGTGTTATATAAAAAAGAAAAGGCATGACTTGTGATGTATTGCTTCCATCTTTTGTTTTTCTATTATGCTATTTAATTTAATCATCTAAAATGGAATAATTAAATTTACCAAACCCAAGTTTATTTTTAGAAATATATATATATATATATATATATATATATATTTTTTTTTTATCATTGGGTGATTCATAATATGATTTAATAAACATTCAAAAGTGAAATTCGAAATTTTTCGTTTTATGAAATAATAGCTGATTTAATGATCATAACATAATACTGTCTTATGTGTTTGATTGATTGTGATCTATAAAACAACAATCAGTGTAAGTTACTATTGAAATAGTCAGATGATTTTTTTAGAAATTATGATAAACATACAATTATTTATTTAATTGTTGTATGTAATAATAACACATATTAAGGGGCTGTTTGGCAGTTGCTGAATGGTTTGATGTAGAATGGTTAAGTGGTCAGAATAGTTAAGAGGGCCAGAATGGTTAAGTGCTGAATGAAATAATGTTGTTTGGTAATTATTCTCTGAATGACTGTAAATTACCATTTTAACCCTCATTCACATTAGGGATGCCTTAAACACTTGTATGACCTAAATTAACAACAAACAGAGCAATTATCAACTGGATCGATTCATGACTTGTCTTCTTCAAGAAACACAGTCCGGCCGTCGTGGTTGAGGTTGGCCCACATCGGACTGTCGTATCCCAACCCGAAAACCAAGAAATTGCAAGGGGATTTCTTGGTGAGGACTTGGAGGCTGACGGAGATCTCCTTGTAGGTCTGTTGTGGGGTTATGTTGGAAGTGGCGTAGTGGACGAGGGCTTCAGCCATCGCCGGCGAGATCTTGTTGCATGTTTGATCGGAAGCCATTTATGTGTGTTGTTGTGGAGGGCAAGATGATGGGTTGATTCGTAAGTCTGCATCTGAGTGTATTTTGGTAGATTGAGGAGATGGAAATGAAGAAGATGATCTGAGGAAGATTACCAGAAGAAAAAGCAGGAGGAAGAAGGTGATGAGGAGGATGGGTTTGAAGGCAATGGGGTACTTTCCTTTGGTTTTCATGGTTGTAGATAGAGATAGGCAGAAATGTATAGATATAGAGAGTGGATATATGTATATGTAAGTTATTCGGAATATCAGGATCCCCTGGCTCATCGGTGAGAGTCTCACAGGCTATTTTTCGGTCACTACCGGAGACGGGGACAGAGATGGTGGAGGCTACCGGCTATCGGAGACGGGGACGGAGATGGTGGAGGCTACCGGCTACCGGAGACGGGGAAGGCGACTGTGGAATAGAAGCGATGTGCGTGAAGAGAGGGGTTGGGAAGAAGGGTTGGGAAGGGTAAACTTGGAAAAATAGATGTCTGAATGGTTTAGTGAACCATTGGATGCAAAATGGTTAAGAGGGTTATGTAACCATTAAGAGACTTGATTTTTTTTGCCAAACACTCCTTACCTCTTACCGATTAAGAGGTTGGCTCTTAATGTCACCATTAAGAGCCAAACAAACAGCCCCTAAGACATTAAATTGAGATATAAGACGTGTTCTTTTTAATAGTAGTAGTGGCAACTTGTGTATAGCCATTACATAGGAGTGAAAACATACGCTGTTTTGGAACTCTATTTTCAAATGACATATACTAATATATTTTAAATAGATTTAGGAGTTTACCTAAATGCTTACTCGATAAGTGGCTAAGTGTTTACCGTTAGAAGCCAACACTGTAATTTATTTTTTTGGTAAAATTGTAGTATATATCAAAATGGTATCGTATGCAACAATATATCTGGTAATCGCTTACCCGGGTAAGAGTCGTCAACCTCACTTATCGGGTAAACTCTCTATCCTTATCATCGCTCTTACCAAGTAAGATTCTTGGGTCTTGTCATGTTTGTCCGGTGAGGAAAATTGTCCAGTAAGCACCTATCGGGTAAGCGTTTAGTAAACAACCCCTTAGTTAAATATTTATTAGATCCTATAACACCTTTTATTTTTAATTTATATATATAGAGAATTGAGATCATGTGAGACCAAAGGTTTTTCGTGAGACCTGTAAGACCAATTCTCAACCCTTGGATTAGATCTACAATCTGAACATTCATAATTACAAAATTGCCACGAGACTTCTTAATAATCACAAAATTGTCATCGTGCAACTTTAGACCATTAGATCATTAGCTTATAAAGTTGATCAATGAACATAAATTGGTCTCATGGGTCTCACGGGTCTCACGAAAAACCTCTGGTCTCACGTGAACCCAACCATATATATATATATATATATATAGGGGCCTAATCAAATGAGAACTGAATAGTTTGTGGTAACTGTGAGGTCCAATCTCAACCACAAATCAACGGATAAATTAGGAAATTAATAATTATGGTAGTTTGAGTTAAAATTATAATTAGAGGGCATATTAGGTATTTTTAAAAAATTCATCTTTCCTCTCTCCTCTCTCATCTCTTCGACCTCTAATCTCTGTCCTCCGGTGAAATTGGTATCACAGTATATCACAATAGGTATCACATTGTGTATTACAATGGGTATCACATTGTGTATCTTTGTTTTTAAGGTTTGAGTTGGTATCACAATGGTATCACAGTATATCACATTGTGTATCTTTGTGATTACTTGGTACCTGCCGGATGAATGTTCACCGGAGGCCGGAGATTGGAGGTCGGAGCGACGAGAGAGGAGAAAGGAGAGAGGAGAGAGGAGTTTTTTAAAAATACCTAAAATACCCTCTAATTATAATTTAATTCAAACTACCATAATTATTAATTTTCTAATTTATCCATTGATTTGTGGTTGAGATTGGACCTCACAGTTACCACAAACTAATCAGTTCTCCCTTGAATGGGCCCCTATATATATATATATATATATATATAT
>NC_037528.1:41000029-41013189 GCF_001531365.2 Cynara cardunculus var. scolymus | reverse complement strand
ACTTCGCCATAAACTTCCGGCGTGCCACACGAAGTAGTACCCATACTATGGCGTACAATTCAAGGAACAAAACAATCAGTCTGGATCCAGAAAGCAAACCGATGTACCGAGATAGTAATAAAGAATCGACTCAAGAGACGGAATCAAAGACAAATCAAGATATTGTGACTCCATTCAAGCCCAAAAAAATTCATGTGAAAATATATATGTTCAAATCAATATGTAACAATTAACTATATAACTCACCGGGCAATCGTATAATACCGAAAAGCTCTGAATTGAGCTCACAAACAAGTCCAATCTACCACACTTAGATTGCTTTCAAAGTATCAAAACATGTCTTAATTACCCCCTGGAGTAAATATACAAAATCTCATAAGCAACCAATATAAGAAACTCATGATATACACATATCCTATTTGAACATTTTACCTAAATTTCTATATACAGCTGCTGCATGCAAAACTATTTTGCCTATTTTAAGCTCGAAATCATGCCTTGATCATAAAATAAGAAATAAACTAGACTCAAATATATAACTAAAGAAATTGGCCTCACCTCATTTGGATTTTTCTATGATTTTATACAGATTTTCAAAGTTTGCATACTTTTAATGCATTCAAAAGTCGAAAATTCTCATTTTCATACATTTTCCTCAAACCATTTCGATTCCAAACCATTCCAACTTTTGAATCTCAACTTAATATAACATATTTGACATAAGAAACCAAAATCCAACCTTTATTTTATCATTTATATTATCTCCCAAATCATTGACTTAATCAAGTCAAAGTTCATATGATGGACTTGCATAAATCTTGATAATCTCTTGAATCTAATGACCATTTCAAGCCAAAAAYACTAAAATGCACTCATTTTATACACTTAAGATCAAACCCATATGAAACCCTAACTCTATCTCAACATGCAATCCATAAAACAAGAATGTCAACCAAGAACAAGTGCAAAAAAATAGATTATACCTTACTTGATGATCAAATCCTTCCAAGATCTTGTAGTTCCTCTTTGATTTGAGTTGAATCAAGCCTATGTGTGTGAAAATCGCACCTCTAGTATGTGTATGAAAATCGCACCTCTAGTGTGTGTGTGAGTTCTGGGCCAAAACTCCAATTTATAATACTAAAACTCGAGTTGGGCCGGTTTGGCCCGGCTAGGTACCCATTTTGACCATCAACACTTAAAATATTCATAACTTTTCGCTCGAACCTCCGTTTTCTATGAAGTGTTCGCCTACATGTTCATAAAAAGATAATCTATAACATCCAACAAAATATTCTAGAAAAAATCTCCCAAGAAAATCCGTTTTACGTATATATTTGACGTGATATTTTCCCAATTCCTCTAATATATTCTTAAGAAATAAAATTCTAAAGTTCCAAACCTGAACTCCCACTAAATCATAAGTTCTCTTTAACCCAATAATTAAATATGCTAAGCAATTAATTGAGCATATTAGAAATTGGATGTTACGTATTAAGTTCCTTTTGATCGAAGATGTACTGCAAACTTTTCATGTACACTTTGTTTCATAGAGATAATGTCGCTACAAATTTAGTGTAAAAACCACCACGACTAACTCCAAATCGTGTGTTGAGTAATTATTCTTGTGTTCCTTGAGTTGACCTGATGCATAAGCTATCACTTTCCGTCTTTGCATTAACACATAACCTCGGCCCATCTTAAAGGCGTCACTAAAGACTACAAAATCTTCTGATCCCTCAGGTAGATTTAGGACTAGTGCCTTGCACAACTTCTTTTGGAGAACTCTAAAGGCTTGATCTTGAGTCTCGGATCACACGAACTTGACATTCTTCCTTGTCAGCATCGTTAGTGGTGAAACGTCTTTGAGAAGTCTTGAATGAATCTTTGGTAATAGTCGACTAATCCCAAGAAACTTCTTATTCGTTGGGCTCGTTGGTGGTTCCCAATTCATCAGTGCTTCAATTTTAGATGGGTCCACTTTTACTCCATCTCAAGACACCACATGACTCAAAACTTGAACCTCTAGAAGCCAAAACTCGAATTTGGAAAACTTGGCGAATAACTTCTCTTTTTTGTAAGACCTTAAGAACTTCTCGAAGATGGTGTTCATGCTCGATTTCATTCTTAAAGTAAACAAGGATATCTTCGATAAATACTATTATCTATCTATCTATCTATCTAAGAAAGAGCAACATACTCAGTTTATCAAGTCCATAAATACGTTTGGTGCGTTCGTTAAACCAAACACTACGTATGTTGAACAAAATGGCATCACTAATCACAGTGTTCGTATCTTGTCCGAAAAGCCATCTTCAACACATCTTCCTGTTTTACTCTTACTTGGTGGTAACCGGTCCGAAGGTCAATCTTGTAGAAACATCATGGCCCTTGAAATTTATCAAACAGATCATCGATTCAAAGAAGCGGATATTTATTCTTCACCATTACCTTGTTCAATTCTCTATAACCTATGCACATCTGCATTGATCCTCCTTTTTGCGAAGAGTACCGAAGGTCCCCATGGTGAAGAGCTCAGAATCAAAAACCCCTTCTCAAGTAGTTCTTGGAGTTGAGTCATCATTTCTTGCATCTCGGTCGGTGCTAGACTCCATTTGATGCAATGCAAGACTCCATTTGACGCGTTGGTGGTAATCTAAGTAGATCATCCAAAAAAAACATCTGGGTACTCCCGAACCACTTCTACATCTTCCAAGTTCTTCTTCTCTAACCTCACGTCGAGTATATAAGCTAAATATGAAAGACATCCTTTTGATAGGCACTTGCATGCCTTTATTGAAGAAATAATTGGAGTGGTCCATCTTCTTCTTTCTCCATAAATAGCCACTGTCTGTCCATCCGATGTTGGTATCTGGATCATTTTCTTGAAACAAAAGATCTCTAATTGGTTTTGGACCAACCAATCCATATCTACTACTACATCAAACCACCTATGGACATAGGCAACAAACTTACCAAAAACTGCTTTCCATCAATTTCTAACGTGCATTTCTAAAAACACTCGTGAACTAAAACTTTCTCTCCATTTGCTACTTCTATCACTAACGCATCCAATAGTGTTATAACATAATAACAAATTGTTTACAGAAGAAGTGGACACAAAAAAACAATTTGCACCCGAATCAAATAAAACACGGGCAGGTAAGGAGTTGACTAGAAACGTACTTGACACCATGTCGATGGTCTCTGTTGCCTCTTCAATCGTCATTTAAAAAGCTTAACTCGGTGCTCTTGGTGGATTCTTCTTCTTAGTTGAGGTTCCACTTGAAACCCTGCTGTTGCCTCCCACTAGCTTCGGGTAATCTCTCTTGAGGTGCCCTGGTTTACAAAACTCGTAACAAATCACTTCCTAGATAGGCAAGTCAGAGTTTGTGTGATCCTTCTTCCCGCATTTGAATCATTCCATCGAGCTTGCATTCGATTTGGGGTTGCATGGACCATGGTGTTTGCTTTTGTATATATGACACCATTTTGTCCCTTGGTGGGAATCAGCATTCTTGCTACAAAGAAAAGCTTTTAAACTATAATGCGGGCCCAGTTAGCCCTTCCCATTTCCTCTTTTCTCCCACCGCCACTTTCTCTTTCTTACCTTGAGCAATATCATCCTTGGTAAGTTGCGTGTAATATTCAGTTTTAAGATTTAGTTTGGTGGATTTTGAATTTTAATAGCAATGGAAATATCGAGGGTAAAATGTAGCGTGTTAGGGAATAAAAAGGGACTATTAGTTAATTTTTGCACATGGGGGGAGGTGTACCTCTTACACCTCCTCAAACCCTTCCCCTTGCATGTTACATTTGACTTGCTATTTATAGTAAGAAGGAAGTACTGAAAAGGGTTTTACCACTTTTGGAATACACCCTTGGCAGAGTTTGAAGAACATAGAAGGCATACACAGTTTTTTAATCTAAGTTTTAGTCAAAGGTGAGTGTTCTTATACTGTTTTGGGTAAATAAGATTGTTACATTTCTGTAAGATATGTTGTTAAACTATAATATGTGTGATATTGATTGTATTACTACATCAATTATGTTATCTTTCTTTCATTGCACAAGGCTTACCCGAGAAGAACCCTCATCGGACAAGGTATTGTCTGATGAGATCCCTCATTGCTCAAAAGGTTAACCGGTAAGGACCCCTCATTGATTATGTGGTCATGTAAGCCCCTCATTGATCAAAAAGTATTAACTGGTGAGGACCCTTCATCGATTATGGGTTGTCTGATAACCTCTTCACTGAGCAAAGTATTATCTGGTAAGGACCCTTCACCGATAAAATGTTGTCCGATAAATTACTGTCCGGATTGGCCATTATTTCTCACAGTAATGTCATAAATGGAATGGCGGTGTAACTGCGATAGATGAAATGGCGGTGTAACTGATTATTGTTAGTATTTAGGTTTGAATTATCTTGATTATTGCAGTACATTCTATTTGCACGAGGGAGATTCACTTACTAGACCCTTTTTTGGTCTAACCCTCAATTGTTGCAATAATTTATTTTGCAGGTCATCAAACATCACATGATAAAGGCAAAGGGAGGATATAAAGGAAATTTGGAAGAAAGTCTTATTATGCCAAAAAAATTTGTTAACCTATACTGTTGGTTTGTCATATGTATATGAACATGAAATGTTTGTAAAGTTTTCTACTTGATGTATCCGAAAGTGTGAATTTTGTTTGTTAGTAATGTATCGTACATGGTGGGTTGTTTCATTTGGTATCAAAGCCTTAGTTTAAGAGATCTGAGCATTTTCCTGATACTTAGATTTAAACTAGAATCATTGAGTATATGATAATAGGTTCCACTGGAATTTCGGACTTGGGAATGTGTTATAATTGGACCTATTATGAGGATAGGTATGGTAGAATTACATTACATGAGATTAATGTAATCTTGAGTTGTGAATACTTGATTTAAGTGTAAGCATATTATCATACTTGGCATGTGATTAATTGTATATGTGTTTATTGTGGCAGTAAGGGAAGTTAAAGTGATGCAAGTTTAAGTAAAAATGATAGATAATCCTAACCGATATGGAAGAACTTCTACAGGCCGTGGAAGAGGCAGAGGAAGAGGAATTTCGAATAGAGAAGAAAACCCAAAAATTGCTACAACCATTGAAACAAGAATTCGAGGTCGGGGACGAGGAAGAGGGAGAGGTATTCAACAAGAAATCCATATAGAACAGGATATGTTAGTACAAGAAAGTTCTATGTCAGGCCACAAAAGGGGCATAACAAGGGGTAGAGGTCGTGCTCATGACCTTGGGTTTATTACCCAGGAGATGTTAGCAGTCGAACTGGGAAAATTTCAAGACAATCTAGTGAACTTGCTAGGGGCGTTCCACTCATAATAATTCGGAAGGAATGGGGGACCCGAATTTTCATGAATAAGCCAGAGCCAGTACACCGGTAACGACTACGTCTGCACCATCTACTTCATCTTTGGTACAAAAAGGAGGGGATATCAAGATGTTTCTTGAATGTAAACCCCCTCAGTTTTCTTGAGCACGTGATCCTGTCAAAGCTATGTGTTGGATCAAGGAAATTGAATTAAGTGTGCAGACTAGCAAAAGTGCAGAGGAAGATAAGGTAATGCTTGCAGTATCCAGGTTACGGTAAAGTGCGTTATATTGGTGGGAGATTATGTCGAATTCGGATACCAACATTTTGAAGACAATGTTGTGGGAAGAATTTGTAGTAACGTTTAAGATTCAATATTGTCCTGAAGCTACTGTCCGAAAGCTAGAGTATGATTTTCGTCGATTAGAATAAGGTAATATGATGGTTCACCAGTATACATAAGTATTTATGGAACAATCTCAATTTGCTGAGGCTTATGTTGCTACTGAAAGCAACAAAGTAAGAAAGTATATTTGGGGTTTGGAGCCTAATCTCCGAAAGTATGTAATATCTTGGAATCTGGTTACCTTCCAATCAGTAGTTGATGCTGCAGAATTTTTGGAACATGATATCAATTGTCAACCACAAGAAAGAGTTGGGGAGAAAAAGAAAGGGGAAGCAATAGCAACCAATTTTCGTAGACCTACATTTGTTGTAAATCTGAATCGTCCAATCTCTACTGATAAAGCATATGCTCGATGTAATAAAATACATCAAGGAGAATGCAACACCGAGACACGAACATGTTACAAATGTCAAGAATCAGGACATATAGCCTAAGATTGTCGAATGGTACGAAGATGCTTTACGTGTAATTCTTCTCAACATGTTAATGTTGATTGCGTGCAAGCAAAGAGACGGAGATCTGGTTTTGCTGGGGGACGGGGATATGGATATTCTGGGAGCCGAGGATCTGGCTATGCTGGGAATATTTCACCCAATCGAGGGACAATGTTTAATCGTAATGTTCCTAGAGGTCGTGGGGAAGTAAGACGAGGTGAGGAAATGGCTAGATGATGAGCCTTTCCGATGACAAGAGGCGAGGCTTAAGAACGTTCTGAAGTAGTGAAAGGTACATTCTTTGTTAATTTAGTATGTACCAAACTTTTATTTGATTCCGGTGCAAATCGTTCTTTTGTGTCACCCTCATTTGTTGGTTGTGTGTGTTTACATAAAGTGTTAGATGAGGTTTTGATGGTAGAAACTGTTAGGATCAAATTGATCCTAATTATTCTAAAAAGTTTTATTAAGTAAACGGGGCTAAGGATGGAAGACCTGAAGATGCTGCTGAACTTAAAATGTTTATCCTCTGGTTGGTCTAACCTCTGGTTGGTCTATCCTCTGGTTGGTCTATGCTCTGGAAGACTATCTTCAGAATCTTGAAGGATGATGTTGATCCCATTTTCGATAATGATTATTTTTCTTGTTTATAGGATTTATTTACCTTATTTATAGGATTCAGTTTTCATGTAAATATAGCATATATAAGAAGTGATACAGGCATATAATAGAAGTGAGATGAATTATCAACACTTTGTAACACACAAATTTAAACACATCACATGAGAGTCGATTAGGGTTTTTGAGAGATTGTATTTTCCATTCAATAAAGAAAGCGATGGMCGATTTCTATTCATCTTCTTTTACAAATCTCTTTTTAAATTCCTTTACATTACTCTACTGTCRGATMTGGGTTTAACAATTGGTATYRGAGCCARATCGATTAACTTCTATYGATTTGATCTTTCTGCAGTAGATTCAATTTTTTTGAACAATACTCTTTATGAACTGCTTCCTGTTCGACTRCAGTTTGGACCCAAAAAATTCATCAATTCATCATATGGTTAWATGTTTTAATSAAATTCCTTTTAAGGRATTTGTTCTTGGATGAATACGAACCTATTTTGATCATAATTTTTTTTGGTTTRTTTGATGSAGTTTCTTGGAGTCAGTTRAAMTTTTGAACCTTGATTTTGTCAGATCTACGCATAGGCGTTAAGCAGGAGTTCATGGTACTCACAGCCTAAGGCAATTGGCGTTCTATTTGCCAAACGTATAATTATCTCCCATATCTTGAGTATTCATTCATCGTCTCTTTTTGTGGATTTGGATCTGTAAGAGCCTAAAGATTTACTTGCCTGTAATCACCAATCTTATATGAATATGGGAATATTCCTTCATGTTTTACCCTTAGAAGCATTAACAGCAATACTGTCAATTTTCTTTGAATTGACCTGCTGTTTCTTGAAGCCATAAAGCTTAATGTTAATTCTTCTCTCCAGTTCTCAATTCCAATGGTGTTTGCTTTGGTTATTCAAGTTATCTCCAATTGGATCAAGCTYTAAAGYTGAATTCCTACTCAACTTGCGGTTCAATGAACGATTCTTTGTCATAAGACTGGTTGCACTGTTTTGTCAAGAAATTCACACATTTATCTATCCCTTAGTTGGATGAATTTGCTACTTTTGGGGTTGAGTGGCTATTCTGTGCTTCAAAGTATGTGYTGGGTTGTAGGCAGATTAAAGCTGCATTCTGTGCAATCATTGGTGCTGCATTCACATTGAATCTGATTTGATCTAAGAGTTGAAAATGAAGAACAAAGAGCTACATTCAGGGGGGAGCTTGAAAATTCCATCCATACCAAGCACACTAGAGCTTTACTCAAGAAAGCAGAGGGGAGAAGACCTGAAGACTTCATGAAGATGCTTGCTTCATAAAACTTTGGGGGGAGATTATCCAAAGATTCAAAGATAAATGAAGATTCAAAGATAATGAAGATTCAAAGATAAGGATGAATTCATCACATCATTAATGACAGCTGGAGATGACAAGTCAACAGTTGGAATTAGAGTTTATCTTGGTAATAATGCTTATCCATATAAAAGATAAACCTTATCTGTTTATTAGAAGATTTGCTAGAAAGTAGCAATAGATGGTTATCTTCTAAACAGCCGACTAGTATAAATAGATGATTATGTCTATTGTAAAAATAAGGCTTTTACTCTTTGTTTTACGTTTCTGATTCTATAAAGTAAAACCTTTGAAGCTCAAAAGTGTTCTTAATCTTTCTTATTTTATTCTTGAGACTTCATAGCTTTCTTCATTAAATCACTATAATTTGGTTATTCATAACTGGATTATTAGTGTTATTGAGAGATCTGGGATCAACAGAAACAACAAATGATAGTGAAATATCGATTAAGGAAGTTTTTGATGATTGTTCCATTTCCGTAGAAGGGTGTGAGGTACCCATGCAGTTATTTCCTATACCATTAAAATAATTTGATATAATTGTGGGTATGGATTGGTTGGCTAAAAACCAAGACAATATAGTCTGTGATAAGCAGATGATTCACACAGACTTACCGGGGAAGGGACCGATTATAATCTTTGGCGATAGACGAGATCGTTATTCCAGCCTTATTTCCATTTTAAAAGCTCGAAAGTATGTGCAGAAAGGGTGTATCAGTTTTCTTGCCTATGTGATCAATTTAAAGAAAGAAAATAATAAGATGGAGGATATCCCTGTTGTAAGAATTTTCAAAGGTATTTCCAGAATACTTATCAAGTTTACCTCCTGATCGATCAATAGAATTCCAGATTGAATTCTTGCCTACAGCTGCGCCAGTTGCTCGTGCACCATATAGATTAGCTCCATCTGAGTTAAAGGAGTTAATGTCATAGTTGAAGGAATTACTGGATAAAGGTTTTATTCGACCAAGTACATCTCCTTGGAATACAACGGTGTTATTTGTAAAGAAGAAGGACGGATCGATGAGAATGTGTATCAATTATCATGAGTTAAATAAGTTAACAATCAAGAATAAGTATCCTCTCCCAAGAATTGATGATTTATTTGATCAATTGATTGGGGCCACTTACTTTTCTAAGATTGATTTACGATCCGGTTATCATCAACTAAAAATTCAAGAAGAAGATGTGTTGATCCTCTCTCTCATTGATTTGATGATAATCCCTTTTACCAATTTCGAAGTATTATGTTTATGTTCTTTCAGTTCGAACGATCATCACCGAGTCTGTTAAGTGATCACTGAAACATGTATTGTAAATCCTACAACGACATCGATACTTCAAGAAGACAAAACTCACACCAAAGAACCTTAAGTGAAAGTTGAAGACTAAATTTGAAGATTAGTGACTGGCGCGTTCGTGATCTGAAGTGGCATTCAATGATTACAACCTGGTCAACATATTAATCAATATATATTTTTAAATTTGAAGGTTTTCTGTGTTTGTATCCATCCTCCACTTCTACAAACTGTTCCTCTAAAACTATTGAAGACCCAACCGGGACCAATAAGTGGTATCAGAGCAGTGTTTTCTTATCTTCTTGTTTAGCTGTTTTCTGCATTTTATTATCTCTCTTTCTAGATAATTTTACTGCTTTCAAATGGCTTTGCAAATTACGAGCACAAACTTTCACGACAATGGCTCCCTTGCCAAACCTCCTCGGTTTATCAAAGACAATTTTAGTTTCTGGAAGAATCAGATGTCTCTCTTTTTGGAAGGTGTGGATCATGAAATTCCACACTATATAGAAAATGAACCTTATGTCTTATATGCTATATCTTCGGTTGTTCCCGAAACAGCTACGACTACCGCCATTCCTGAACGGCAGATTCTTAAGCTCCCTAATCAGTGGAGTGAAGAAGACAAGAAGAAGGTAGCTATAGATACTCGTGCGAGATCTATAATAGCTATGTCTCTTCCTGACGAGGTCTATCACTCCGTGATGAAGCTTAAGACCTTGAAAACAATGTGGGACACTCTCTGTGTTCAATATGAAGGTACCTCTCAGGTACAAGAATCGAGGAAGATAAACTTTGTAGGATCGATTAACTCGGTTTCTTGGTATTAATTACTTACTTGGATGATTTGTTTGAGAGTGTTAATGCAGCGGAAATGATAAGAATCAACCACAGTAGAAATCAATAAGAACACAGTAATGAAGATTAACGAACACAAGAGAGAGCTTTAAATGATTTTCAATAGAATGAAAATATTGACAATTACAATACTGAAGCACACTGAAATACAAGGGTCTACGCTGCTATTTATACAAGCAAGTAACCGTTTTCTGACACGACCTAAAAGTAAATTAATCTAAGCCGTTCGATCAAAACAGATTACAGACAAGAACACGTGATAAGCACGAGCAGCTAATAAACCTAAGTAAAACAGCTAAAGAAGATCTACACAGAAGACAGRCTGCAGACCCTCTGTGAGACATCACAGAGGCTCTGCTGGATATAACTTGAAAGCACATTGACATAGAGGATATCTTCCAGAACCTCTGTGAGACACGACAGAGGTTCTGTCACTTGAGACTTGTMCGCTTGAGCATCTTCTGCTGTTGGTCTTCTGTGGTCTTCTGTGACAGATCATCTTCTGTCAACACTTGCAGTATTACTTTTTCCATACTTTTACATTTAATGAAATGAGAGCTAACAATCTCCCCCTAAGTATGAAAAAGTAAAAATTAAACTTTAAGTGCAAGGACATGACTTGATTGAAATGAAATTACAAGAGGTAATAAAACATCATCCTCTGAAAGAATTACAATGAAAAGAATTACAAAATTTAAATAACAAAACTGTTGAAGCTAAGGCCGGATTCTGGTACAGAAGGGTATCAAACTATAGAGTCTGGAAAATCGTCTACCGCGTATAGCAAGTCAGCTTTGATCGTTCTGTAGATATTGAAGATCCATTCTCTGAAGTTGATTTGAACTTTGATCGCGTCCAAGAATGAAGACACTTCACCCGCCTTGAGATGTCTTCTATCCACCTCTGTCAAAACACACTTGAAAATCCACTCCAGCGTCTCTGTAGAAAACTTGTGAGCTTCTGTTGGATCGAAGAATCTTAGTATCTCATCCTTATCCAAATACACAAACCYAAAAACGGGATTTTGTATGATGGAGTTTGGATAGTACCTATATATCCAACTGGGCCTGCTGTATGGAGGAGAGAGCTTTAGATTTTTCTGCATTAATCTTACGGCCAACTCAAAGTTCTTTTGGCTGTAATACCTTACTTGCGCACGCATTACCTCCACCAGTCTTCTGAGCGATATTTGGTATGTGGACCTCCTCTCCATGTAGATGTTAAGAACCTTGTGCAAGTAGATGACATCAAACACGCAGAGGTTGTGAAGATCCGCATCCGTGAACGTGTAGATGTTGCCATCTTCTCTCCTTACAACATACTATGTGTAGAGCACAGTCTTTTTTAATAAGGTCCTTGATGATATTGTCACCAGAGAAGTGATCATGTGCCGTGAGAAGACCTGCTCACGAGGCCTTGTTAACCTGGTGAAGTGGAACTTGGCGATTGACGAGGGAATATCAGTGAGTTCTGGGTCATAGGGTGGCTCTGTGTCCACTACAGAGTACTTCCAAATAAGAATTTCTTCTGGGGTAGTGACGGGCTCTGTGCGAACATTTTGCATAGGAATCTTGTTCATAGATTCAAGGATTTCAGAGACCCGTCCTCCCGTTGTAAACTCTGGCATCTTGTGTTCTTCTTCTTCTTCTTCCAAAATCGGCCTCTGGGTCGATCCCTCTGYAAGGATTGGCTTGACAGTTCCTTGCAGGGCATCAAACGTACCTGTGGACGTTGTTTGGACTTGTGGGAAATGAGATGATGTGGCTTCGCCTTCTCTGTTGTGCATCGGAATTTTGCCCTTCTTTGCTAGAGCCTCTGCCAGAGATACTTTTAATGCTTTGAGGAGTTCAGGGTCATCAGCATACTCTTCTTCATTAATCTCCATTGGGGTTTCTATGCTCGATGATGACCCCTTCTGTGAAGACTCTACAGCTATGGCCTTCCCCTTGCCTTTAGGCTCTGCAGCCTTTTCCTTGCCTTTTGCTGCTGTAGAATCCCCAATCTTGACACCTTTGGCAGGTGCTCTGGCAGTAGTCTTCTTCTTTTCCTTCTTCTTCTCCCCCTCATGACGATCATCATCACCTTTATGATCGTCATGGCTCTGTACGGCGTCTGCCTTGCATGTAGTCGGGGGAACCCTCTTCAAATGGGGCAAGATTTTTGTGGCCGCTTTGTACATTTTCTCAATCACCTTTTCAGCACCTTCAGAGGCATTCATCACATCGAGTTCTGTGGCCCATTTAAGGTAGGAGACGGTGCTGAAGATCTCTGCTCGAAGAAGATCACCTTCCTTTACAAGCTTGGACGTGCAGTCTTTGATGAGAGCGTTTGATGCTTGGACTTCTGTGGCAAGTGCTCCGATATGGCCGGTCACAACATCCCCTAGGGCATCCACCATAGCATCCAGCTCTCTGCGAGTTGCCAAATGATTGATGTTGGCCCTTGAGGTCTTCGTGTCAAGGCCGTAGGTGACTGCAGAGGAGAACATCTCCTTGATTTCGTCTCTGAATGAAGAGTAATCTGCGTAGCCTGTAGAGACGAAATCGGCTGTGAATTTGGCGGTCATCTCTGTGAGTTCATCCTTTAGCATCTTGATGGAGGAGGGATTTAGCGTCATGGCTTAGAAGGCTTCTGCTAAGTCATCCTTTCGAAGGACAGAGCTCTGAAGGGTTACCAAAGTGGTCTTCAAATCGGCAGTGGTGGCGGATAACTCCTTCAGAGCTTCTGTGAGCGGCGTGAGGTCCTGTGGCATTGAGCGCGAGATGAACAAGCTTTTTAACTCGTCCATCTTCTTGAACAATTCTGTGGCAAAGGTGTTAAGCTCCCCCT
>NC_037528.1:40969479-40999929 GCF_001531365.2 Cynara cardunculus var. scolymus | reverse complement strand
CTCTGTGAGACACGACAGAGGTTATGTCGTCTTTGACTTGTAGCAATGTCTATGCAGAGGACCAAATTACAGAACCTCTGTGAGACACGACAGAGGTTCTGTCACCTGAGACTTGAACGCTTGAGCATCTTCTGCTGTTGGTCCTCTGTGGTCTTCTGTGACAGATCATCTTCTGTCAATACTCGCAGTTTACTTTTTCTATACTTTTACATTAAGGAAATGAGAGCTAACAACCGTCATTGCCTCTCTCGCGGTTACACCGCCATTTCCTTTCTTGCGGTTAAATTTTGTATAATAATATTGTTAATTATACAACCGGATATGTAATCCGATCAACACCAACCGAAAATGAAATCCGGTCATCACCAACCGGATATGAAATCCGGTCAACACTCGACCGGTGAAGGAACTAATCTGGATGACTCTTAGTCGGGTTAGACACTTATCTAGATGACCCTTAGCCGGGTTAGATACTAATCCGGATGACCCTTGGCCGGGTTTGACACTAATTCGGATGACCCTTGGTCGGGTTTGACACTAATCCAGATGACTCTGTCCAGTTTACTTGAATCCAAATAACCAAATATGTTTACAAATCAAATAGAAAATAAACAACTATATTCAAGTAATACATCATATGTAGGGAAGATTTTGAAACATTCACCTTAAATCAAAACTCAGTTGCAAATGTAAATGCTCCTTCTATCCGGAGATCACATGTTGACAGAGAGAATTTTTAATATTCCTTGATCCAAACCTTCTCCAATCACTTGTACTTGCTATATATAGCAAGTACATAGCCGACTCCCCCTCCCCTTTCCTTTTCCAATAAAATAATCCAACATATAAACACTCTCATAAGATTTATATAACTAAATTTTTAGAATTTAACTTAAGACCTAATAATAAACCGAATCATCAGAGTTCAATCAGATCTACTCTGAGCAAGCAGATATGTGAAGAATCCTAACTGAACACGCTACCTAAAGACAGTTGAAGATGACTCAATGACAGCTTGAATTCTGTTATACTAGGTAGTTAGAGATAACTCTAATCCTTCTAAATAGATATATTCTCCACGTTTATCTCATAGATATCTCATTCTAGATTGTTATCTCTAAGACTAGATTGCTAGTATAAATATGATTCATATGTCTTGTAATTTAAAAATAATCCTTCTCATTATCTTTATTCAAGTAAAATTACTTGGAAGCTTTACACTTTCTTGAATATCATCTAAGTTGTTCTTCACCTTCTTCATCAATACGATAGATTTAGGTTCTTAAACATAAATCTTCGTGTTAAATTAAAAGAACTGCGATCAACAATTGGTATCAGAGCAAATTGATTGATTTTCAATCAAAAACAGTCAACTTGAATCTGAGTATTCAAATCTCTCAATTTTTTTTCTTCTCATTTTCCTTCAAAAAGCACTCAAATGGCCAACTAGAATTCAGCATACAGTGTTGGCTCTCTCACCAAACCTCCAACTCTTCAACGAGAAGAGTATCCCAAATGGAGGATAAAAATGGTAAATTTTCTCGAGGGGATGGACAGGAATCTTCTTAGATCTGTCCTGGAAGGTCCTTTCATACCCCATACCCTTGTCCTAAGAGTTCCTATAACAAGCACCATAGAAGAAGTAGCACCATATTATATGGTGAAAGATGAAAGTAACTGGGATGAAGACAACATCGAAAGAGTAGAAGCTGATAGGAAGGCAAAAAGACTTCTCATTATGGCAATTCCTAATGAGATTTTTCAATCTCTAGATGTTTGTACCACAATAAAGGAGATTTAGGATGAGTTGGCAAGCCAACTAGAAGGAGGAGCCAAGACAAGGAAGAACCAAAGGGTCCAATGCTTAAATAAATATGCAACTTTCAAAGCATTAGCTGACAAACTAATTCAAAAGACATATGACCACTTCAACACATTAATCAACCAATGCCGTAGAAACGACATTACAAGAACTAAAGAGGAAAACAATGTTTTATTCCTCCAAAGTCTCGATGATGAATGGACATAATTGTCCATGTCCTTGCAAGAAAATCAAGACTTAGAAAGATGGTCACTCCATGATGTCTATGAAACACTTGCTGCCCAAGAGCAAGATATTCTGAAAAGGAAGGTGTCGATAGAAGGACCTCTAGCCTTAGTATCTAAAGAAAAGGAGGTTATTAGAGGCCCCTCCAAAGAGCACCACAAAAAGAAGAGCAAGAAGGCCTTAATCATAGAATCTGAATAAGAAGAAGAAGCGTCAAATTCTGAAGATGATCTCAAAGCTTTCGCCAAATCTCTTGCTTTGATTACAAAACAGGTCCAGAAGAAGTTCATCAAGAGACCATTTGAAAAGGACAATAGAAGAGACTCCAGAAGGGAGAAATGCCTTCCCACCTTTGGACAAAAGACAGTCAAGTTTCATTAGAGAGATGAGCGAAGAGAAGACAAAAGAGAGGAACGGAGAGAAGGAGGAGACGGAAGAAAGAAATTGTCTGATCTGAAGACAGAACTTGAAACTAAATAGAAAATGAGAACTGAACTTAAAGAGAAGTATGATTTAGTTGTTGTTGAACGAGACCAGCTTTTAAAGAAAGTCAAAGACTTTTCTTGTGCTCAAAACTCAATTGGTTCTTCTTTACAGTGTAAAACCAGCTTCTATGATTGTTCCAAGTCTAACAGTTATTCAAGCAGTCTTAAATCTAATGTTTCTAAGAACTATTCTTGTTCTTCATGTTAGTACTATCAAGGGTATGTTATCGGATCACCCAATACTCATTCAAAACTTAAAAGAATTTGGGTTAATATGTCTGAATCTATTTTATCTCGGAACTCTGTTGTTACTAACAATCTTCCTTATTTTGTGAGATCCACTTCTGACTTGATAAATCTTGGCAAGAGAAGGATCATGTGCTCCACATGCAAAACTATAGATTTTGTGAATAGGAAACGGTACAACAGGTGGACTGAAGATAGCAGATTTCAAAACAGTTGGAAAAGTAATAACAGGTATGATAATATTAATTGGTATAGATCTTAATATATATCTAATTATCATGTTACAAGCGCGAAAAAAGAAAAAAACATCTAACAAGAATAGATGGTTTGGAAGTTATAACATCCCACAACCTGATACTAACAAAGAAGGACCCAAGTTCGTTTAGGTACCAAAATCTGTTCGATCTTATTTTGCAGGTGCGTCATTACTGCGCTGATCAGAAATTCATAAAGATGTTGCACTAATTCAGGGGGAGTTGTATATTATCCAAACAAGGCTTCTGAACAAGACAGTTCAGGACCTGTGCTTTAATGTTTATGGTTTCTAAACACCCAGTTTAGGACCCGTGCTAAACATGTTTCCAATTTTCTTTTAATATTTTTGAGCTGAACTGAAACATTACTTAAATATATTTTCTAGGGGGAGTCTCTAGAATTTTTGAATAAATGTTTTTCGTAAAGTGTTTTTTTTTTTCGGAAACGAGTACATTTTCTGAACAGTTATTTCCTGAGATTTTACTTGCGTAATTTCTCATCGAACATAATTCCAATACTTGTTTAAGCTATTCTTGAAATTGTTATTATCACTTCTCGTAAATAATATCATTTTCGGTGATAATACGCTCGTTTGTATTCAAAGGTTATTTTTCTGAATTTTTTTTACCTTGATTGATATACATTTGTTAATTCTTTGAATATCAAAGTCTGTAAACTTGTTCTTACAGATCTTCATTCATTTCTCTTGCATACTGAATAATCTGATTCTGAGTATCACTCCTTCATTGATTGTGCTTAAAAGCCAAATATCTTGATCATTTTTTATCTGGTCATTGTGCTTTATGTGCAATAATATTTTTGATCAACTGTTTGTGATCATTTGAGCATACATTGCCAATTTTAGGAGGGACTGAGTGCTTAATAGAAATACCTCTATGGAATGTCAGAACCGACAAACCTACCCATGAGGACAACCATATCTGAGTGAGCTTAAACTCAAAAAGGGTATGTGTGCTGAGATTAAAATGAAAAAGAGAGGGGTAGTTGTGAGCCAAAAGAATAGATGAGAGTTGTGTCAGGATTAAAAGAACATAAGAATCATGTTCCGAACTTCAAAATACCGGGCATACCATGAAATTTATTATTTCTTAATTTTTTTCGAGATTAATATTGAAAAAGGCAACGCCCATGCCAATTCTTGTCACAAACCCACCAACTACTCATTTATCTTTCAACAGATAAGTGTTTCAATAACACTTGGGGCACGTAACTCACATTCTATCAATTTCTCATTCAGAGAAAATTGATATTGAAACAGAAGGATATATGTCCCCCCTTCAAGTCTTTTTAAACATGAATTGAGTCTGATAAATTTGTGTAGTCCAAACGGTTTATCTTTTTTAGCCTAAACAGAAGCATATGTTGCTTTATCTTTCTACACTACACAGATTGCATATTATATGTTATTTTGCCGAAAATTCATAGATATGCTATTATTAAGCTATCGATGATTGAATGAAAGACCTGGTGAGATGAACCTTAAAAAGTCTCATATATAAAGTACATCCGTTGTACTGAGTATATCAGTTATACCCAAGGCCAATCTTTTTATAAGATTGAAAAAAGTTTCATAAGTTGAAATTGGTTGTTACCATCCCATTCACTTAATCTGAAAAGATTAAACAAGTGGATTTGAAAAGATCTGCTTACAATTTTTATGAATTGACGGCTTTCACTTAAAGATTTCATACATTCAGATGTATGATGTAATGATTTTCATTTCATCATAAGGGGGAGTATGTAATAATGAACGAAATATCAATTACGAACGATATAAGGGGAATATGTTGTAAAGATCAAGGGGGAGTAACATCAAAGGTTGGCAAAAGACTCAAAAGGAGTATGACTGGAGATTATTACAGAAGATTATTCCCGTGCTAAAATGTCTGAGAGTTTTTGAATGTGAAGATCATCGTTTCAAAAGTTTACTGATAGAGATTTCTCGTCGAAGAAAAATGTTTGTGAACTTATCTGAAGAAATTCGTTTTTGGGAAGAATATTTGTAATTCATTATCTGAATAAATTCTTTGAAGACCATATATTGTTGTATTTTTCATTACTTTTACATATACGAGTGATGGGGTCTAACAAAAAGTAAACCCGCAACACTCTGGTTGACCTTCACTATCAACAGAGGCCCTCTGGTTCACTCTCATGATTTCCTAAGTAGCATTGAGCCCACCCAGAGCCTCTGGTTTGTCTATCCAGAGTCTCTGGACCACCTCAATGCTTAAACCTATATTAATTTGACCTTCATGCTCAACCAGAGCCCCTCTGGTATATCTAATAGACCAACCAGAGCCGCTCTAGTTCCTCTTCTAAAGTCAACTTTTATGTTTCAAGGGTTTAAATGATCATCCAGAGCCTCTGGTCAGTCTATCCAGAGCCTCTATTCCATCAAATCCCATATTTGAAGGCTTAATTCTTCACAATGGACAACCAGAGACCCTCTAGTTCTTCATTCAACGACATCCAAAACCCCCTCTGGATCCCCCATAATAATTATGACCAACCAGAGCCCCTATGGTTCCATGGTCATAAAACTTTTCACCAAAACCCATATTAATTGCAAACCTTTTCAAGATTATGCAAAATTGCAGCTTTTGTGACTAAAAACTATACAACGTTGGTTTTTAGAAGATCAAAACTTTGTAATTAGCATTTATCTTACAATTAATTGGGATTTTTAAATCTTTATTGGGTATATCCTTCTGAATTTTTTTTAAGAGTTATCCTTTTTGGATTTTCTTTTAAAAAACTTAACCTTTTTGATTTACAATTATCCTTGTAAATCATATTTATCCCAAACATCACCCCTCCAATAGCCACAACATGTACCCTCACATCTTCCCCATAAAACCCCTTCATATTACATCCTCACTCAACCCCCAACTGCCACGTGCCTACCTTTTTTTTACAGCGATCATGATCGTGAGCTGTAAATACGGGTCACGATCGCCCTTTCACCTTTTCACCTCTAGTCAGACGCCAACATCATTAACCCATCCTATTATTTTATTCCTGTTTTCAAACCCCCCACCTTCCCCCCGCCCCCCACTATATAAGCCTCAACCCATCACCATTGTTAACATTTACGCCAACAAACAAATAACCTAAGAACAAACCTACAACTTCTTTTTACCATCAATGGCATCCTCCTCCTCAGCTTCACATGACTCAAACCAAAATGAGAGCCAAGTTCTGTCGACTGGCGCTGACAGTCGTGTACTCGTCTTTCTCCCGATCAAACCCAACAATCACCACATCGACCTCCATCCCCAGCTTTTTGAAGACATGTTCGCCATTCTTGTCGAGTTCTTCCAAAACTGTGTCTTACAGCCGACATTGACCTTATCAGACAATGAAGTTCCTGTCAGCTATGTATAATAGTATTAGAACACGTGCAATTCCGACCCCGAGAACCATGGAATTATAGGCAACATTGATGCCTCGAATGACATGGTTTGTACAATTATAATATCCCGTGCCAAGATTTCAAAGCTCCTATTTATTCCCACCAGACAAGAGTTCAAGATTGCTCATTACCAAGAACCACCCACCAGCCACAATATCCTTCGGTTTATTCGCATGTTGGGCTACAACCGGGAACTTCGGAATGCCTCAGACTTCAAGTGCCAATATCTTCCACCTATGTGGAATGTGTTCTTCAACATTCTCAACAGGGCTCTCACCTACAAAAATGGAAGCATAGACCAGGGCAACATCAACATAATGACCATCATGAATGGTTTGTACTTCAACCTTCCGCTTGACTACGTGTTGCTCCTCTACAACAAAATCCACACTGCTCTAGTCAAGAAGAACAAGCTCATGGCCGCCGGCAAGCCTGTCACCTCTGTCCTATTTCCTCGTTTCCTTGCTCTATTTATGAAGGACGTGATGAAGGTACATGACCTATCCAGGCGATCGACTATTCACCCCCCAATTCATAATGACCAGTCATCGCCCCGCTATCTCAAAGGACCGCCACCCGGATGAGAGACCACTTTCAACGGCCATGCTCCATGTGATACCAGATACCTCCGCCACCATTAGCGCCTACCAGAGCTCCACGTTGGTCCAACAGCCACGACCAGCTACCCCGGAGCATATAGAACGTACCCCTGAAACAAGCGAGGGATCCCAAGGCGAGAGGACTCGATCCAATGATGATACTAATGATGATGATGATAGTCCTCCCACCTCTCCTAGACCAGTTCCTAGTGATGCTGCCTCTCCACATCCATCTCCCCGGGTCACCACATCCACTATCCCTAGCGACCAAGGCCAAAGGGATATTGAAGAAGGACTACCCAGTCCGAACCCTACCCATACCAGCCATCCAGAGGCCACTCTTCGGGTCTCTAGACAAAGTGAAGCCGAGAAACCCCATTTTCCATCACCTCCCTCTCAATAGAGAGGTGATGAAGAAAAAAGGGGCCCTATCTCCTCACGGCCCAGCACACTCCTCTCACTCAGAAGCATTGTTGCTTCTAACTTTGAATTTTCCTTAGATCGTTTAGAGAGATCTCCCTTTCATGCACGCACCCCCTAGATACTTGGTCTCTCGAGAGGAAACATACATATTTCTCTTCTCCGGACTCTGAATCCAAGAGGATAAAGCTTCAATCAGAACAGCCGGAGATATCTCTACTTGAGAAGGCTATCAAGGACGGGGTGGAAGTCCTCCCTTGCCCAACAGTGATACAGGCATCGATGGAGGCGCCTTTGAAACAGAGGCTCAACCTATGGCATACGTTGCCGTAGGGGTTACCCCCATTGTTGAGTAAGTTACAAAGGCCAAGTTCCAAGCCTTTGTTGACTCAATTCAGCGGTCCTTGGAAAAGCTTAAACTCACAATCATGAGGTTTGCTGAAACCACCCCCACCCAAGATACAACCCAACTTCAGCAATCCATCTCCTCCCTTGAAGCTCAATCAAGGGAAAACACCACCCCTCTCCAATCGCTCAAACGTCTGGTGACCCAACACCACAACTTCCATAACAACCTTATGGTCACCAGATTTGATTCCGCGATGCATCCATCACCTCTCTATCCTCCTAAATCACAGCCACCAATGCATCCATAGCCATCATCTCCTCATAAATATCCTCCATCAATACATCCATCGCCTCTTTCCCCCACCATCATCTAAAATACTATCTCACCACCCAATGCCCCCTCTTTCTCTACAGCACCCACATCCAATGAAGAATTTACCTCCTTTGCTGCAAGGGAATTAATTTCATCCATCTCCATCCCAGCCACCTCCACCATCACTCTCCCATCCCATGACTTGGTTACCCGAGCCGATCTCTACTTCTTCTCTACGTCACTGATCTCAAAGTTCAACGAGATTAATGCCAAGTTCATGATGATAGAAAGAAAACATTCAGTTATATGCAATCATGATATTACTTGCAATCCTTTTGAGAGTTTTTTTAGCATCATGCAAGTTACTTGAACCCAATTCCAAACATAATAAAAAAAATAAATCATTGGACCATCAATATTGAATCGTAATCTAGAGCAGCAATCAAAACAAAGAATTAGCACACCATTACCGTTGCCGCTAACTTAAATCAGACCTTAAAACTTCTCCTTCACGGCTCACACTTTAAACCCTTCTACCTCTATCGAAGTAATGTTGGTCGCTGCATTGGAGACTTGTTGTGTGTGTATTAATAAGACGCGCCTCGCATTCCTGAGGCCCAATGCACCTAAGAGCACCTTGAGCCTTTAACTACTTTGAACCAGAGCAAATGTAAACACAAAGTAGCATCAGTTAAAATAAGATGATAAAATGGAACCCTGCAAAACCAAGAAATATGTAAATATCCCAATTCAAGTTGGATTTGCCCACTCTACACAAAACTCGCAAAATCTCCCTCTCTATCTCAATAGGAAAAAACAGATTTTGGGATAGGCCACCGCATCAGAACCTTGTTATATTCAATATTTCTACTACACTTTGCCTCAACATCTCATCTCTATGTGATCCTACAACATCACACACCAGAAAAAATGAAATTTGATTAGTAAATGCATGGTATAATTGCTATAGACATCAACTGGATATTTAATATCAACCATTTAAAGAATAATACATCTATGAACCAATATCAACCACTATTTTCAACCGAGTAGAAATGGGTAAATAATATGAAATTAGACATACCACATAACCGTGGTACTTAAAACCAACAAATATCATCCAAATCGATGTATAAGAAAACTTGGAAATGTTAAGGAACTTTAAGGTGATATCGATAAACTTTTTTGTTGGTATTTGCAATGTTATCAAGAGTTGGAATTTTGTAATCCAAAAAACAATCAAGTATTTAGGGATTTTGATGTTGCTAAGCTTTGTCGCAATGTCCATTGGTTGTTAAAGAAAATCAAGATAGCTATGATGATCATCAGGAATCAACATGAGTGATTAACACATCAATAATATGAATGATTCCAGTCTTTCCAAATACAGAAACTTTAAACTAAGAGGTTAATAATTAACCAACTATTTAAACTAAAGAGGACAACGAACATACTCTCAGAAAGGAATAATGAAATTTAAACTAAGATCAGATAATGATCTAACCTGTACTAGTCATCCTTTATAGTCCAAGTGCATTTTGCTTGCGCCACCCCATTTTTCGCCTTTAAGAAACAAATTGTGATGCAAAAAGTTTGATCAAGCTCTAAAAAGGAAAAAGAAGTTGAGACATTGTGTAGGAAGTGTACAAGCTCATAAGAATTCCTTCAAGATAAGGCTTGCTTCTCCATCGGTAACTAACGACTTAAAAGCATGTTCCTTACATCATATCATATCTTGTTAAAAAAATTGCAATGATAATTTAACATGAGCTAAATTGACATCAATTATGAATCTACTAGCAACTCGGCATTTAACTCTGCTGATTTTATACAAGGTGTGGAAGAAGGTTTAGTTTTAGTGTTCACAAGAGAAAAAAGAAAAAGAAAATACGTCCCTGCATCATAAGTTGTAATTAACAAAGATTAAAGGCAATTGTGGTCTTTTGTAGGACTAGCAACGATAGGGTATGGACAGGGTAAAGGTTATTCCATTACCATATCCATTTACAATAGCTGGTAACGAAATGGGTAATGGGTAATGGATAAAGATTCATACCGCACCCATCAGATAATGGATAAGTGGATAAATGGAATTGTAGTAAGTCACTTTCAAATTTAGGGGAGACATACAACAAAATACATTTCATCTCAGACGTACAACATACATTTCATCTCATACTCAGTTTCTATATTTTGAATTCAAGTATTCATAGTAATAACTTACAGTGATCTGTTAACATTGCTAGCGAGACATGTTCGATTCATCATTGAAATTTGTAATGTATGATTTTACATGTAGATTAATAAGACAAGTTCATCAGGTAATTTAATAACTAATTGTTTTTTAACGAAGAACAAGGCAATATGTCTGAAAACAATAGTTTATATTTTTGAACCTTTATGTTTATGAGAAACGGAGCATTGAAGGTTGTAGTTTATAATATTTTCAAAAATATTTTGCACAGTTTCTGTGATAATCGGGTCCTGGTTAACACCCGAGGTATTTATTTTGTGATTAATTGATTATGTGGATACATGCTTACATGAGTTTAATATGTGAGTATGTGTATTTTCATGTGTGGGAATATGTACATGATTTAATATGTGGGTGCATATGTTTAAATAATTACGCATGAAATATGTGAATGCATGGGAGTGTATGGGATTATATGTATGTATGTATGTATGCATGAGTTTCATATGCATGCATGAGATGGTTATACATGTTTTTGGTCCTTCTGATTGCTTAGCTGACTTTCCAAACTTGGAAAGTATAAATAGAGGGGGGCTGGGTATGAGGAAGGTTTCTTGCCTCTTTGGAAAATTTGAGAGTTAGTTCTGTGAAATTGCTTGCCAAACTTCGAAAGCTGAAGATTTTGGATTCATCTTGTTGTTACCTTCAAAATTCTAAGTCCACAAGGTGAGTGGTTTCAAAACATCTTTACATATGATGTTAATATTGATTCCAGTTTTGGTATGAGATTATATTGAATTTTGATAATTGTTCTTGAGTAATTTTGATGTCTAATTTGTGTTCTTCACCAGACATTATGGTGACTGGATTGAAGGTACCCCGACATAGTATTGTCTGAATTAAGTGTTGGTTTGGTAATTGAAATTTATCCTCGGTCATAGTATCGACCGGATTAGGGGATGTCCAGTCACTGCGTTGACCGAAATAGGGATGCCCGGACATAATGTTGACCGAATAGTGTATTGACCGGATTAAGAAAGTCTGGCCAATGTTTTGACCGGGGAGTAATCATACCCGGATACTCTTTGTTCGATAAGGGTAAATCCAGTCAAGGGTTATTCAGATTAAGGTTTATTCTTATTGAATTTTAAATATGTTGCCGGGATAAGGGTGCATCCGGATAGAATGTTATTGTTTTAATGTTGACCGGATATGAAATCCGGCCAAGATTGTCTGGTCATGTGTTGGCCGGTTAGCTTATCTGGATATACATTATCCTTACAAACTATGTGTTGGAATTAATTTGATATATTGAGATTTTCACAATTTAACAACTATTTGGGTTTAAGTTTGTTATTGTGAAAAGAGGTATTTTATATCTTCTAAAGTGAAAAGATAATGTTTCTACCAAGCGTGGTGACATAAGTATGTTTTGGTATGAAACTATATCATGGGAAATGTTTCTACCAACTGTGGTGATGTAAGCTTGTTTTGGTATGAAACTTGTTTTAAGAGGTAGTTCCCCCAGACGCGGTGACTTTTGTCTGTTCTGTCTTGGAACTGGGTGATGGGTATTTCCAGACGTGGTGACTTTTGTCTGTTCTGGCAAGTAACCCTGCTTTAATGTAGGAATAAGGGTGGTATATCAAGAAAGAGGTGTACCATAGAATAAGGGAGACATTGTCATATGTGGTTATTATGGTTATTATTATAGCTCTTGTTATTATCACTAATTAGATACAATAACTCTAATTCAACATTTCTTTGTGACTTAATGAACTAAAGATATTGTTCTTTTTAGAAATAATAATTTAGATATTATTGAGAAGAGGAAAATGATTTGTCATCGGAGGCATTTATTGCCTAACTTTCCATCAATGTTTTTTTTATTAACCTGGATATCCAACTCGCTATGTGAGTTGACTAATCCTAGGACGACCATCAATGTATTAATACATACAGATGGGCTCTGGTTGGTCTTACACAGAAACCAGAGGACCTCTGGTTATGTAAAAAGGTTTTTTAAATACTTTGGGAATTTTATAAATCAAAATCTCTGTATGTTTCATACAAAAGCTCTGTATGTTTCTTACAGAAGCTGTGTATCTTAGTTCGGTGTTTTATTCTTTAAAATTACCTTTTCTTCAAAATATTTATAAAAAAAATTTAAGAGTCAGAGGAGCTCTGATTCTTGTTTAGTCACCTTTATAAATTATGTTATGTTTTTTTTAACCTAAGGTTTTATTTGGTCCAGAGGACTTCTGGTTGGTTATTGTTCACTTAGATATAGAGGCTCTCGTTAGTAGAACCAAAGGCTCTGGTTGGTAAGGCAGAGGGGCTCTGGTCTACAGAACCAGAGGGGTTCTGGCTCGTTGAGTCAAAAGGGCTCTGGCTCGTTAAGGTAGAGTTCTATTTTTGAGCTCTGGGTTTTAGAGAAGTGCATTTGAATTATTGAAGTAATTAATGATCTCATTTTGATCATATTGTTAAACTACATTATTTTGCTGAAATGCAAATAGTTCTGTGTAAAAGTTATTTTATCAGATTTTGGTGTTTATCACCCTGCATATGCTAAGAAGGGATTTACTCACTAGACCTTCAGATCTAACCCTCATTTTGTGTTTTAAAAATGTGCCATGCAGGAACTGCGACGTCAAGGGATATTATAGGGAAGGGGGAAATGTAATTATTTTCTTTAGGTGATATCTGCTTTTGCAGTTCGGCATGATGAATGCTGATTTTGAAGATTCATATGGTTGTACATGTGATAGTGCGTGAATTTTATTTTTTTTGAAATTTTTCATGTGTAGATTTTGTACATATAAGAATCCTTGTACTAGTGGTACCAATGTGTTGTAAACTGTATTTCTATGAAATTAAATATGTGTTATATGCAAATGTGGTGTAAGGGGTTGTCACAAAGAGTGGTATCAGAGCCTAAGTTTAAGAGATTTAGGTATTCAAGCATGATGCCTAGACTTAAAGTATCACTAGGAATAAAATATAATGGGTTAAAGAGGACACTATGTAAGGTGAATTCGAATTACAAATGGCCAATGCAATTATGAATTTACAGGTACATACTTATACTCGGATGCCTTATTATATTTGGGAATGTGAATATGTGAATTTTAATACTACAATATTTGTATATGGGTAGTCGATCACGAAGATCTGAGAGGATCTCCCGCCCCGAGTCTGAAGAAAGAGAGGAATCTCCTGTTAATCCTCCAACTAATATTTCTAGGAGTCGAGAACAGGGGAAGAACCAGGGGTAGAGGCCGGCGGAGGAGTCAGGCCCCAGGAAGAAGTCAGATTGAAGTTCATCTTGATCATGGGGAATCTATTTCTAGGATTTTTAATCAAGAGTGTGGGCCTCAATCAGAATTCATAACAAGGGATGTTCTAGCAGAGGAGATGGGTAAATTGAGAGAGACTCTGGTATCCATTATGGGATTGTCGGCATGAGTAGAGACTGAACGAGTTGGAATTAGTCCTCCTACTCCATCAGTAGGCAGTAATAACAAGGGAGGGGATATAAAAATGTTTCTAACATGCAAACCTCCAACGTTTTCGGGAGAAAGAGATCCAGTAAAGGCGATGTGTTGGATAAATAAATTGAATCAGTATTTAACACAATAGGTGTTCAGAAGAAGATAAGGTTAGATTTGTAGTATCTATGCTGAAGTCTAATGTTATATATTGGTGGAATGTAGAGTAAGCAACACAGCCAAATATTCTACAAACAATTCCTTGGGAAGAATTTGTGACCAAATTTAAAACACAATTTTGTCCTAAGGCAGATGGAAGAGGATTTCCTGAAATTGGAGCAGGGAAATAGGTCTGTACGGGATTATACTGAGAAGTTTATTGAGTATTTCTGTTTTATAGAACCTTATGTTTCTTCAGAATTCCGGATAGTGGAAAGGTATATTTGGGGTCTAAAACCTTCCATCAGGGAGTTTGTGATTGCTATAGACCCTGCTACATTCACTTTAGCCGTAAATGTTGCCGAGGTCACGGAAAGAAATAAGAATCGGCAGGGTGAAGAGAAAGTAGTAGAGAAGCGAAAGTGGCAGGGGTCTTCAACTAGTTTTCGAAGACCCAAATTTATAAAGTCAGATAATCGCTTTTCACAACAACCACCTATTAGAACTTGTCTGCGGTGTTAACAGGTGCATCAAGGGAACTGTCAGCCTGAGCCGAAGAGGTGTTATCGATGCGGTGAGGCAGGTCATCTGTCAAGGGATTGCACTATACCCAAAAGGTGTTCCCAGTGCAATTCACATGACCATATTCTGCCGAATTATCCGCAATTAAGGGCTCCTCGTCTAACAATGGGAGGGAATACCCCAAGTGTTCCGGGGAAGTCCTAGTGTACCGAGAGGAGGTCATAGTGGGGCACGGGGCCGATCGTTTTGAATGACAAAGAATGAGGCTGAAAGAACACCAGATGTGGTAACGGGTACCTTTCTTGTCAATTCCATGTCTGCTAAGGTGTTGTCTGATTCGTGTGCAAAATTTTTATTTGTATCACCCTTATTTGCTGAAATTGCATGTATGACTTTTGTGCCACTTGACAATATATTAGTAGTTGATACTGCTAATAGTTAAGAATTTGTTGTATGCTCAATAATTGCATAATTGATATTGAGGGGTGTGGGGGTTGTCGATCTGACTTTTCCCTATACCGATGAAAGAGTTCGACGTTCTGGTGGGAATGGATTGGTTAGCAGAGAATCAGACTAGTATTATGTGCAACAAGAAAATGATCAATATTGATCTACTGGGGAAAGGACCGATTGTTATTTATGGTGATCGGCAGGATCACCATACTAAGTTGTTATCGGTTCTGAAAGCCCGAAAATGTATTCAGAAGGGATATCAGAGTTATTTGGCTTATATGGTAGATTTAAGGAAAGAAAAGAGTAAACAAGAGTTGATTCCAGTTGTATATGATTATCCAGAAGTCTTCCCAGAAGATTTGACTAGTCTTCCGCCAGATAGATCTATTGAGTTCAGGATAGATCTGGTACCCGGGGCAGCGCCAGTGGTAAGAGCACCGTATCAGCTAGCGCCGTCAGAGCTGAAAGAGTTGGTTAATCAGTTAAAAGATCTTCTTCACAAGGGTTTCATCTGACAAAGTACCTCACCCTGGGATGCTCCAGTTCTGTTTGTCAAGAAGAAAGATGGATCAATGCGGATATGCATTGATTATCGTGAATTGAACAAACTGACCATTAAGGATAAGTATCTTCTACCAAGAATTGATGATCTATTTGATCAATAGGTAGGAGCCAGTTACTTTTCAAAGATCGATTTGCGGTCAGGATATCATCAGTTAAAAGTCAGAGAGGAGGATGTTGCCAAGACTACTTTTCAAACTCGATATGGACATCATGAGTTTTTGGTTATGCCTTTTGGTCTAACCAATGCTCCTACAACTTTCATGGATCTAATGAACTAAGTATGTAGTGAATATCTTGATAAATTCGTTATTGTGTTTATCGGTGACATTCTTATATACTCAAAATCTGAAGAAGAGCATGTTGAGTATCTTCATTTGATCCATGAACTTTTGAAAAAAGAAAAGTTGTACGCTAAATTGTCCAAATGTGAGTTCTGGTTAAGAGAGGTTCAATTTCTAGGTCACGTCATATCTGAAGCAGGAGTGAAAGTTGATCCTGCTAAGATTGAAGCAGTAGAGAAATGGGAAGCACCAAGAACTCCTTCTAAAGTCCGTAGTTTTCTGGGATTAGCAGGTTACTACTGGAAATTCATTCAGAATTTCTCAAAGATTGTAGTGTCATTGACGAAGTTGACATGGAAAAATGTTAAGTTTTAGTGAGAAAGATCAATAGAAGGCTTTTCAATTTTTGAAAGATAGTCTATGCAACGGTCCAGTTCTGTCTTTGCTAGAGGGATCAGAAGTTTTCATAGTTTACAATGATGCTTCGAAGTTGGGTTTGGGTTGTGTTCTGATGCAGATGAGGAAAGTAATTTCTTGTGCATCTAGACAGTTGAAAGATCATGAAAAACAGTATTCAACACATGACATTAGGGCTGTGCATCGGTCGGGTCGGGTCGGATTGGACCCGAAAATGGACAACCCGATCGGGTTTCGGGGTAAGAAGACACATCCCGAAGTATACAATTCGGGGTTCGGGTATTGTCGGGTTCAGATCTAATTGGGTATGGGCGGGTTCGGGTCAGGTTCGGGTGTCCATCTCATATTGGATTGAAACTATTAGTTTACAACATTGGCATAGTTAATGGTGGTATCCTGAAGTAGCGTCACTATCCAGGAACCAAGTGAGGTTCTTGATGGGTGAAAGGCGTGAAACCTTGGCAAAGGGAAACAGCAACTAGAAGTCTAGAACTAGACATTTTCTTTTATGCTATTTTCACGGCATCTGCTAGTATGGATGCACCATTACAGCATTAAAGAATATGCCACTAATTGGCCTACACCATTACACAATTACATTACTGCATAAAAGATCATAGTACAAAACAAAAAGGAAAGAATATGCCACTAATTGGTTCAAATGTCCTTCCATTTAAACGAAGTCAGATAGATGGAAAAAGATTCTTTCTTTACAAGTCAATCCACTAAATTACACTTATACATCAAGAGACAACATATAGTCTAAAAGAAACAGAAGGCCAATGAAAAGAGGTAGATTCAAAATTCAACCYAATCCAGTGTCATGCAAGTCAAAGAAAGTAACCATAATGTTGTGTTGTTTATAGTATCTCTACCTCCCATCACAAACTCTCACTTTGGTCATCTTGTCTTCACATCAATGCATATGTTCTTCACTTAGATCAGTAGTCCTGAAATATTGAGGAAAATTGATAAAGTAACATAAAATAAAACAAGAGGTATATTATATCTAGTATGGCTTGTACAAAGAAATAAAATACCTTTCAAAATTCAAAGTGGCCACTTCTACAATATATCATCTAGCTGTAGATCATCTACATCAACAGCTGGAACCGGAAGAGAATCCTCTTGGTCATTGACAGAACTTGAACTTCCAATTCTCATATTCATCATGTCTGCGTTTATAGAAGTATGTAAATTTAATATATAAATATACATATTAAAGTTGAAAAGGTATACTAAAATACTAAATACGTAAATACTGTCGTACCTTTCTCAAACTTTTCAATATCAGCTATGTTTTCTTCAACTACAATTGGCTGACTAGGGCCTCTTAGCCAGTCTTGTGTACATATCAGGTCTTCTACCATTTTAGGAGATAGAGAACTCCTAAAATTATCCAAGACCCGACCTCTAGTACTAAAAGTAGACTCAGATGCCACAGTTGAAATTGGAACAACAAGCACATCTCTAGCCATTTTTGAAAGAATAGGAAACCTTTCACTATTAACCTTCCACCATCTTAAAATATCCAAATCGTTTGCCTCATCTATGGTCGACTCACTTAGATAAAGTTCAAGTTCACTCTTCTTGTTGAGTGAAGCCCCACTTTCCATCTTTTGTTTCTTAAGTTGGCTCTTTAATCTAGATTGTACCCTTCCAACGGGAACATTCTCAGACTTAGTGGGTGGAGGAGGCATCATAGTGGTAGAAGGTTCGGAATATGTTGACACATACTCTTGAAACAACATATCCAATTTAGACTTTACCTTTTCAARRCATRACTTACCTTGATCCTCACCATACATTTGATTGAGCTGGACTTGCATGTACTCAACCTTGTCTCTGGGGTCCAATATATTGCCAAAAAATATGATGAAGTTCATCTTATCTGGATCACCCCAATATTTACTGAACTTCTCTTTCATTTTAATACCCATTTCCTGTTCAYAAATCAAAAACAAAAAGTTAGTAAACATCCAAATATAAGTAAATAGTAAAGGTAATATTAAAGGAAGATAAACATACCTCTTCAACTTTCGACGTATATTGTAACATATCGGCAATAATGCAACTCAAATCTGAAATCTTGGTTAAGAAAAAATTTGAGGTGACATAAAGTGAGCCAGATATCCTAATTGTCATCTCATAAAATGTCTTCAAAAATATGACCAAACTATCAACCTGTAACCAATCAAGATAGGAAGGCAGCAAATCACCCAAATCCAAATGTAACGCGGTGTCACTACTCTCATACGTTTCAAAAACTTGTCTGTAACCTATTGCGGTTCGAAGCATTATATAGGTGGAGTTCCATCTAGTTGGAACGTCAAGACATAATGAACTTTTCTCTTCCACTTCAAGCAAATCTGCAAGTTCTCTAAACTTCTTCAACCTAGATGGAGAACCCCTCACCCACCTAATGCAWTCCCTAATCTTTTTAACTGATGAATCTGCTAATTTCAATCCATCTTGAATAACCAAATTAAGAATATGAGCAATGCATCTCATATGTATGTACTCTGCCCTAATAGAAGAACCACCCCAATTCACCACCTTCTTTATCATGAACCCAACGGCAATGTCATTGCTTGATGCATTATCAACTGTGATGGTGAAAATATTTTTATTCCCCAATCAAGCAAACAACTCTCTATAGCCTTAGCTATACTTTCCCCTTTATGTGAATATATAGGCACAAATGAGATGACCTTTTTATTTAATTTCCACTCATCATCAATAAAATATGCAGTGACATACATATAATTGATTCTTTGGACAGATGTCCACGTATCAGTGGTCAAACTAATCCGCTGCATGCTTGACTTAAACAATTTCTTAAGGTTGGTTTTTCTCTTCAAAGTAAATACTGAATATATCCCTATTAACTGTCCATCTAGAAGGGATCTTAAATCTAGGGCATGCAGCCTCAACAAACTGTTTAAAACCTCTCCYTTCAACAAACMTARATGGAAGTTCATCCATTATAATCATTTTCGCTAACATCTTTCRAACAACCTCTTGGTTAAAAACCCAAGAGGTCAAAGCACCATCACTATTCTCTGATTTTGCAGATTGAAATGCAAGAATTGACTGCTTTGTTTCCTTAGCATGTGGATTCTTTAAACAAGCTTTCATGTGGTTATTTAAAGAGGAAGTACCATGCTTTTTAGCCTCAACTGCATATACTTTTGAACAATATAAGCACTTACCTTTAATGACTACCCCATCCTCGTTTAAAATCTTCTCAAAATGGTCCCAAACTTGAGATCTGGATTCTAATGTTTTCCTTTTTGTTGTACTTTCCGGAATAGACTGACTTACGGTAGGATTAGATAGTGAAGGAGGAGCTTGATGATGACTGTTACTTCCGGACTGAGACGTGCTAATTTTTTCCATCTACAATTGTAAACAATCTACAATTATTTGAATGTATATAATATTTTAAGGGGTTAGATGGGGTTGGTTTTTAATTTTTTCCATCTACAATTGTAAACAATCTACAATTATTTAGTGTTTCCTGAGATTATTTTGTTCAGGTTAAGAGTACCCCTAATTGGAAAGTTCCAGTCTCAGCAACTGTATGTTCTGATATACTATAATTGCAAGCATTGCAAAGTTTACCATCTCATATGTATCAAATATGTTAGAATAAATCAATTTGTATGTTGGTTGCAACATGTGGCTATGATGTCCAGTCGTCTCCTAAATGGGAATTATGCTAGTTAAAAGTTTAAAGAAATCGATAGATATGTATTATTCCGAAGCTTGTAAGGCATGCTGATCTTGTTCTTGATGACAGATTCTGGCCACTAGTAACTAGTAAGGAAATAATGAGAGTTACACTTACAGCAGCGTCGGAGAACTGGAGAACTTGGGACTTCGGCCTTTGGGTATGGTCGCCGGCCAGCAGAGTCGGAGTCAGACAGCGGACAGCAGCGTCGGGTGCAGTAGCATCGGGTGCAGCAGAGTCGTCGGGTGCAACAGAGTCGGGTGCAGTCTTAGTCTCGCCTCACTATCACGATTCACTACTAAACCCTAATCTAAGCACATCCCTAAATCTAATCTTACGCTGCGTCCTATTTTGAGGGTATCAGGTTTCGGGCGGGTTCAGATGGTGGGTTGTGAGACCCTACCCGATCCGCCATACCCGAGATATATGTCGGGTTCAGATATCGGGTGGTTTCGGGTCTGTTTTTGTCGGTTCGGATTGGGTTAAATCTGTCGGGTAGTTCGGGTATATCGGGTTGGGCGGGTTTTTGCACAGCCCTACATGACATGGAGCTTGCAGCCGTAGTTTTTGCTCTAAAGATTTGGAGGCATTACTTGTTGGGGACTAAGTGTCAAATCTTCACGGATCATATAAGTCTCCAACATTTATTCAATCAAAAGGAGCTAAACATGCGGTAATGATGATGGATCGAGTTGGTAAATGATTATGAATGTGAAATCCTTTACTATCCGGAGAAAGCTAATGTGGTAGCAGATGCTTTGAGCAGAAAAGAGAAGAGTGGTACGATCAGGGATATGGCTATGACAATGAATCTATTGCCGGATCTTCACAATGAAATTGTAAAGTGTCAAAAGGAAGCTGTTAAAGAAGATAACTTTAGAAACGAATAGATGGGTAAATTGATTCTTACCTTGGAAAAGAATAACAAAGAACTTTTGTGCTTTCAAGGTCAGATACGGGTACCATGCTATGGAAATATCCAGGAAATTATTTCGGACTAAAGTCATAAATCCCGGTATTCTATTCATCCTGTCACCAATAAAATGTACAAAGACTTAAAACCCTTTTATTGGTGGCCTGGACTGAAGAAAGACATAACAAGGTATGTGGAGTGATGCTTGACATGTTTGCAAGTGAAAGTTGAACATCAAAGGCCATATGGGAATTTGCAGTCTTCAGAAATTCTTGTGTGGAAATGGAATCATATCATGATGAATTTCATTATGAAATTGCCTCGAACTCCAAAGGGATATGATGCCATATGAATTATTGTAGATCATTTGACGAATTCTGCGCACTTTCTTTCGATAAAAGAAAATTATTCGTTAGAATGGTTGGCAAAGATTTATATTAAATAGATTGTGACCAGACATGGGAGTCCATTGTTTATCATCTCAAACAGGGATAGTCGATTTACATCCAAATTCTAGGAAAGTTTTCAGAAAGCTTTGGGTTCTCAGATTCGATTGAGTACAGTGTATCATCCACAGACTGACGGGCAGAGTGAAAGAACAATTCAGACTCTTGAAGATATGTTAAGGGCATGTGTCATAGATTTCGGGGGATCATGGGAAGATCGTCTACTGTTAATTGAATTTGCCTACAACAATAGTTATCACTCCAGCATTCAGATGGCACCATATGAAGTTCTGTATGGCCGTAAATGCAGAACGTCGTTATGTTGGAATAAAGTGGGTGAAAGACAGCTAACAGTGCCAGAAATTGTTCAGATCACTTCTGAGAAGATTGAGCAAATCAAAGAAAAGATCAAAACAGCTCAAGACCGTCAGAAGAGTTATGTTTACACACGTCGTAAGCCAATTGAATTCTTTGTGGGGGATCATGTGATGCTGAAAGTCTCGCCATGGAAAGGGGTAGTCAGATTCGGTAAGAAAGGTAAGCTCAGTCCAAGATACATCGGGCCATTCAGAATCTGTAAGCGAGTTAGAATGGTTTCATTTTAATTGGAGCTATCATAAGAGCTTAGTTCAATTCATAACACTTTCCACGTGCCTAATTTGCGAAAGTGTTTGGCAAATCCGAGTTTGGCAATGCCACTACCAGAAGTCAGGCTAGATAGTAAGCTGAATTTTGTGGAAAGACCAGAAGAAATAACTGATCGGAAAACCAAAGTTCTGCGGAATAAAGATATCAGTCTAGTAAAGGTTTAGTGGCATTACCACAAAGGTTCTGAGGCAACCTAGAAGTTGGAATCTGAAATGAGAACCGAGTTTCCGTGGCTTTTTGATTAAAGGAATTATAGGATGGAATTCTTTTGAGGGGTGGATAATGTGATAACCGGGTCTTGGTTAACATCCGAGGTATTTATTATATGATTAATTGATTATGTAGATACATGCTTACATGAGTTTATTATGTGAGTATGTATGTTTTCATGCATGGGAATATATGCATGATTTAATATGTGGGTGCATATGTTTACATAATTATGCATGAAATTTGTGAATGCATGGGAATGTATGGGATTATATGTATGCATGAGTTTCATATGCATGCAAGAGTTTCATATGCATGCATGAAATGGTTATACATGCTTTTTGGTCCTTCTGATTGTTTAGCCGACTTTCCAAACTTCGGAAATATAAATAGAGGAGGTCTGGGTATGAAGATGGTTTCTTGCCTCTTTGGAAAATTTGAGAGTTAGTTTTGTGAAATTGCTTGCCAAACTTGGAAAGTTGAGAATTTTGGATTCATCTTGCTGTTACCTTCAAAATTCTAAGTCCTTCACAAGGTGAGTGGTTTCATCTATTTGATCTATTTTGCAGATGTTTCATATGTTGTGTCGATGTCAAACATTTATTCATATGATACACTGATGCAGGGGGAGTGTAATTTGTCAGAGCATAGTTTCTGAACACCCAGTTCAGGACCTGGTCTTTAACACAACTTCTAAATAATTTAGTTCAGAATCTGAGCTAACTCTAAAGGAGATTAAAGTTTATCTGTTTGAATAAAAAAAATCTATTTTCTAGGGGGAGTGTTGAAAAATGTTTTTGACATTTGAGCTGACTCAAAACGAGTATCGTTTCTGATCAGGTATTTCTTTGAGATTTTACTTGTGTATTTTCTCTTCATACATATTTCCAATACCTGGTTCAGCTATTCTTCAAATTGTTATTATCACGTCTCTAAAAATAAAAATCATTTTCAATGATAATACACTTGTTTGTATTCAAAGTTGTTTTCTAAGCTTATCTGAAAAATAATTGTTTGATTGTTTGATACATATTTCTTCATTATTTGACTGTATAAATATGTAAACTTGTTCTTACAGATCTTCGTTCATTTCTCCCACTTCTTCTTGAATAATCTGTTTTGTATATCACTCCTGATTAATTATTCATGTGATTAGTTGCTACATTTTTCTTGATCAATTTTTCATCTGATTGAATGTGCATCATTGTAATATTATTTTTGATCAATCATATGTGATCAAATGAGCTTACTTTGTAATATTTTAAGGAGGAACTAAGAGCTTAACAAAATTACCTCTATGGACTGTCAGAACCGACAACTCTACCCAAGAGGACATCCACATCTGAATGAGCTTAAATGCAAAATGGGTTTGTGTGCAGAGCTTAAAATGAAAATCAGAGGGGTAGTTAAAGTGAGCTAAAAGAATTGATGAGAGTTGTGTCCAAGATTAAAAGATTAAAAGAATCATGTTCTATCTACTATAATCTGTGCAAACCACGAAATCTATTAGTTCTTAATTCTTTGGAGACTAATATTGAAAAAGGCAAAGTCCAGGCCAACTCTTGTCATAACCCCACCAGCTACTCATTTATCTCTCAAAAGATAAGTGTTTCATTAACACTTGGGGCACGTAGCTCATAATCTATCGGTTTCTCATTTGGAGATAACTTATATTGAAAAAGAATGATATATGTCCCCTCCCCTCCCCTTATGTCTTTTTTTTTATCACAAATTGAGTCTGATAAATTTGTGTAGTCCACACTGTTTATCTTTTTGAGCTTAAATTGAAGCATTTGTTGATTTATATTTTCTTCACTACACAAAATTATAGAATATTCTTTATTTTATTATAACATTCATAAATATGTTTTTTAAGCTATCAATGATTGAATGGAAGTCCTTGTGAGATGAACATAAAAAAGTCTCATATATGAAGTACATTCGTTGTACTAAAAATATCTGTTATATTCATAGGCCAATCTTTTTCTAAAAGATTGAAAACAAGTTCATAAGTTGAAGCTGGTTATTTTCCTCACCTTCATATTCTGAAAAGATTATATAAGTGAATTTGAAAAGATTTGTTTATTTTTTTTAATGAATTGAGGATATACTTTCAAAGTTCATTAATTTTGAAGTATGATGTAAATGATTCTCATTTTTAACATAAGGGGGAGTTTATATTGAAAACGAATGAAAATTTTCTGAGTCAATTTCTGAAGATTGAGGAAGGTGTCAAAGTTTCAAATGAGTTGATCATTTCTTTAAACAAGTTTACTGTTTTTAAAGGAGGAGATCATCCAAATGTTGAATCCTTATTAGTTTAAGGGGAAGATAAAGTTTTTCTGAAGATGATCAAAGGGAGAGATTATCTGAAATTTGTTAATAAAAGAGCAAGATTGTTTTTGTGTTGAAATTTAAGGGAAGTTATTTGGGGGAGATTGTTAAAGATGAAAGTTGCTAAAAGCTTTGAAGATCATATCTTGAAGAATTAAAGTTTCTAAAGTTTTGTAAAGATTGTTGTTGTTTTGATCTTGAATCCAAAGAGGGATATTGTTTGAAGATTGTTAAAGATTTTAAGATCTAAATTTGCTAAAAGATTCAGAAGATCAAAATTTATAATGTCTCAAGCTTGAATCCAAAGGGAGAGATTATCTGAAATTTGTTAATAAAAGAGGAAGATTGTTTTTGTGCTAAAATTCAAGGGAAGTTATTTGGGGAGATTGTTAAAGATGAAAGTTGCTAAAAGCTTTGAAGATCATATCTTGAAGAATCAAAGTTTCTAAAGTTTTATGAAGATTGTTGTTGTTTTGATCTTGAATCCAAAGAGGGAGATTGTTTTATGATTGTTAAAGATTTGAAGATCTAAAGTTGCTAAAATATTCAGAAGATCAAAATTTACAACGTCTTAAGCTTGAATCCAAAGGGAGAGATTATCTGAAAATTTGTTAATAAAAGAGGAAGACTGTTTTTGGGCTGAAATTCAAGGGAAGTTATTTGGGGGAGATTGTTAAAGATGAAAGTTGCTAAGAGCTTTGAAGATCATATCTTGAAGGATCAAAGTTTCTAAAGTTTTTTGAAGATTGATGTTGTTTTGATCTTGAATCCAAAGAGGGAGATTGTTTGAAGATTGTTAAAGATTTGAAGATCTAAAGTTGTTAAAAGATCCAGAAGATTAAAATTTACAATGTCTCAAGTTTGAATCCAAAGGGGGAGAATGTTGGGTTTGAGTTTATGTGCTTAGTATTGTATTCAATCTTAGTTTCTTCATTGTAATTTTGTATTATAATTTCCTACTATAAATAGTTCTTGTCTTTGTAATCTTGTTACAACACTGTTACTTTCTAATCATTTTTGTAAGTACACTTTAAAGATCAGTGTACAAGGTTGAAGATTCTCTCTGAATCTCATAAACAAGATTCAAGTTGATTTTGGATTGTTCTTGAGTGATCATTGGAATGTTCTTGACTGTTTCTTCATTTTCTACTCTAATCCATCAATTTTGTGTGAATTGATCTGTATTTTTGATTGAATTGTGTACGTTTTGTGTTAAAAACATACCAGATTCATTCAATTGCATAATTGATTTGTTGTGTTGATATTTAGTGTTCTTGATCTTATATGAAGATTGGTTAATCAAACTGGGATTAACATGCCCCTTGACAATACATTAGTGGTTGATACCGCTAATAGTCAAGTATCCGTTACCTATGTGTTTAATAACTGTATAATTGAAATTGAGAGGTGTGGGTTGTTGATCCGTTTATTTCTATATCAATGAAAGAATTCGATGTTGTGGTGGGAATGGATTAGTTGGCAGAAAATCAGGTCAGTGACTTGTGCAACAAAAAGATGATTAGTATTAATTTGCAAGAGAGAAGGCCAATTATTATTTATGGTGATCGGTAGGATCACCATACCAGTTTGTTATCAGTTCTAAAAGCTCGTAAATGTATTCAAAAAGGGGGTCAGGGTTATCTGGCCTATGTGATCTATTCAAAGAAAGAGAAAGGAAAGCAAGAATCCATTCTGGTTTGTCTGTGATTATCCAGAAGTTTTCCCAAAAAATTTGACTGGTTTACCACCTGATAGATCGATCGAGTTCAGGATTGCTCTAGTACCCGGGGCAGCAACAGTGGCTAGAGCACCGTATCGATTGGCGCCGTCAGAATTGAAAGAAATGGTTACGTAGTTGAAAGATCTTCTTAACAAAACTTTCATCAGACCGAGTACTTCACCCTAGGGTGCTCCGGTTCTCTTTGTCAAAAAGAAAGACGGATCAATGCGGATGTGTATTGATTATCAGGAGTTGAACAAGCTGATGATCAAGAATAGGTATCCTTTACCAAGAATCGATCATCTATTTGCTCAACTGGTGGGAGCTAATTATTTTCAGAAATTGATTTGTGGTCGGTATATGATCAGTTGAAATTCAGAGATGAAGATGTTGCTAAAACAATTTCCGGACCAGGTATCGCCATCATGAGATTTTGGTTATGCCTTTCGGTTTACCAATGCTCTTGCAGCTTTCATGGATCTGATGAATCAGGAATGTAGTGAATATCTTGATAAATTCGTTATTGTGTTTATCAATGATATTCTTATATACTTGAAATATGAGGAAAAGCATGTTGAACACCTTCGTCAGATCCTTGAACTTCTGAAGAAAGAAAAGTTGTATGCAAAATTGTCCAAGTGTGAATTTTGCTCAAGAGAAGTCCAATTTCTGGGTCATGCCATATCTAAGGCAGGAGTGAAAGTGAATCATGCTATGATTGAAGCAGTAGAAAAATGGGATGCATCGAGAACTCTTTCTGAAGTCCATAGTTTTTTGGTATTACCAGGATACTACCATTGACTAAGTTGACTAGGAAAAACATCAAGTTTCAGTAGGAAGAGGATTAACAAAGAGCTTTCTAGTTATTGAAAGATCGTCATTGCAGTGCTCCAGTGTAGTCTTTGCTAGAAGGATCTGAAGACTCCATGGTTATGATGATGCTTCAAAGTTAGATTTGAGTTGTGTGCTGATGTAGAGAGGAAAGGTTATTTCTTACGCATCCAAATAGTTGAAGGATCATGAAAAGTAGTATCTAATGCACGACATGGAGCACACAGCCACGGTTTTTGCTCTCAAGATTTGGAGGCATTATATGCTAGGAACAAAATGTCAGATCTTTATGGATCACAACAGTCTCCAACATCTATTCAGTTAAAAAGAGTTAAACATGCGGCAATGACGATCGATTAAACTGGTAAATGATTATGATTGTAAGAATCTTTACCATACAGGGAAACCCAACATGGCAGTAGACGCTTTGAGTAGAAAAGAGAAAAGTGGTACGATCAGGGCCGTAGCAATGAGAATGAACTTAATGCCAGATCTTCATAGTGAAGTTTTAAACTGTCAATAAGAAGCCGTTAAAGAGGATAATTCCAAGTTTGAACGACTGGGTAAAATAATTTCCAGCCTGGAAAAGAACCACAAGGGAATTTTATGCTTTCAAGGATGGATCTGGGTACTGCGTTATGGGAATATCTGGGAGATTATTCTGGATGGATCTGGTACCAATAAAATGTACAAAGATTTAAATCATTTTGTTGGTGGCCCGTATTAAATAAAGACATAGCAAGGTACGTTGAACGATGTCTAACGTGTCTGCAAGTAAAAGTTGAACATCAGAGACCATATGGGAATCTGCAGTCTCAGGATATTTCCGTGTGGAAATGGGATCATATTACGATGGATTTCATCATGAAGTTACCTCGAACTCCAAAAGGATATGATGCCATATAGGTGATTATGGACCGTTTATCAAAATTTACGTACTTTCTACCGATAAAAGAGAGTTATCCATTATAAAGGTTGGCAAAGATTTACATTGAAGAAATTGTAACCAGGCACGGGGTTCCGTTGTCTGTCATTTTAGACTGGGATAGTCGGTTTACATCTAAATTCTGGGAGAGCTTCCAGAAATCTTTGGGTTCTCAGGTTCGGCTGAGAACGGCATATCATCCGCAGATTGATGGACAGAGTAAAAGAACATTCCAGACTCTCGAAGACATTTTAAGAGCTTGTGTTATAGACTTCGGGGGATCATGGGAAGATCATCTACGTTGATTGAATTTGCCTACAACAACAGTTATCACTCTAGCATCCAAGTGGCACCGTATGAAGTTTTATATGGTCGTAAGTGCAAAATGCTATTATGTTGAAATGAGGTGGGTGAAAGGAAATTAACAGGTCTAGAAATTGTTCAAGTTACTTCAAATAAGATTGAACAGATTAGAGAAAGAATTAAAACAACTCAGGACTATCAGAAGAGTTATGTTTACAGACGCAGAAATCTAATTGAATTCCTAGTGGGGGATTTTGTGATGCTAAAAGTCTCTCCATGGAAAGGGGTAGTTAGATTCGGTAAGAGAGGTAAGCTCAATCCAAGATATATCGGGCCATTCAGAATTTGCAAACGAGTCGAAATGGTTGCATATCAGTTGGAGCTGCCAGAAGAACTTAGTTCAATCCATAATACTTCCATATGTCTAATTTACAAAAGTGTTTAGCGGATCCGAGTTTGGCAGTACCGCTACCAGAATTAGGCAAAAACTAAACTTTGTGGAAACACCAGAAGCTATCACTGATCGGAAAACCAGAGTGTTATGGAACACAGAGGTCAGTCGTGTAAAAGTTCAGTGGCACTTCCATTAAGGTTCAGAAGCAACCTGGGAATTAGAATCTGAAATGAGGACCGAATATCCATGGCTGTTCGATTGAATGAATTCCAGGACGAAATTCTTTTAAGGTATGGATAGTGTGATAATCGGGTTTTGGTTACACACCTAAGGTAATTATTATGTAACTATGTGATTACATGAATATGTGATTATGATTAATCCATGACGTGAGTATGTGCAAACATTGTGCATCATGTATATGCATGCATGGGGTAAAAGTATGAATAAATGCTAATATGAGTGTATGTATGAAATTTGAGGTGTGTGTGCATATTTTATATGTATGCATGCATGCATGGTTTGTGTGGGTGTGGTGAAAGGTGAAGGAAAAAGGGGTTTTATATTTCTTTCTAAACCGCCTCTTATGGAAATGCATATAAAAGGAAAGATTTTGAAAAGGAAGTTTTTGGCTGCCATTTTCAGAAAGGAAAACCAGTAAGAGAAAGAGAGAGCATGTGTTCTTGCCTTATTTGGAAAAAGTGAAGATTTGAGGATTGAAGTGGAATCAGTTTTTGGTCATATTTTCATCTTTCAAAAACCTGAACCTTGTTTTGAGGTGAGTTTTACTACATACAAAACATCTTTGAACCCTTCTTTATTATTGATTCTGCATAAAATTATATTGTTGTTATATGTAATTTAAGTTGTGTTCTTGATACATTCAATACCCGATATAGAGTTTGTATTCGAACATAATGGTGTCCGATGAGGGCTCCTTACCGGTTCAGCCTTGGCTGGTGAAAGGTTTGTTGACTTGTAGTATTGACCGATTCTATTACTGGACATAGTCTTGTTCGATAAAGACCCTCTACCATACAATGTCTTGTCTGAATAGATAGTCATCGCCTATAAATGTTGAGTTTATGTGACTAACTATTGACTGGTGAGAATTGTATCCGGACAAGATGTGACTAATGATTATATTGTCCGGATAGAATTGTCTAGGTATTGATGTCCGGATAGAGTTGTCCGGGAAGTGATGTCCAGATAGAGTTGACCGATGAAGGGGATTTTGCCAAAAATTTTGTATTATTATGTAATGTTTGTTGCAATTATTTTGATATATATATATATATATTAGAAAGTGCTTATATATGTGTATATATATATATACATATGGTTATGCAATTGACTAATTATATCCATCGACGCTGCCTCATGTTTAACTCTTTCTGATTGAACAAATGCTGAAGGCTTTTGTGATCTGTATAAATTTTGCACTTTGTTTCTAGCAAATAGTGCCTCCCAGATTTTTAAGGCGAATACTACAGCTGCTAATTCCATATCATGCGTTGGGTACTTCTTCTCATGATCTTTCAGTTGTCGTGATGCATATTGTAACAACCCTCATAATCCCATATACATATAATTCACATCATCATGCTCATAATACTTAAAACAGTATTATTACAAAACATGGACTAACAAAATGTATCTTTAATACATATATGAACAAACTATTATCATCATTTATACTTTTCCTTTGTCCTTATCTTGCAAAGTACGCTGACCTGCAAAACAGGTTAGTCCAACAACTGAGC
>NC_037528.1:40966795-40969114 GCF_001531365.2 Cynara cardunculus var. scolymus | reverse complement strand
CACCGCCATTTCATCTCTCTCACGGTTACACCGCCATTTCATCTCTCTTGCGGTTACACCGCCATTACATCTCTCTCGCGCCATTTCATCTCAAAAACATTTCAAAAAAAAAACTTTCTATCTTTTTATCCGGACTTGAAGTCCGGTCAATCTTGTTCGGATAACAAGTCCGGTCAACCTTAACACCTGAAATTAACATCTTTGTCCGGATTACAAATCCGGACAATACTTCACTTATAATGTTAACCGGTTTAAAGTAAACCGGACGATACATTGCCCAACCTTTGTCCGGTTTAAAACAATCCGGTCAATACACCGCACAACACTTGACCGGTTTAGACTAATATCCGGTCACCTCTTGAGCGATTTAGAAGTAAACCGGTCACCTCTTACACGGTTTAAGATAAACCCGGTTGATACTTGAAAAGTTATTTGTCCGGATAACAATCCGGGCATCATTTAAACGGTTTGCATAAATTGATACAGAATTCATAATAACCAGTTCCAAATTCTACCAAATTGTATATAAACACTTTATACTCAAAGCTTTAATACACCCACCTTTTAGAAATCGAGTATCAAAGCTTTTGAATCCTCTTCTTTTGCAATTCTTCTGATTCTTCAGAGAAAAACCTTCTAAATATAGTATGTGTGTATCATTTACTTCCCAAAATTCTATATATATCTAAGAAAAAGGAGGGGAGGTGGTGGGCGGCTCAACCAGCCGACCTCCCCTTTTTTCTTAATTTAAAATAATATTAAATTAACCCTTATAAATATAACACACATACATACATACCCATACATATATATATATATAAACTTGAAATAACAACCAGAATATTACAATATTCCCTCCTTAAAAGAATTTCGTCCAGGAATTCCATTAAGTAAACAGATAAGGATATTTCATCCTTATTTCCGATTCTGATTCCCAGGTGGCGTCTGGTCCCTTATGATAACGCCATTGAACTTTTATTAACCCAATCTCTTTGTTTTGTAATTTCTTCACCTTATAGTCAGTAATCTGTTCAGGGGTTTCTTCAAAACATAATCTCTCATCTACCTTAATCTTAGGTAATGGTACTGCCACATCTGGACTTATTAGACACTTCCTCAAATTTGACACATGAAACGTGTCATGAATTCCGCTTAATTCCAAAGGAAGTTCTAACTTATAGGCCACTTCCCCAACTTTTCCAATAATAGAAAATGGTCCAACATATCTTGGACTTAACTTCCCTCTTTTTCCAAAACCTACCATTCCTTTCCAAGGTGATACTTTCAACATTACTTTATCACCTATTTGAAACTCAATCGRYTTCTGACGTTTATCTGCATAACTTCTTTGTCTATCTTGTGCCACTTTCATCTGTTCTCGTATTACTTCAATTTTATTTGCAGTTTGTTGAACTAACTCAGGCCTAGCTAACTGTTTTTCACCTATTTCATTCAGCACAAAGGTGTTCTACATTTTCGTCCATACAGAACCTCAAAAGGTGCTGCCTGAATACTTGAKTGGTAGCTATTGTTGTATGCAAATTCAACCAAAGCCAAATGACTATCCCACGACCCTCCAAAATCAATGATACAGGATCTCAACATATTTTCTAAAGTTTGGATAGTTCACTCACTTTGTCCATCAGTCTGAGGATGATAAGCTGTACTTAGCTTAATTTGTGAACCCATTTCTCTCTGAAATCTCTTCCAAAACACATAAGTGAAACGACTATCACTATCAGAAACAATCGATAAAGGAACACCATGTCGTGTCACTATCTCATCAATGTATAACTTTGCCAATCTCTCCATCGAATATGACTCTTTCATAGGTAAGAAGTGTGCAGATTTAGACAATCGATCTACTATTACCCATATTGCATCATACCCTTTCGATGTTCTCGGCAATTTGGTTATGAAATCCATAGTGATATGATCCCACTTCCAAACCGGAATTTCTAAAGATTGCAACTTACCATAAGGACGCTGATGTTCAATCTTTACTTGGAGACATGTCAGGCATTGCTCAACATGTTTAGCAATATCTTTCTTCATATCTGGCCACCAATAATGTTGCTTCAAATCTCGATACATTTTATTTGTGCCTGGATGTATCGCAAAACGTGATTTATGACCCTCATCCAAAATACGCTTTCTGAGATCACCATAGCATGGTACCCAAATTCTGTTCTGGAACTTTCAAAATTCTCTGTCATCTCTTACCAAATCATATATTAATCCACCCTATCTTTCCTGTTTAATCTTATCCTCCTTCATTACCTCATGTTGAAATTCTCGTAACTCTTCTTGAATACTGAG
>NC_037528.1:40963497-40966695 GCF_001531365.2 Cynara cardunculus var. scolymus | reverse complement strand
TGTCATACCAAAGAGGCCTCTGTCATACCAAAGAAGCCTCTATCATACCAGAGAGGCCTCTGTCATACCAAAGAGGCCTCTGTCATACCAGAGAGCCCTCTGTCATACCAGAGAGTCCTCTGTCATACCAAGGAGGCCTCTGTCATACCAGAGAGGCGTCTGTCATACCAGAGAGGCGTCTGTCATACCAGAGAGGCCTCTGTCATACCAGAGAGGCCTCTTTCATACCAGAGAGGCCTCTGTCATACCAGAGAGGCCTCTGTCATCCAAAGAGGCCTCTGGTCATTCAGACTTAGTCATTTTAGCACAACATCTTCAGATCTTCCATAATTGTTCCGATTGCTTGATAAAACTTTTAGAATAATTAGACAATTTTGGTCCAAACATTGTCCATGTGTTGGGCGCCGGTTGTCGGACACCTTTGGATCCGGGTGAGACAACCGGAGGGGCTGTCCCTACTCATCTGTCCGGGGATGGAGGTCGGTTATTACAGGAAGATGAGTAGAGGGTTTGTACACCATCCGAGAGTGGACGGATACAGATTGGTCGGCCAAACTTAACAATTGTCTGTTGTTTTAATTTAAATTGTTGGTTAAGGTATTAATTGTGCATGGCGTGATTTTGATTATTGAAGTGTTTGCGTTATGAATTCATCTGATTGTCCTTGTTATTTCCTTGAAATTCTATATCTCGTTAACTCAAACTTTTGATGAATATTGCCTCTTTTACTTCTAGATTTTTTTTCTTTTCTTGTAAATGTACTTATATGAGTCATGATGTGCATGATATCCATTTAAACTCACTAAGCTTTGTTAGCTTATCCTTTTAGTGGTAAACCTTTCAGGAAAAGAAGCTAAGAGTAAAGGAAAAGCTGTAGATCGTTGAGGATTAGTGTTGGGATCAAAGACTGTCATATTTTGGCTTACGGTAGTATATGCTTTTGGTCCTTTAGATGTAAATATTGATCCAAAACTTATCTGTTGGTGGCAAATATATATATGTATCCCGTATATTGTTGAGGTTGAAATAGGAATTATGCTCAAGATCTATCCGTCAATCTGTGGTTCGGTAACTGGTGTGTTACAAATTTGGTATCAGAGCAACGGTTTAAGTGAACCAGGTACCAGAAATGGTACCTGGACTTAAACTCGGGCAATGAGATTGTATAGTAACTAAGTTTGATTTATACGGGATACAGACCATAGGAAAGATCTAAGTGGATAAATGAGCGTTTATTAGTATGTTGTTTAATATGTTAGGTTTCTTTTTTTGTCATTTCCAGAACGATGTCTACTCATGATGATCATGCGGGTCATTCACCAACAAACCCGGATGTTGGTGGGCATAACCCGGATTTAAATGCGGGTGTTGAAACCTCACGCGTTCATTTGGAAACTGGCCCACCTTTCGAGAAGGATGTCTCTTTATCTCCTCGTGGTGAACGACTGATGAAGCGGGTTACTGATTTTGTGCGGCAAGCTCTTAATGAACATCGAAAGGAGGATACTATGAAAGGGAAGCGGGTTGATACGGATGCCGTTTCTCAACCTAAGTCCACCCAAACTTCGTTTAAAACATTCAAAACTAGTGGAGCAACCAAATTTAAGGGAGTTTCAGATCCAATTGTAGCTATTGAATGGCTACTGAACACTGAAAAAGTGTTTCAAATCTCCAAAGTCGCTGAAGAGGATAAGGTTAACTATGCGACCGCTATGCTTATCAGTAGTGCAATGATATGGTGGGACGCAACCTACCAGTCTCTAAATGAGACTGAAAGAAATAATTTAACTTGGGAAGGCTTCAAAACCATCTTCCACGAACAATATTGTCCCCCTGACTTACTGAAACGGTTGGAGAAAGAGTTCATGGACCTCAAACATGGAGATTTGACTATGATGCAGTATGAGACCCAGTTCAATATGAAGGCACGTTTTGCCTCACGTTTCGTTACCTCTAAACAACACAAGATTGAACATTTTGTTGACGGTCTGAAGAGAGAGATTAAAGAATTTGTGTCAAATCGTGATCTTACAAGTTTTCTTTATGGTGAATCCCCACCCGAATCGAAGAGACAGAGAACTAAAATAACAACTTCTGTACCTGCAAACCGACCTAATCGATCTTTCACCTCAAGAAGGAGTCAGTCTCAAAGTGCTCCTCGAGCCCCATCTCGAGCCTATTCCATGCAGGGATAATATTGAGAATACAAGTGAAGTGAATATATGAATTGTAAAACTAATACAAATTTATTGCAGTCAAACACACCTCGCGCATGCCAACGATGTGGCAAGACACACTCGAGACGATGTTTCTCTGAACCGTCCAAAATTTCGTGTTATTCCTGTGGTGAAGTTGGGCATATTCGTACAAATTGCCCAAGACGAGATCGAGCATGTTATACTTGTGGAGCTTATGGACATCGTCAGCTTAATTGTCCAAATGGCCAACGTGAGGATAGTAAGGCCTCAGTACGACAACCGATAGTGGGAGGTTCCTCAGCCCAAAAGGAGGAAGTACCAAGAGCAAGAGCTAGAGCGTTCCAGATCACAGCAGATGAGGCTCGGGAGGAGCCAGAGCTCGTCACTGGTATATTTTTCGTGAACTCTCATCCTGCACGTATATTGTTTGATTCTGGTTTTACATATTCCTTCATGTCGCATGCCTTTGTTCGTTTTCTCGAATCTGTTCCTGTACTTTTTGATAGACTGTTTTCTGTGGATACCGCTAGTGAAACCCCTTTAGTAGCTGATAAAGTATTCAAAGATTGTACATTAGTATTGGAGGATCATTATACTTAATCCTTATGGATATTTGTGGCTTTGATGTGGTTATTGGTATGGATTGGTTAGTAGCAAATCGGGCGGATATTATTTGTGTGCAACGAATGATCTGAATACCAGCTAGTGAAGGAGATTATGTTTATGTGTACGGAGAAAAAGGATTCGGTGACATCAAGGTAATTTCGGTACTCAAAACTTGTCGATATTTATCTAAGGGGTGCACTTCTTTCATGGCATATGTTTTAGATTCCATTAAAGAAAGAAACAAGTTGGCCAAGGATGTACCCGTGGTATGTGAATTTCAGGATGTCTTTCCTGATGATTTGCCTGGTCTACCACCGGACAGACAAGTAGAATTTAGAATTGACCTTGTGCCAGGTGTTGCACCTATTGCATGGACACCCTATCGTCTTGCCCC
>NC_037528.1:40961625-40963358 GCF_001531365.2 Cynara cardunculus var. scolymus | reverse complement strand
ATGTGTATTGATTACCGCGAGTTAAACAAAGTAACAATCAAGAATAAATATCCATTACCTCGTATCGACGATTTGTTTGATCAACTGCAGGGAGCAAGTTACTTTTCCAAGATCGATTTGAGATCCGGATACCATCAACTCAAGGTACGGGATGAAGATGTACCAAAAACGGCTTTCCATACCCGATACGGACACTATGAGTTCTTGGTAATGCCATTTGGTCTAACGAATGCTCCGGCTGCATTTATGGATTTGATGAATCGGGTATGTCGGTCTATGCTCGACAAGTCTGTCATTGTCTTCATTGATGACATACTTGTGTATTCTAAGTCAGAAATTGATCATGCTACGCATCTCCGTCAGGTGTTGGAGTTGCTAAGAAAGGAGAAATTATATGCCAAGTTCTCGAAATGCGAATTCTGGCTCAGAAATGTGCAATTCTTAGGGCATGTGATCTCCGATGAGGGTATTTCCATCGATCCATTTAAAATTGAGGCAATTCAGAATTGGGAACAACCGAAGAATGCCTCAGAGATCCGCAGTTTTCTTGGATTAGCGGGTTATTACCGACGATTCATAAAAGACTTTTCAAAGATTGCCGTTCCCCTTACTTCACTCACTCGCAAAGCTGTGAAATTTGTATGGGATGAAGAACAAGACAAAGCTTTTCAGCTCTTGAAAGCTTGTTTGACGAACGCCCCGATCCTCGCCTTACCCGAAGGTAACGATGACTTTGTGGTCTATAGTGATGCGTCGAATTTGGGACTGGGTTGCGTGTTGATGCAACGAGGCAAGGTGATTGCGTATGCCTCCCGACAGTTGAAGGATTATGAAAAGAACTACCCCACTCATGATCTTGAGTTGGCGGCGGTAGTGTTTGCCTTGAAATTATGGCGTCATTATCTCTATGGGACGAAATGTCAATTATTCATGGATCATAAGACTCTGAAGTAAATTTTCGACCAACAGACTTTGAATATGCGTCAACAAAGAGCTATGGAGTTGATCAAAGATTATGATTGTGAAATTCTATACCATCCAGGTAAAGCCAATGTAGTGGCGGATGCGCTGAGTCGGAAGGCACATGTAGCTAGTATTTGTTATGCTATCACTCATGTGTCAATGAAGTCTACTCTTATCGATGATCTTAATAAGTGGCAAATCGAGGCTTTAAGGCCACACCACGTGGAGTCTGAATGTATGGTTGGCTATGTAGACTCTTTATCTGAAGACAATCGTGGTCTCAAAGTCTTTAAAACCCGAATATGGGTACCAAGACTTGGGGGTTTGCGAGAGGTTATTCTAGAGGAAGCACATAAATCACGGTTATCTATTCATCCGGGAGGTACAAAGATGTATCATGATCTGCATGCCGAATACTGGTGGCCGGGAATGAAAGTTGATATTGGCCGATATGTTGAAAGGTGTATCACTTGTCTACAAGTGAAAGCCGAACACCAGAAACCATATGGAAGTTTACAGCCTCTTGAAGTTCCGGTATGGAAGTAGGAAGAGTTGACGATGGACCTTGTGACGAAACTGCCAAAGACATCTCGACAACACGACAGTATTTGGGTTATCATAGACAGATTGACAAAAAGCGCTCACTTTCTTCCCGTTCGCGAGTCTTATTCGATGGATCAATGGGCACGATTGTACATTGACGAGGTTATTGCACGACATGGTGTACCGGTAAAAGTAATCTCTGATCGTGATTCTCGGTTCACTTCCAA
>NC_037528.1:40948521-40960230 GCF_001531365.2 Cynara cardunculus var. scolymus | reverse complement strand
AAGTGTTGACTTTTAGGAGTCAATTTGAGATACAATGAGATTAGTAGGAATTGATGTTATAATCATGGTTTATCATTGGTTTATTGTGGAATTTGGTGAAAAAATAAGTGAAACTATGAATTTGAGACTTATTGGGCTAGTATTGGTAATGTTTTGGATGAAAATGGGTGTTTTGAGCATTTGATAAGATGATTACAGCCCTGTTTTTGGAAACTCATAGAAAATCATAGTAAATTCGAAAAAGTATGAATAAATAGGCCCTAGAAAGGCAAGAGAAAGGGCTACAACTTGTCGTTAGATCTGAATTGGTGATTTTGAATTTTAAAGGGGTAAAACAGCTCTGCAAGTTGAGTATTTATATTGAAATCCAAAGTAGCGTACCTTAATCGAAATAAGGTTTGAGTGAGTTCTTGTTGTGCTTCACTAATGAGACTTTGAATATTTATATCTTCCAGGGATTGTTTGAGCTTTATGGAAGTCTTGGAGGTGGTTTTCCAACTCTGATTTGGAAAATAGGATTCGACCACTCGGTTTGACATTCGGTTTAATTCAACCGAATTCTATTGTGAGTTTATTTGGATATATGCCTATTATGTGCTCTATAGGTGTAGGCGTTACCCATATTGTAATCATAATTGTTGTTTCATTGTTACTTTTATTCTATGTTGTATCATTCCTTATATAGACAATATTTACATGATAATTGAATGTCATACCAAAGAGGCCTCTATCATACCAAAGAGGCCTCTGTCATACCAAAGAAGCCTCTATCATACCAGAGAGGCCTCTGTCATACCAAAGAGGCCTCTGTCATACCAAAGAGCCCTCTGTCATACCCGTAGAAGAAGAGGGTCCAAACAGTCCTCTGCCAAAACCCCAAAAAGATGAAATCAAAGAAGGCCCAACCCACAGAGGTTGAGGTCACAAAGGCCGAGGTTCAAGAAGGTCCGGCAGCGGTTGTACCTAAGCGCAGAAGGTTACACAAAGCTGTTCGAGAAGAGTCCCCCTGTGAGCAAATACAAGATATAATCTTCAATTTCCAACGGAGTTTTACAGTGCCCACAGAGGTGGTAAATTTGGGGACAGAAGTCGTTTTAGACGACGAAGAGGAAGAATTGGAGTTAGATGAGGGTGAAAAAGATGCCGAAGGCACACATCCAAGCCCCCCTCCCTGTGCAAACCACATGTCAAGGGACCCTGTTCTAGAGGGAACCCCTATTGAAGAAAGCGTGCACACGCTGAGCCCTGAACCAACAAACCTCGCAGAGGACATTCTTTCGTCCTCTGTCGAATGCACAAACCGGGAACCCTATTCTACTCCATCATCCTCTCAAAAGGATGGTAGTTTTATCAAAAGAGTCCGTTCGCCCAAGGTCTCGACACAACCAAGAGAGGCATCCGTTGCCCCTCCACATGTGAGTGAACCACCCAGTCATGCTTCAGAGGCATGCGAGAGAATCACCGAGGCTGTGGGTCTAGAACACCCAAAGTCTCCACTCGATCCCTTTGCCGAGTTAGGCTCTGAACCTATTAGGCATGAAATCGACAGAACACCGGAAGGCTCTCCAATTGGGGATGTCCGAGGATCTGGTGGAAGTCCCCGAGATGACAACGCCAAATCGGTCTTTGAGGGCGCCTTACACTCCAAGGCTACTAGGTCACCATGTGTTGGTGATCTAGGTTCCCCGAGTGCCTATGTGAAGAAGGAGTTACAAACCTTCGCCACAGCGGTATTCCAGAGGTTGGATGAGTTGAAAAGCTTGTTCTCCTCCTCTCCGACGATAGAGCCCCTTACACCTCTAACAGAGGCTCTGAAGGAGTTGACTTTTACAACTTCTGAACTCAAGGCGACCTTATCAGCCCTTCAGATCTCTGTCCTCAAAAAGGATGATCTCACAGAAGCCTTCAGCGCGCTGTCTCTCAATCCCTCTTCTATCAACACTCTAAAGACAGAACTGACAGAGGTCGCCGCCCAGTACGCTGCAGACATAGTTTCCGCCGGCTACATGGACTACTCCGCCTTCAAGAATGAAATCAAAGAGATGTTCTCCTCTGCGATCACTGTTGACATCGACTCCTCATCCTCCAGAGCTAACATTAACCATTTAGCCACTCGCAGAGAGATAGACGCAATGGTTGAGGCCCTCGGAGAGACCATGCAGAAACACCACGACCATCTTCTCAAAGAGGCCAGAGCTACTAACGAATCCATCAGAGACTGCACGAAGCAACTCGTCAAAGAAGGTGACTCATTCCGAAATGAAATATATCGTTGCGTCTCTAAAATGAAATGGGCCAAAGAGATGGATATCAACACCGCCACTTTGAATGCTGAAATGGTAATAGAGAAGATGAAGAAGGCGGCCTCCAGAGTACTCAGGCACTTGAAGAATGCTCCCCTCACCCCGTGCAAGACAGAGGCTACTCAAATCCATGATGATCAGGGAGGCAATGACCCTGATCGTCATGAGGGGGAGAAGAAGGCAGAGCTCCCATCCCCAAAGTTGGAGAAGGCTCTTCCAAACTTGCAAAGATACCKGAARAAACRTCCACGGGTACGTTCGACGCTCTGGTAGGAACAGTCAAGCCAATCTTACCAGAGGGGTCTACCCAGAGGCCTATACTCGAAGAAGACACCAGAACGCCAGAGTCTACCACAGTGGGGAGGGTCTCTAAAATTATTGACTCGATGAACAAGATTCCTGTACAGAGCCCGTAACCACTGTCGAAGAGATTCTGCGGTGGCGTTACTCATCCATGGACACAGAGCCCCCATACGATCCATAGATAACCGGAATGCCCTCTACCGAAGCAAAATTTCACTTCACTAAACTCACCAAGCCACCAAAGCAGGTCTTCTCAGAGCATGTTATTCGTTCACTAGAAACCATTTCTCTGCGCACCATGCTGAAGAAGACCGTGCTATACACTCAATATACGATGAAGAAGGATGATGGCAACCTATACACCTTTACAGATGCTGACCTCCACAATCTGTGTGTAGTTGATCTAATCTTCTTGCACAAGATCCTAAACAAGTACATGGAGAGGAGGTCAAACTACTCGATTTCTCTCAGAAGGCTGATAGAGGTAATGCGTGATTAAGTTAAATTCTACAGCCAGAAAGACTTCGATATTGCGATGAGGTTGGCCCAGCCAGAGCTGAAGATTTCTCCTCCCAAGAACAGACCCATTTGGCTGCACAGGTTCCATCCCAACACTATTATCCACAATCCCATCTTTGTGTTTGTTTTCTTGGACAGGGATGAGATCCTAAGATTCTTTGATTCGAAAGAGGTGCACAAGTATTCAACAGAGTCCCTCGAATGGGTGTTCAACCTGGTGGTGGCAGAGGTGCAGAAAGGGCGAATAAGGGCGGATGAAGTAACGGACCTTCTCTAGATTATCAAAATACAAGTCTCATTCAGGGAATGGATATTCAAGGTTTACAAGACTGTCAAGACTGATTTGAAATTTGCTGTAGACGATTATCCAGACTCTGCTGTTGAGTAAACTCTTGTAATAGTATAGGCCTACACAATTTTTACTTCTTTCAATAATGTAAATTTTTGCAGAGGATGAGATTATTCTCCTCTTGTATTTTTTCCTTTAGTCTAATCTTGCACCCAACTGTCCACAATTACTTTTTTATACTTAGGGGGAGATTGTTAGCTCCATTAGTCCTATCTTGTAAAAGTATAGAAAAAGTATATTGTAAGTCTTGACAAAAGGTTATCTCCACCGAAGACAACAGAGGACTAGCAACAGAAGCCGTTTGATCGAACAAGTGAAAAGTGGCAGAACCTCTGATGTGTCTCACAGAGGTTCTAGAAAATGGTCCTCTGTCAAAAAGAACACGCAAGTCATTTACAGCAGAGCCTCTGAGATGGCTCACAGAGGGTCTGCGGATTTGGTCTTCTGTGAAGTTTCTGTTCTATCAGTTTTCAAAGGTTGTTAGCCGCAGGTGCTTCTCACATGACTAGGGAATAATCGACTTTATTTGGACGACCCAGATGAAGACACACATCAAGATCTGGTCTCTAAGGTCGTTAGGAATTATTATAAATAGCGGATAGGACCTTTGTAATCGGTGGTGCTTCCAGTATTGTAATCGTCAAATTTTTCAATTGAATCAATTGAAAAACCTTTGGAGCAATCTTCCTGCATTCCTCTTCTTCGTTGAAACTGTGTGTTCTTGATGTGTTTAGAATTTCTAATCATTTACTCTGTTTTGCTCTTATTAATGTTTCCGCTGCACTTCAATTGTTTTGGAGCTTATTTAGAGTATTAGATCAATACCAAAGTCGAATTCAGATCCAACAAGTAGCCTATGAATACCGCTTCATTAGCCTTCGCAGCGAACTTACTTCTGTCGTCTTTGTCATTTAAAATAAAACACCTGCAACCAAATACTCGAAAGAATTTGATATTAGGTATTCTTTTATTTATAATTTCGTAAGGAGTTTTACGAAATCTTTTGTGTACAAGGATCGGTTCTGGGTAAAACATGCAGTCGCCACAACTTCAGCCTAAAAAAATAATGGGAGCTTAGAGCAAGGCAGGAGTGTACGCGCCGCTTTCACTAAAGTTCTATTTTTCCGTTCAACGACACCATTCTATTGCGGTGTCCGAGCTGCTGAGAAAGTATGTGTGATACCAATGGATTCTAAGAATGAGCAGAGAATACTGTTCTTGAATTCAGTTCCATTATCAGTTCTGATTTTTTGAACTGTCAGTTGTAGATTAATTTGAATTGTCTTCAAGAATGAAATAACTGTCTCAGCTGCTTTGTCTTTTGACCTCAAAAAATGAACCCATGTATATCTTGAGTAGTCATCGACAATGACTAGCACATACTTCTTTCCATTTATGCTTTGTACTCTCATAGGACCACATAGATCCATATGGAGTAGATTAAGAGGACGATCAGTATTGAACTCTATTTTCGACTTGTGTGAAGCTTTATTCAGTTTACTCATTTCACATGCACTGCACACATAGTCTTTATGAAACTTAAAGTCTGTAATTCCTTTAACCAAGTTGTCACAAACCAACTTGTTTAGATTTTTAAAATTGAGATGTGAAAGACGACGATGCCACAACATATTTTGCTTCAAGGATGCCTTGGATATCAAGCAGACTTCAGTATCCACTTGTGTATTTGATAGGTCGATTTTATAGAGGTTTGATCTTCTGATTCCAGCTAGTAGCTCCTTACCATCAGTAGTACGGATGCTGCACTGATTAACTTTAAAACAAAATTCTAGATTTTGATCACATAATTCGCCTATACTGAAAAGATTATGTCCAAGTCCTTTGACATACGACACTTTCTTTATCATTAAGTTCCCAGAAATTACATCATCGTATCCAAGGATAGGCGCGTATTGGTCATTACCAAATCTTACCATACCTCCAAACGATTCAACCAAATTAGATAAGAGTTCTTTTCTACCAGTCATGTGTGTAGAACATCCTGAGTCTAAGAACCACACATGCCGGTTTACCTGCACAATGAATCAACTGGGTTTTGGTACCCATTTTAGAATGGGTCATTTCAGATCAGATTTTGTTGGTGGTATACTATAATTACCAAACCAACGCTCTTTAAAATTGATTTTCTTTGATAAAGAAGATAGAGCATAATGCATAACATGATACGGTTTAAAAGAAGTAAAAGACATAAACATCTCATCCAATCTACAAGGAGAACAATTATTTTTACTATTCTTGATATCAAACAATTCATTTACTGAATATCTGTGAACAATATTATTCAATGCTGAATTATTTAATAAAGAATCAGCAAAACTATTCTTCCTCTGTTGATTTAATGATTTATCTTCATCTTTCACTCTCCACACCTTCTTAAATTTCAAAGCATTATCTGAAATAGGAGAAATAAAATCATTAGATCTAAACGAACGATGAACCTTTTGTTTAATTTTCTTTTCAGTTAGCTTCTTCTGTTTTCTCGATTTTTTTTAGATTTATTCTTTTTATAATACCAATTCTTAAAAACATGTTTTGTATTGAAAGTCTTTTTAAAATTTGAAGCTATGTCGGAATTCTCAGTTGTTAGGACCGAAATTCAGTGTAAAATTGTATTCGTCTTGAAAGTTAAAATTGTCTATTATTGTATAAAAGTCATCGTGTTTGACTTTTCTATAGATTATTTGACTTTGACTTTGTTTACATCTTTGACCCTATATAAAGGGTAAGTCCTTTGTAGTTTTAGTAGAGAGCTCAATTGTTAAATCAGTATACATAATAAGAGTTTGACTAAGTTTGTGATATTTGACTTTCTCTCTCAACCTACATCTCTCATATTGTTCTTAATGCATAATCAAGATTCTGCCACGAATGTTTAGAAGATTAAAGTGAATATTGATTAAAGTGGGAACATCAATTGGTATCAGAGCAGGTTTGCAAGAAATTAGAGAAGAAATTAATAGATTTTGAAGAATTTTTCGAAGATATTTTTCTGATTTGTTTGTGTTCATATTTTTTTTTTGAGTTTGATCCAAATTTTTTTTAAATCTTGTGTTTTAGTGTTTAAATCATGATCAAACTACTCGAAATTGCATTGTGAATCTTTGTTATTCACAAAGTTTTATGATTTTATCATTTCATTTCAAGTTTTAAATTGATTTTGTGTTTTGAAATTTTTTCGTGTTCATGAATTTTTTTTAAAACCAGTGTTTTTGATCCATATTTTTTTTAAATCTTCTATTTTTTTTGTTTTTGGGTCTAAATCGCTCAGCCATCCGCATTATGTGACACCCCAATCTCCACACATTGCATATTACATAGAATTCATTCATAGAATACATAAATTCCCACATAGGTCCAAAATTACAAGATTATGTGCTACAGGTTACGATACAAATTTGCATAATTTAAAATTTTCAAAATACATGCATTTGTAAACTAGCATCACTCTTCTCCAAAACACATCTAGATATGGTCTTCAACATTTAAGCACATAAGGGAATTAATCATATAATGTTTTTTCCCTTATCGATATTATAACTGGTATTACCTGCACACATATTTTTGAAAACACAAAATGAGGGTTATACAAAAGTCTAGTGAGATTCCCTATTTCATGCTATGCAGGGTGAGATCACCAAAAACATTTATCAAAGAATCTCTCAGTCATAATGAAGAATAATAAAAGAATCGCATCACGTTTAATCCATCAGGCCTCTTGTTCAAAATCCCATACTTAGAAACATAATGGTTTTCCAGTCCATCGGCCTCTGGTTCCAAAGTGTCCATCGGGCCTCTGGTTCCAAACCATACTTAGAATATTTTTCAATAAGCATGACCAGAGCTCCTCTGGTCTTTCTATCAGAGCTTCTGGTTAGTCGACCAGAGCCTCTGATTCCTCGACCAGAGCCTCTGGTTCCTCGACCAGAGCTTCTGGTTGTACTTATGAAAGCCAACCAGAGCCCCTCTGGTTTGGTTTATAGAAGTTTCTAAGTATAGAGACTCTTTTGAAATATCATTTTGAAAATTATAAATATAGTACTAAGCTTGTTTCTAAAAGATATATAAAGCTTATTTTCAAACTAATAACTTATAAAAGATTTTTGCATCATTTTAAATCAATATCCAGAATCCTCTGGTTCTATTATGAGGGTCAATCAGAGCCCCTCTAGTTCTTTGCAAAGTACAACCAGAGCTTCTCTGTTTCCTCATAATCAATACTTTTACCCAAAGCATTTTTATTCACGACCAACAGTCATGAACTATATTATCTCCAATCCCATAACATCATTACCATCATTTCTACTAAAGACAACATCTCTAAATTCTCAAATCACCAAGAAATGAGAACTTAAATCTGTTGTAACTTTAATAGATATCATAATAAGAGTTAGGCCATGCAGACAACGACCAACCTTATATCCTCCCAATAATTCCCTTTTTATGATGTTCCACCCTTATATCATCCCATTAATTCATATGAAGTAGTTCATCCAAAGACAGACCTCAGTCATATATGTCAGAGTGAACCTGTTCATAATTCCCAAACCAAATCATGGTTTCAACAAAGGTTTATCCTCAAAACCTTCTATTCTCAAGAACAACCTGTTCTCCCAAAACCCAAAACAGTTTAAAATTCTGTTTTTTTGTAAAACTCTTTCAAACTGTTTAAAAACCCAGATACTGTTTAATTCTTTCCAAAACAATCCCAAAAATAAATTCGAACAACTTCTCAAAGGCTGTTGACGAACACAACTTTGTTTCATATTTATCCAGAAATATATTCTAAAACAATAACATCATAAAAACTGTTAAAGATAATTTATCATCTTAACCTCAAAACCAATATCAAAACTCAACAGTTGATACACAAATATATGAGGAATTTAGTTTCAAAACCACTCACCTTATCAAACAGATTTCTTGATGATAAACACACATCAAAAACTTTACTTTAACACAGAATCTTCAAGTTGTTTTGAAGCAACAATTCTTGAAGAACACCTTATCTCACCCACACAGGTTCTTTTTTCTAAAAGAATGACAGTGATAAAGATAACCTTATCCAAACTTTTCTTTAAATATCCTCACCTAGGCGGTGAAAGATTTTAATAATATAAAATTAGATATGACGGTGTAAATTTTATTATTTTAAAGACCTATTTGCTTTATTTCTAAGGTATCACTATCTCAATAAAATATTCATATTATCCAAACATGTATGCACTTATTTCATGTATCATGCATTGTTGCCACATTCACGCATACCATCTTATAATTTATCAATTAATCACGTAAAATTTACCTTGACCCAGGTTATCTGAAACTAGGTTATAACATTCTCTCCCCCTTATAAGAATTCCGTCCTGGAATTCATTCATATAACCATGGATATTTTTCCTTCATATCTGATTCTAATTCCCATGTTGCTTCTGAACCTTTGTGAAATCGCCACTGTACCCTTACTATACTTATTTCCTTGTTTCTCAACACACGGAGTTTGTGGTTATTTATAGCTTCTGGAGTTTCCACAAAATTCAGTTTGTCATCCAACTTAATATCCGGAAGTGGTATTGCCATACTAGGATCATCAAGGCATTTTCTTAGGTTTGACACATGGAAAGTATTGTGAATCAGACTAAGTTCCTCTGGTAATTCCAATTGATAAGCTACTAGCCCAACTCGTTTACAGATTCTGAATGGACCAATATATCTTGGACTGAGTTTACCTTTCTTTCCAAACCTCATAACTCCTTTCCAAGGAGAAACTTTCAACATTACTAAATCATTCATACAAAATTCAATTGATTTTCTGCGCTTATCTGCGTAACTTTTCTGACGATCTTGAGCTGTTTTAATTCTTTCCTGAATCTGATCAATCTTTTTAGAAGTTACTTGCACAATTTCGGGACCTGTTAGTTGTTTCTCACCTACCTCATTCCAACATACAGTGGTTCGACATTTCCGACCATACAACACTGCATATGGAGCCGCTTTGATATTGGAATGATAACTATTATTGTATGCAAATTCTATTAGTGGAAGATGATATTCCCATGATCCTCCAAAATTTATGATGCAAGCTCTTAGCATATCTTCAAGTGTCTGAATTGTTCTTTCACTTTGTCCGTCTGTTTGAGGATGATATGCTGTGCTTAATTGAATTTGGGATCCTAATGCCTTTTGAAAACTTTCCCAGAATTTCAATGCAAATCTGCTATCTCTGTCCGAGATGATATATAGTGGAACCCCATGTCTTGTCACAATTTCCTTAATATAAATCTGAGCTAACTTTTCCAATGAATAACTTTCTTTTATTGGTAGGAAGTGTGCAGATTTGGATAGGCGATCCACTATTACCCATATGGCATCATACCCTCTTGGGGTTCGGGGTAACTTCATAATAAAATCCATTGTGATGTGATCCCATTTTCAAACAGAAATTTCCAAGGATTGCAGTTTTCCATAGGGCCTCTGATGCTCTATCTTTACTTGTAGGCACGTCATACATTTTTCTACATACCTTGCTATGTCTTTCTTTAGTCCTTGCCACCAATAAAAAGTTTTCAAATCCTTATACATTTTATTAGTACCTGGATGAATGGAATATCGAGATTCATGAATTTCCTTCAGAATTATATCGCGAATATTCCCATAGCATGGTATCCAGATTCGTCCTTGGAAGCATAACATTTCTTTATTGTTCTTCTCTAGGTTAGCAATCATTTTTCCGAATCTTTATACCTTTGAATGATCTTCTTTAATAGCCTCTGTTTGACATCTTTGAATGTTGGTATGAAAATCTGGTTTTACACTTATTTTCATCACCATAGTTTTGATAGTTCCACTTCTTTCATTTCGGCTTAAAGCATCAGCTACAACATTAGCTTTCCCTGGATGGTAAAGAATTTCACAGTCATAATCATTGACTAGTTCTATCTATCGACGTTGCCTCATGTTTAACTCTTTTGGGTTGAACAAGTGCTGAAGGCTTTTATGGTCTGTATAAATTTTGCACTTTGTTCCTAGCAAATAGTGCCTCCAAATTTTTAAGGCAAAAACTACAGCCGCTAATTCCATATCATGTGTTGGGTACTGCTTCTCATGATCTTTCAATTGTTGTGATGCATATGCGATTACCTTTTCCCTTTCCATCAAAACACAGCCTAAGCCAAGCTTCAATGCAACACTATAAACAATGAAGTCTTTCGTTCCATCGGATAGAGATAGAACTGGTGCGCTACACAAGCGATCTTATAAGGTTTGAAAGGCCCTTCTTTGTTCTTCGGCCCAATGAAACTTGATGTCTTTTCGAGCCAGCTTGGTTAGAGGTACCGCTATTTTTGAAAAATCTTGAATAAATTTACGATAATAACCTGCCAAGCCTCAAAAACTTCTGACTTCTGAAGGATTTCTTGGTGTATCCCATTTTTCTACTGCTTCGATTTTTGATGGATCCACTTTGATTCCTTCTTGTGACACAACATGGCCAAGGAATTGGACTTCCCTTAACCAAAATTCACATTTTCATAACTTGGCATACAACTTTTCTTTCTTCAAGAGACTCAAAATCAGGTGAAGATGTTCTACATGTTCTGCTTCTGATTTGGAGTATATCAAAATATCATCGATGAATATAATAGCAAACTTATCAAGATATTCATTGCACACCCTGTACATCAGGTCCATGAAGGCTGCTGGTGCATTGGTTAGGCCAAAAGGCATCACTAAAAATTCATGATGTCCATATTTTATTCTGAACGCAGTTTTAGGAACATCTTCTTCTCTGACTTTTAGCTGATGATATCCGGATTGTAGATCAATCTTTGAGAAGTAACTGACCCCAACTAATTGATCAAATAAATCATCAATCCTGGGTAATGGATATTTATTCTTAACTGTCACTTTGTTAAGTTCCTGATAATCTATACACATTCTCATTGACCCGTCCTTTTTTTAACAAATAGAACCGGAGCTCCCCAAGAGAAATCTATACAGCATTTGATAATCTATACACATTCTCAGCATTTGAATGAAGAGAAATCCCTGTTGCCCGCAGAGACAAAATCGGTTGTGAATTGAGCGGCCAGCTCTGTGAGTTCAGTCTTCAACATCTTGATAGAGGATGGATTGAGCGTCATTGCTTGAAAGGATTATGCTAGATCATCCTTTTGAAGGACAGAGCTCTGAAGGGTTACTAATGTAGTCTTCAAATCG
>NC_037528.1:40945307-40947976 GCF_001531365.2 Cynara cardunculus var. scolymus | reverse complement strand
CAACGGATGCCTCTCTTGGTTCTGTCGAGTCCATGGGCGAAGGGACTCTTTTTGTAAAACCTTCATCCTTTTGAGAGGATGAGGGAGTTTTATGAGGTTGCCCAGGTGTGCGCTCCACAGAGGACGAAGGAATGTCCTCTGCGGTGGTAGGCTGGTTAGGTTCGGCATGTATGTGCCTGCTTCAATAGAGGTTCCCTCTAGAACAGGGCCTCTAGACATGTGGGTTGCACTGGGAGGTGGGCTTGGTTGTGTGGCTTCGGCATCTTTTGCTCCCTCACCTAACTCTTCAGCCTCTTCTTCTTCGTCGTCTAGAATGACTTCTGTCCCCAACTGTGATTCATCAATTGGCGCCTTGAACTCCTTCTGAATATTCAAAAGAACATCCTGAATTTGTTCTGTTGGGGAAACGTCGATAACCATCTTGCGCAACCTTCTGCGCTTGGGTGTTGTTGTAGCCTCTGTCGGGCTTTCTTCTACAATGGCCTCTGTGATCATAGGTTCTGTGATCACAGGCTCTGTCGGTTCAGCCTTCTTTATTTTTCTCTTATTTTGTTTTGGCAGAGGTACAGTTGGGCCCTCTTCTTCTACAGGCCTCTTCTTCGCCTTCGACTTTTTCACAGAAGAGTCAGCACCCTTTTGTGTCTTCTTCTTCTTGCGTGAGGGAGATGGGATTCTAGGGGGTTGCTCACTCACCTGACCAGCCACTACTGGCTCCGCCTTGCGTCCCTCCACTCTCATTTTTGCAATTTTCTCACCTAAGGGGACACCTATTCGTGGTGGGGTTACAGGGACCGGTTCTGTTCGCCTGTATCCACGTCTATAGGCTTTACGATCTCCATGACTTAAATACCTGAGCATGGCCTTGGATAGGGGTCTTGGACTTCTGTAGCCATGCTTGTGCTCGGTTGGATGAAACTCCTTGAGTGGGTAGAGCCTTGCATTGGACTCCACAGAAGGCAGTTTCGCTGCAAGAAGGTCTCCAAATGCTAGACCAAGGAAGCGTTGTAGGATCAAATTAGGCTGGTTCATATCTTCCTTGGCCTTCTTTTAGGCCTTAATCTTTGTCTTCTCCCCTCTTTGGCTGGCGCACTTCTTTTTAATCAGGCCGATCATGTCCTCAAAAATTAACAGTGTGAAGTCCAATGGCAAATTGAAGTATATTCCATACATGATGGACATCATGGCATGGGATGTTTGGTCATGACTGCCTACCTTTCCTGTTAGGCAGCAGTTTAGGATGGAGAATAATGTGTTCCAAACAGGGGGTAGACCCTTACGCTTAAACTAGGTTCGTTTGACGATAGGAGTAGCATAAGAGTGGAATTCCAAAAATTTGATTAGTTCTTCATCGGTGGGAGTAGCAGCATAAGCATTTAGGTTTAGTTGATCAAGGGTAGACAAATGCAGAGCGGTTCTCAAGGTATCAACATTCAATTCTAGAGGAACCAGTGATTTGTTCACAGGGTGAGAGGCATAACCAACAATGCTTAGCCCAGTATTGTCAAGGGTAGTTAGATAGGCACTAAGCATAAATTATGTGATATAGGTTTCAGGTGTAGGCCTAGTTGCAGATAAAGCGAAGAATATGGGATGATTTCTAAGAATTTCAATGAGAGGGAAAGTGTATTCGGGAAAACCTGTATTTGAGGGGACGAAGTAATAGTTATTTGGCTTCTTCACGAGGACGGTCTTTTCGTACTTGTTTTGTACGAAAGACAGGGCGTGTGATGTGAGAGCTTGTGCTTGGGTGACCTCGTTATCGCTGGATACGTTCACTGATTGGGCTGAGGCGCTTGAAGACGGCATGGTTGCAGGTAAGCTTTGAGAGAGTTGCAGGTTTCTGGTTCGTATGAGAGTTTTTGAGAGCGTAAGGTTTTAATTTGTGGGGAAAGAGGGTATTTATAGGAAAGGATTTTTAAAATTGAACCGTCCGCTGTACGAAAGGTCGGGTAATGAGTGGATTTGGGTGAAACAGTTCAAAAAAGGTATGACACGCCGTATTGGGAAGACGCGCGATTGATGACGTGTGCTTCCGTTTTCTGACACGTGTGTGTTGGTTCTAACCCTTAACCACAGAACCACGTGCACCATATCAATAGACAAGAACTATTGACAGAGTTCTGTCAGAGGCTTAAGGGTAACAGAGCCTCTGTGATATGTGTCGGGTCTTCTCATAAGTGTTACACCTTTTTACCTAAAYGGTTTTATAAAATCCACAGAGAGATGAGTATTTGCTCAGCTCAACTCACAGAGCCTCTGTTAGAAGCGCCAGAGGTTCTGATGAGATGACCTCTGAGAACAAAATACTTCAAACGATTTTGCACCTTCTGTGGTTTTAATTTTTTGAAAAACTCCCCCTCTGAGCCAGCTTCCTTGGCTCCCCCTTGAATAAAAACCATTTGAAAATCCTTAAGAAGAAGTGTCCACAGAAGATCCGTTCAAAGAGCCTTTGTAAGCAGTCACAAAGGTTATGTGAAAAGACTTCTGTGAATTAAACATTTTATTCTTCAAGATGTTTTATCCTTTTTAAAACACAAACTCCCTCTTGAACCATGCAAGCCTCTGCTTGGTTAAACCTGTAGACTAAAGAATCAAGCCAAAAATTATTCAAGAAATTTAAATTATTTACAAAAATTAAATTTAAAAGAGAATATATGAACAAAAAGAAT
>NC_037528.1:40942784-40944327 GCF_001531365.2 Cynara cardunculus var. scolymus | reverse complement strand
TGGGAGCCTGCTTGAGACCGTACAGAGCTTTGTCTAAGAAGTAGACATGGTTAGGATACTTATCACTCTCAAACCCTGGGGGTTGCTTGACATATACCTTCTCTTTGAGCTTGCCATTTAGGAAGGCTGACTTGACGTCCATTTGAAATACTTTGAACCCTCTGTGAGCAGCAAACGCTAGGAAGATACGAATAGCTTCCAGCCTGGCCACAGGGGCAAAGGTCTCTTCGTAATCAATTCCTTCCTATTGGAAATACCCCTTCGCAACTAGCCTCGCCTTGTTCCTTACCACTACCCCTTGCTCATCCTTTTTGTTACGAAAAACCCACTTGGTGCCAATAGCGAGCTTCCCGGCTGGCAGAGGTACGAGTGTCCAAACTTGATTTCTTTCGAATTGAACTAGCTCGTCTTGCATAGCGTCAACCCATAAGGTATCTGCCCGAGCCTCTGCAACCGTCTTGGGTTCAATTTCGTTTACATAGCAAGTAAATAAGCAATAGTTCGTCGTGGCTCGTGTCTTTACACCTGCAGAATGTTCTCCTATAATTTGAGATTGTGGATGGCTTTGGGTCCATTTAGTGACATGATGTGGTGGAACAGAAGGCACGGTTTCTTGTGCAATTTGAAGATGAGGTTGAGATGCAGAATCTTGTTCAGGCTCTTGAGCTTCATTAGAGGATGAGACTGGAGGACTTTCATTTATTGGTGCAGCCTCTAGTTGAGCTTCTTCTTAAGAAGAGGTCACAGAGGATGAAGGGAGGGGAGTGTCCTCAGTGAGAGGTGTTGTGGAAGGACTTTCTCTAGATGCTTGATCTGGATGGGCAACTTCTACTGAGGGTTTTTCTAGTGCTGCGTCGTCTGCGTACCACTCTGTAAACAGTTGCTCGAGTTCTGGGGTGATTGTGGCGTTTAGAGATTTGTTGGCTTGAATTTTCAACTTTTCTGTGAACTTGTCCTTCGTCACATGAAAAGAATCATCAAATCTTACGTTTGTTCTAACAACCACGATTTGGGTCCTGGGGATGAAGGCTCTGTATGCGGCAGTATCCTACGCATAGCCGATGAAGATTGCATCATCCCCTTTGGGCTCAAATTTTCCCAAAGACTCTCTATCATTTAGAAGGAAGCATCTACAACCAAACACATGGAAGAACTTTATGTTTGGCCTTCTATTGAATAGAAGTTGATAGGGAGTCTTCTCGAAGCGTTTAACCACCAAGGACCGRTTTTGTGTGTAGCAGGCAGTAGAAACAGCTTCTGCCCAAAAAGATAATGGAAGCCCAGAGGCATTCAGCATCGTTCTGGCAGCTTCAACAAACGATCTGTTCTTTCTCTCCACTACCCCATTTTGTTGCGGAGTCCTTGGGGCTGAGAAGTTGTGTGTGATGCCGACAGAGGCTAGGTAGTCCCTCGACTAAACTCAGCTTCGACAAGCCCAGAGGCATTCTCAAATTTTATGTTAGGTAGTCCCTTGACTAAACTCAGCTTAACCAGTTTGTCAAGAGTATGAAAGTTGAGATGACAAAACCTGGTATGCCAGAGC
>NC_037528.1:40939143-40940283 GCF_001531365.2 Cynara cardunculus var. scolymus | reverse complement strand
TCTGCAACCAACACCACCTTCTTCTTCTTCTCCTTCTTTACCTCCTTTTTCTTCCCAGAACACCCGTCTTCTGCAACTAGAGCCACAGGGCCGCCATAGTTCCTTTTCAATTGAAGAACTTGAGACTCTTGGCTCTTGAGGGAGCCAAATAAGTCTGCTACTGTCCATGTTTCTAGATCTAGGATGGCCTTCATGGACATTGTGATATTCATCCATTCAGCCCCAAGGCTTTTCAAGAATAGTGAGTTATTCTCCTTTGCCGTTCTTAGGATGCCATACCTCTTACAGTTGCTGATTAACGTATTTAATCTAGAGTATGTATCCGACAGAGACTCACCATCTTTAGCCTTGAAGCTGTAGTACTCGTCAATGCATATTGCACGATTGTTCTTAAGCGTTTTCCTTCCACCTTCAACTTGCTTTTCCAGTTCTTCCCAGATCTCCATGGACATTTGACAGTGATCAATACACTTAAAGATGTCATTAGGAATTGCCATGATCAACAAACGTTTACATTTGTTCCCCAACTCGACGATAATCTTGTCCTGGTCGCTCCAGTTTACTTCAGGACGCGGTTCGTAGGGCTCAGGTATTTCAGGTGTGGTTCCAGTTGCTGGAACTCTAGGAATTAGATTCATTGGGACATAGGGAGGGTTGTACAGGAACTCACAGATTTTAGGATGAATACCTTCGAGAAAGTTCACCATTCGAACTTTCCACTGAGGGTATTCTTCACGAATGAGTGTGGGAGGTTTGGACTGTGAACCAGTACTCATAAAGGATGTATTGGCTATATTTGCCATTGAAAGAAAAAGAATCAAAAGAAAAGTGAAGAATATTGATAGAACAGTGAAAATTGGGTAACCTGGTGAAGAAGACGACTGAGTGTTCTTGAGCGAATAAGGATGAATACCAAGAACAGAATAAATCAAATTAAAATTTGATTCCAGCTCTGATACCAATTGTAGGATCGATTAACTCGGTTTCTTGGTATAAAWTACTTACTTGGATGATCTGTTTGACAATGTTAATGCAGCGGAAATGATAAGAATCAACCACAATAGAAATCAATAAGAACACAGTGAAGAAGATTGATGAACACAAGAGAGAGCTTCAAATGATTTTCAACAGAATGAAAAT
>NC_037528.1:40930641-40938698 GCF_001531365.2 Cynara cardunculus var. scolymus | reverse complement strand
TATTACTTTTTCCATACTTTTACATTTAATGAAATGAGAGCTAACACTTATCTTATGAGAATAAGATAAACTCTTTTGAGCTAAATGCCAAAATGTTGTTAAAGCAAATCTCGGATTTTGAGCAGCTAATCATCTTGGAACGTGCCAAGAATGATAAAGAAAAGAAAGACATCACAGAAGAGTGTCAGAGCCAAATTCAGAAATTATCTGACAGCATTGAGAAGAGAAATATTTCAAAGAAACATACAACTATTGCTAAAGAGCTTGCTGAAAAGAAAAAGTGGCTTGACATTGCTTCTGAGAATGAGAAGAGCAGCTCAGATGAAGAGAGAAGAGAGTTTATAAATCTGAAAAAGAAGTTTGAAATGCTTATGAAGGAGTTAGAAGGTAAACTCCTTGATACTACTAAGAAATTGTCTGATCTGAAAACAGACCTTGAAACTGAATTGAAGATGAGAACATAACTCAAAAATAAGTATGATTTAGTTACTATGGAAAGAAACCAACTTTTACAGAAAGTCAAAGACTTCTCTTGTGCTCAAAGCTCAATTGGTTCTCCTTCTCAGTGTAAAACTAGCTTCTATGACTGTTCCAAATCGAACAATTATTCAAGCAGCCCTAAATCAACTGTTTCTAAGAACTATTCTCGTTCTTCTAATCGATATTATCAAGGGTATGTCATTAGATCACCCAATTATTCTTCTAAGGTTAAAAGCATTTATGTTAGTAAATCTGAATCTATTTCATCCTATACCCCTATTGTTACTAATCATCTTCCTTGTTTTGTAAGATCTACTACTGATTTGATTCATCTTAGCAAGAGAAGAATCATGTGCTCCACATGCAAAACAACATATTTTGTGAACAAGAAGACTTGATGGAGTACAGACAACAGATATCAAAAGGATTGGAAAGGTAAGAACAAGTATGATTACGATAACTGGTATGGATCATATTTTGTATCTAATCATCCTGTTAATAGTGCTAAAAAGAAAACATCTAATAGAAATAGATGGTTTGGAAGTTACAACATACCCCAGCCCAATACTAACAAAATAGGACCCAAGTTTGTTTGGGTACCAAAATATGTTTGATCTTATTTTGCAGGTGTGTCAATTTTGCGCTGATCATAATATCATTTCATTAATGCACTAATGCAGGGGGAGTTGTAAACTGTCCAAACAAAGGCTTCTAAACAACACAGTTCAGGACCCGTGTTTTACCGAGTGTGGTTTCTAAACAACCAGTTTAGGATCCGTGCTAAACATGTTACCTTATTTTTTTTAATTTTTGAGCTGAATGAAATATTTTTTAAATCTACTTTCTAGGGGGAGTCTCTAGAAACTTCAATAAATGTTTTCGTAAAGTGAATTTTTTTTTTTTAAGAAACGAGTACATTTTCTGAACAAGTATTTCCTGAGATTTTACTTGCGTAATTTCTCATCGAACRTAACTCCAATACCTGTTTCAGCTATTCTTGAAACTGTTATTATCACGTCTTTTAAAATAATATTTTTTTCGGTGATAATACGCTCGTTTGTATTCAAAGGTTGATTTTCTGATTTTTTTATCTTGATTGATATACACTTCATTTTTTTAATCATAATCTGTAAACTTGTAGTTACAGATCTTCATTCATTTCTCTCGCATACTGAATAATCTGGTCGTTGTCGCATCATTTCTTTATTGATTGTGCTTAAAATCCAAATATCTTGATCAAATTTTATATGATTATTGTGCTTTATCTGCAATAACATTTTGATCAACCATTGCGATCAACTGTGCATAATGCTAAATTTTAGGAAGGACTAAGTGCTTATCAGAAATACCTCTATGGAATGTCAGAACCGACATACCTACCCAAGAGGACGACCATATCTGAGTGAGATTAAATACAAAAAGGTTTGTGTGCTGAGATTAAAATGAAAAAGAGAGGGGTAGTTGCTGTGAGACAAAAGAATTGATGAGATTTGTGTCAGGATCAAAAGAATAAACAAGATCATGTTCCAAACTTCTAAATTCTGGACATACCACATAATCTATTAGTTCTCAATTCTTTCGAGACTAATATTGAAAAAGGCAAAGCCTAGGTTAATTCTTGTCACAACCCCATCAGCTACTCATTTATCTCTCAACAAATAAGTGTTTCAATAACACTTAGGGCACACAACTCATCATCTATCAATTTCTCATTCGGAGAAAGTTGATATTGAATCAGAAGGATATATATCCCTACTTCAAGTCTTTTTGATCACTAATTGAGTCTGATAAATTTGTGTAGTCCATACGGTTTATCTTTTTGAGCCTTAACAGAAACATATGTTGCTTTATCTTTCTACACTATACAGATTTTGCATTTTATATGTTATTTTGCCGAAACATTCATAGATATACTTTTATAAGATATAGATGATTGAATGGATGACCTAGTGAGATGAGCCTCATAAAGTCTCATATATACAGTACATTCGTTGTACTGAGTATATCTGTTATACTCACAGGCCAATCATTTTATAAGATTGAAAACAATTTCATACGTTAAAATTGGTTGTTACCTTCCTTTTCCCTTAATTTGAAAAGATTAAACAAGTGAATTTGGAAAGATCTACTTACAATTTCATGAATTGACGGTTTTTGCGGAAAATTTCATTCATTCTTGTGTATGATGTAATGATTCTCATTGTCACACCCCGCTAAAGCGAAAACGCAAGATGCAACAGGCAAGCGTGTCACAGCAACAATTAATAGATAACAACTTTAAGTTTTACATAATAAAACGAGTTTAATATTACAATCAAAATTTTATAAAACTCTTCATTTGCAAAACTTTCGATTCGAACTAAATCAGCTTTGCCACGAGTATGCTCCCAAGTGAAACAAATCTTACTTACCTCCTGAAAAGCATGGAACATAAAACGAGTCAACTACAAAGAGTTGGTGAGCTCACATTTCACATGCATATAATATTTTAATGCATAATCCAAATATTTGCAAACTTATGCAATACTTTTGCACTTAATAAATGTAAATCTCCATGATGTAGGAACTTGAGACGCTACTGAGCCTTACCTGACCAACTGCCCCATTAATTTACGAACAACGATAAGTAGCCCGTACACTATTTAGGTCCAACAGTTCGATATAGTACTAATTTAGCGGTGGTCCAAATTCCACATGATTAGACCAAGAAAAACATAGGTAGAGTGCACCCCTATTTAGCATTTATTCTAGAGTGCAAAAACGGTTAATAAATCATAACATAGTAAACCCGACTAAGCAGTTCCTTAGTCCAGAGGTTTTAAACAGAGTTTGACTAAGCAGTTCCTTAGTCCAAAGATTTTAAACAAAGCTTGACTAAGCAGTTCCTTAGTCCAAAGATTTAAATAAAAACATGCATAGCTTGCTTATTCTCATGCCTTTCCCCCAAACAAATAGTTAAAGCATTAAAAGTTGGGCCGTGAGGACTTACAAGTTTGCTGATGAATATCTAGAGGTTGACCCTAGAAGCTTTCAATGCTCGCCCGATCTTCCTAGACAGACCAACAACCAGTGCTAAAATCAATTAAGGTTTCTTGTCCAAGCTAAAGTAGAGTTACTTTCCATGAAATGCCATCAAGTTTTTATAAATTAAAGTTAATATTTTATTATTTTACCTTTTTTTTAAGAAGAACCTTCCAAAATCCTCATTATGACGACATTTTTCATCCAAAACAATGATGACAGCCGCCAATTTCTAATATCAAGAATTTTTGAGTGGGCTTGAGTCTCTTCGTAAATACCCTACAATCTTGGGTTACACTCCCCCAAAAGAGATTGCATGCTCCAAGAATGACAGCAAATATGGGGGCTCAAACTAATCATTTTTCAAGAATTTAAACTCTAATTTTTTTAGCCATCATCCTCAATCAACTTCCAGAAAATATTTTCCGATTCCATTACATTCTTGAAGATAATAAAACTGATTTTGAGATGCATGCAAGGTTCAACTATGCTTCAAAACATAACGTTTGATGATCCAATTCCACATGCAGTGGAAATCTCTTCTACTTCCTTAGAGATTAAAGAATATGGATCATTGATTATCATCCTATGAAGACATTTTCATGTCCTTGATGCATAATCTCTCCTCTTTAACTCTCTCGAACTTTCAAAAAGATCGAATAGGGGAAGTAGATGGGTGAAAACTTTGGAATTCTGTATAGTGGGTTAACCAGAATCATACCTTCTTCTTAAAGTCTTGATTGTTCTTCAGCGTTTGACAGAAATACCCTGAAGATTTTACTTAAAGGAAATCGGCTGGAAGGTGGATGATTTTAGAGAGAGAGGGATACGGTTTAACAAGATGAAGAGAGTTGGAAATGAGAGTTTTCAAAAGATGTGGGGTATTTGTATAGGGATTTTATTGAGGGAAATGGGCTGGTCTTTAAAGGCCCAACCCAACAAAACTTTTTTTTTTTAAGTAAGATTTAAACCCACTTAAATTTTCCCCACATAGATGAAATAACACAAATAGCTCCAAACTCCAACTTTTGATAAGACAAGTGGACATTCAAATGGAACTTTTGCAAAATTTAAATTAAGGAAAACTCAAAACATCAACTTTATTTTAATCTAACGTATTTTCAAAAATATCTGGTATTGCATAAGATAACTTAATCTGATTTCCTACCAAAACGCGACCTTCCCAACAAAATTTAAGAGCTAATACCAGAAAGGTTCTAATCACTTAAGACTAGATCCTAGAGAAATATAAATTCTAATATAGGATCTGCAATGGGATGCTAACCTGAAGCTCAGAAGTGACGGGATGTCACAGTCTTCCCATGTCAGAGAAATTTCGCCCCGAAATTTATTTGTCTATCCCAAATCAAGACTTGCTGGAGAACAATTGGGGATACTTGCTTTTCATGAAATCTTCTTTTTCCCACGTGTACTCTGGTCCATGCCTCGAAGTCCAATGAACTTTTACAATTGGGATTTTACTACGTCTCAATTGCTTGATCTTATGGTCGAGGATTTCAATCGGTTCTTCAATGAAACGTAATCGTTCATTGATTTGAATGTCTTCCAAAGGTAGAACCAATGTTTCGTCGGCTAAACATTTCTTAAGGTTTGATACATGAAATGTATCATGGATGGCACTCAGCTCTGGGGGTAAGCTTAGTTTGTATGCAATCGGTCCCACTCTTTCAAGTATTTCAAATGGACCAACATATCTTGGGCTAAGCTATCCTTTCTTTCCGAAGCTACAATCCCTTTCCATGGAGATACCTTTCAAAGGACTTTATCACTCACTTGAAATTCCAAGGGTTTCCTTCGGTTATCGGCATATCTCTTCTGACGATCCCTTGCAGCTTTAAGTTTTTCTTGGATGATTGCGATTTTGTCGGTTGTCTCCTGGATAATGTCAGGCCTGGTCAGTTGCCTATCGCTAATTTCCTGCCAACTGAGTGGGAATCTACATTGTCGTCCATACAAGGCTTCAAAAGGTGCACATTAGATACTAGTGTGATAGCTATTATTGTAAGAAATTCGACCAATGGTAGATGGGTATCCCAACTACCTCCAAAGTCTATCACACAGGCTTGTAACATATCTTCTAATGTTTGAATCGTCTTTTCCATCTGTCCATCTGTTTGAGGGTGATATGAAGTGCTTAAATCCAATCTCGTGCCTAGTGCCCTTTGAACTGATTGCCATAACCTGGAAGTAAAACGACTGTCTCTATCTAAAATGATAGAAACAGGTACTCCATGCCGTGACACAATCTCATTGATATACAAATGCGCCAGCCTTTCCGTACTGAAATCTTCTCGAATAGGTAAGAAATGTGCAGATTTCGTAAGTCGGTCCACTATGACCCAAATTGAGTCTTAACCCTTCCTCGTTCTTGGTAACTTTGTAACAAAATCCATTGATATCTGATCCCACTTCCATTGGGGAATTTCTGGTTACAGAAGAAGACCAGATGGTTTCTGATGTTCAGCTTTTACTCTTGCACAGGTTATACACCGACTTACGTACAAGGCAATGTCCTTCTTCATTCCTGGCCACCAGTAATAATCTCTTAGCTCTTTGTACATCTTATCGGTTCCTGGATGAATTGAGTATCTTGACCGATGTGCTTCCTCTAAGATTATTGACCGGAGACTGTCACTCTTTGGTATCCAAACTCTTTCTCTGAAGTAACGCACCCCATCTTCTCGTGTTTCGAATTCCTTCTCTAGGTGATGCAGGGTTTCGTTCTTTAGGTTCTCTGGTTTCAACGCCTCTTCTTGAGCTTCAAGAATTTGCGTTTTTAGATTTGTTTGGACCAACAATCCCATGGCTGGTACCCTTTACGGTTTCACTTTTTCTTTTCGGCTTAAGGTGTTCGCTACCACGTTAGCTTTCCCTGGGTGATACTTTATTTCACAATCATAATCGTTGAGAAGTTCAACCCACCTCCATTGCCTCATATTCAACATCTTTTGATCAAATATTTGTTGAAGGCTTTTATGATCAGTGAAAATGGTACATTTGGTGCCGTAAAAATAGTGCCTCCATATCTTAAGTGCAAATACTATGCCCCCAATTCAAGATCATGCGTAGTATAATTCTTCTCATGCACTTTAAGTTGCCTTGAGGCATATGCAGTGACCTTATCTTTTTTGCATTAGCACGCATCCTAAGCCTTGATGTGATGCATCACAATAGACCACAAAATTTTCCGAACCCTCAGGTAGAGCTAAGATCGGTGCATGACATATCCTTTGCTTAAGAGTCTCAAACGCTTCTTCCTGTTTCTCACTCCAAACAAACTTCTTGTCCTTCTAGGTTAAGGCAGTGAGTGGTTTTGCAATTTTTGAGAAATTTGCAATGAATCTTTGATGATAGCCTGCCAAACCAAGAAACTGTCGAATCTCTGTTGGGGTTCTTGGGGCCTTCCAGTTCTTAATGGCCTCGACTTGGCAGGATCCACCTGAATCCCTTTCTCATTGACTATATGACCAAGAAACTGTACTTCCCGTATCCAGAATTCGCATTTAGAAAATTTTGCGTATAATTTCTCGTTTCAGAGTAATTCCAATATTATCCTCAGATGTTGCTCATGGTCCTCCCTGCTTCGTGAATAAATTAATATATCGTCTATGAAGACGATTACAAATTTATCCAGGTATGGTCTACAAACTCTATTCATTAGGTCCATGAAGACATCCGGTGCATTGGTTAGCCCAAATGGCATAACCAGAAATTCGTAATGACCATAACGAGTTCTGAAGGCTGTTTTGGAAATGTCCTCATCCCGAACTTTCACTTGGTGGTATCCAGATCGTAGGTCAATCTTGGAAAAATATACCACTCCTTGGAGTTGATCAAACAGATCATCGGTTCTAGGGAGAGGGTATCTGTTCTTGATGGTTAACTTATTAAGTTCCCTATAATCAATGCACATTCGCAGTGACCCATCTTTTTTTTAACGAACATAACCGGTGCATCCCATGGTGAGTAACTTGGTCTTATAAATCCCCTGTCTAATAACTCCTGGAGTTGATTTGACATTTCTTGCATCTCTGATGGTGCCAAGTGATATGGCGCCTTTGCCACTGGGGCAGCTCCAGGAATTAAGTCGATACCAAATTCGACTTGTCTTGGCGGGGGTAGTCCTGGTAAATCCTCAGGGAATACGTCAGAAAACTCTCGAACTACAGGGAAATTTTCAATACTTTTCTCCTTGACATTCCCATCAATCACATGTGTCAATGCGACGCAATTTCTCTTCAAGTACCTCCGCATTTTCATGCAGGATACTATCTTAATTTTTCATTCTGACTTATCTCCTTGAATCACAAGTGGGTCATTCCCATCTTGAGGAATCCAGATAGTATTTTCTGAACATATAATCTCAGCTTGATTTTTGGATAGCCAATCCATACCGATAACTATGTCAAAACTTCCTAGTTCAATCGGTATAAGGTCTATGCTGAAATCCTTATTGGCTAAACTTAGAGTGCAATCCTTAATTATGTCATTAACCTTAATTTCTTGGCCATTAGCAAACTCAATTACGTAAGCTT
>NC_037528.1:40928612-40929966 GCF_001531365.2 Cynara cardunculus var. scolymus | reverse complement strand
GGTGTCACTAGATGAGGTACTAAATTCGCCAACTCATGGAATCGAGCTGTGTAGGCAGCTATATTTTCTCCTTTCATTTCATGATTCCATAACTCCATTTCTAACTTCTGGAGTTTGCTTCTTGGGCAGTATTCATCCTTTAGCAATTTCTTAAATTCTTCCCAGGAAAGTTGGTTAGTCGCTTCTCAGCCTCTGGTTTGTACTAAAGTATTCCACCAGGTAAGTGCCCTTCCCTGCAATAGACATGCCGCATACTCTACTTTGTTTCCTTTAGTACATTTGCTAATGTGAATAACAGACTCTGTTAGCTCTCATTTCATTTAATGTAAAAGTATGGAAAAAGTAAATACTGCAAGTGTTGACAGAAGAGGTTCTACCACAGAAGACCACAGAGGACCAACAACAGAATATGTTCATTCGTACAAGTGAAGAGTGACAGAACCTCTGTTGTCTATCACAGAGGTTCTGGAAACTGGTCCTCTGTAAACAAAGCGTACAAGTCTAAGATGACAGAACCTCTGTTGTCTGTCACAGAGGTTCTGGAAGATGATCTTCTGGAATCAAGTGCTCTCAAGTCACATCCAGCAGAGCCTCTAGGATGGCTCACAGAGGGTCTGCAGTTTTATCTTCTGCGAAGAACTTCTTTACTGTTTTACTTAGGTTAGTTAGCTGCTCGTGCTTATCACGTGTCTATGTTTGTAATCTGCTTTATTTGAACGGCTTAGATGAATTTGTACATCTAGGTCATGTCAGAAAAGCCGTTAGGAACGAGTATAAATAGCAGCATAGGCCTTTGTAATTCAGTGTGCTTCCATATTGTATTGTTAACATTTTCAATCAATTGAAAATCATTTTAAGCTACTCTCTCTTTGATCATCATTCTTCAACCGTGTTCTTCATTGATTGTTTACTTTGTTTGTTCTTATTGTTTCCACTGCACTGCTAATGTTAAAGATCATCCAGAGTATTTGATTAATATCCAAAACTGAGTTAATCGATCCTATCAATTGGTATCAAAGCAGGAATCAAATTCTAATTTGATTTATTCTGTTCTTGGTATTAATCTTCTTACGCTCAAGAACACCAGTCTTCTTCATCAGGTTACCCTGTTCTTCACTTTTTCATCAGCTTCTTCTTATTCCTACTTTTCTTCTTCTATCAATGGCGAATATGGCCAATACTTCTTTTATGAGCACTGGTTCGCAATCCAAACCTCTGACGCTCATACGTGAGGAGTACCCACAATGGAAAGTGCGAATGGTAAATTTTCTGGAAGGAATTCATCCCAGGATCTGTGAATTTCTTTATAATCCTCCCTATGTTCCCATGAATTTAATTCCTAGAGTTCCAGCAA
>NC_037528.1:40908849-40928512 GCF_001531365.2 Cynara cardunculus var. scolymus | reverse complement strand
AATTTAAGTCATGTCTTGCATTTAATTTTCAAAGTTTACTTTTTCATACTTAGGGGGGGATTGTTAGCTCTCATTTCATTCAAGTGTAAAAGTATTGAAAAAGTAATACTGCAAGTGTTGACAGAAGAGGCACTTCCACAGAAGATCACAGAGGACCAAAGCTTACATGTCAAAGACGACAGAACCTCTGCAGTCTATCACAGAGGTTCTGGAAGATGATTCGCAAGAATCAAGTACTCTCAAGCTACATCCAGCAGAGCCTCTGAGATGGCTCACAGAGGATCTGCAACATTATCTTCTGTGGTRAAGTTCTTTGCTGTTTTACTTAGGTTAGTTAGCCTCTCGTGCTTATMACGTGACTACTTTTGTAATCCGCGTTTAATGGACGGCCTGGATCGTTTCACACGTCTAGGTCATGTCAGTCAAGCGGTTAGGAAATAGTATAAATAGTAGCTTTTTCCTTTGTAATCAACGCCGCTTCCAGCATTGTAATCGTCAAATTTCAATTAAATTGAAATACATTTGAAGCTTCTCTCTCCTGTGTTCTTAATATTGATTGTCTGCTTGTTCTTCATTGTTCTTGATTCATTGCTCTTTTTGATTCTTAATATTGTTTCCGCTGCACTGTTTATGTCATATAGATCATTGAGAGTATTGGGTTAATACAAGAACCGAGTTAATCGATCCTACACCTTCTGACCGAAGAAAAGGCTGAACTAGCAAAGGAAAAGATTCGCATAAGTACCCTTAAGAAATCAGAAGAAGATAAACTTCTGGAATTAAACAAGCAGATAACTAAGGACCTAGAAAAGAAAACTAAGGCCTTAAAGGAATCTGAGGCAGATAGACTAAACTCAGTTGCTCTTAAAGATTTCTTTGAAAAGGAGCGGGAAATTCTTCATCAGAAGCTTCAAACCAATGAACTTATGATGAAAAAGTATAAAGATGCCCAAGAAGTTTTTGAAAAACTAAACGGCCAAAAGGATACTCAAGGGATCGGATTCAGTGAATTAGATTCATTCATCGAATTAAAGAAATCCACCCTTGAATCCACTTTCAAACTTGGATGCATTAAAAAATCCGACTTCTCTCCAAAACCAAAAGCAAATTTCAAAAGAGTTAAAGTCGATGGAAAAACTGTCGTTTCAAGACAGGACTTTGAAAATGTGGTTTACGAGAAAAGTACATGTAATAATCCTGATGAAAGAAATGACATTTCHAAACCAGAGATTGTTGAAAACTCTATTGAAAAACCATAATCTCTGCTTGTCAATTCTATCTCATCAGCAAGTACAGTTGATGAAAAGGAGAATCCGAATGAGGAACTATCAACCGATGAATCGATGAATCACTCAAGTAAAATTGAGAATTCATCGAAGTCAAAATCGATGAAAYCTCAGGAAGATCAATCTGAAGCATCAACCTCTGAACCCACATCTTCTGCTCCAATCCAAGTTAATTTCGATTTTGAGAAATCAGCAAGAGACTTTCTCGATTCTGAATCTGAAGAAGAGTTAAGTTGTGAATCACAAAGATCACTGAGAATAAGAAACCTAAAAATTTTGAGTCCTCAATGAAATCTAGTATTCCTTCATCAATGAAATATTCAGACAAAGGAAAGGGAAAAGTGAAAGATGTTAAATCTGCCAAAGACAACTCAAAAGGCCCTAGTACTCTATTCAGGTTCATCAAGTTTACCCGTGAGCAAAAACAGAAGTGGTCTACCTTTGATAAAATTAATCACAACTTTTCTTTCCATCCAGCTGAAGAAAAGACAACYTTCCTCAGAAGAAAAGAAGTAAAGCTCAAGCCTTCTTCAAATAAAAAATCTGAACTAGATAGGAAGTTTGTAAAAACAACCAATGCTAGGACAGGATTTTCACCTAGATTTACTTCTTTATTTTCATTGAATAAAAAGAATGTTAGACAAACACAACCAAAGCATCATTTTTGTTAATGTCTAACTCTTTTACAAAACCTGAGGAATCACATGTTGACACATCACTGTCCCTTCACACAACATGTTTATCGATATAAAGTAAGACCCAATGAAAATGTGAAAAAACCCAAATCCAAGGGCAAGGGAAATCCAAATAAACCCAAGCCTCCAAAGGCTAAGGACGACAAAAAGAGTATATCCCCTACTAACAAACGAGGACCCATTATGAAATGGGTACCTAAATCACATTAATTTGTCATGCAGGACCAGCATGTGCAACCATGGTACATAGACTCAGGTTGCTCCAGGCACATGACTGGTGATAAAAGTCAACTATCCTCCTTCATCGAAAAATATGGAGGCTCTGTGACTTTTGGAGACAACAGCAAGGGTATAATCAAGGGATATGGCACTCTTATCAAAGGCAATGTCTCAATCAGCAAAGTGGCTTATGTCGAAGGATTAAAGCACAATCTATTAAGCATAAGTCAGTTCTGCGACAAGGGACCTGAAGTCAAATTTCGCAAAGGTCTCTCTGCATCATAGAAACAAAGCCCGGAAATACAATCATCAAAGCAAAGAGAGAAGGAAATATCTATCTACTAGATTTTGAGTCCTCTATGGGACAGGACACTCTTTGTCTTGTGTCTCATAAGAGCGATGAAAATTGGCTATGGCATCAAAAATTCTCMCACCTCAACWTTGATGCACTAAGAAAACTAGCCACACAGAATTTGGTCAAGAGAATTCCTGCTCTCAAATTCGAAAAAGATCATCTTTGCTCAGCATGTGAGTTGGGAAAAGTAAAAAGGGCCTCACATAAAACTAAGTCAGAGACCTCCTGCACCAAGACCTTGGATATGCTTCACATAGACCTCTGTGGGCCGATATCCACTCAAAGCCTCTCTGGAAAGAAGTATATGCTGGTATTGGTCGATGAATACTCTAGATACACTTGGGTTGAATTCGTAAAGAAGAAATCTGATGTTCCAGACCTACTCATTGGAGTGATGAAAAGGCTACAAATCCTACAACAAAAGTTGGTAAAGGTTTGTAGCGATAATGGAACTGAATTCAAAAATGCTAAAATCGATGACTATCTCTTCGGTGAAGGCATTACTCAAAACTTTTCATCAGCAAGAACTCCACAACAAAATAGAGTAGCAGAACGATGAAATCGAACCCTTGTGGAAGCAGCAAGGACCATGCTTGCTTCATCGGACTTACCAATCACATTTTGGGCTGAAGCTATTTCCACAGCATGCTTCACCCAAAATCGATCAATCATCAACAAGAGACACCAGAAAACCCCATATGAGCTCATCAATCAAAGAAGACCAAACGTCAAATATTTTCATGTCTTTGGGTGCAAATGCTTTGTACTCAACGATAGAGAATATCTTGGAAAGTTTGATAAGAAAGCCGATGAGGGAGTCTTTCTGGGATATTCTCAAACCGCCAAAGCCTACAGAGTCTACATCAAAAGGACTGGAATTGTTATTGAAAGCATCAACGTGTCCTTCGATGACTCTACTCCAATGACTTCTGGATACAACAGTTCAGAACTCGGACTTCAACGAAGAGCACTTGATTCATCACTTAGCAAACCCAGTAAATCAGAGTTGGCTCAATTATTTGAAGACATCTTCGAAGAAGGAGTAGTTTCTAGACATGAATCTAATGCAAAATCTATATCTAGAAGAGATGAAGATCATGCAGACTCCATAAAACACTATCTTTCAAACCCTCAACGCCCTACCTGCCACCATCATCTCCCAAATACCTCAACCAACCACACCTTAAACAACTTCATTAATCGATGAAACCCTAGCCTCTCTCACCCACCAAATGATCACCATACAAACCACCCTAACCCAACTCCCTGCCATAATACTAGCCAACTTCCCCTAACCTACTCCACCTCCACCTCCCTCTGCAGGCCCATCCTTCGATGAAGCCTTCTCTTCCTTCACTGCATAGGTGAGGAATATCCTTACCAACATTCCTATTCCACCATCCACCTCCGCCTCCACCTCTATACCCCCACCTGCCTCCACATCCACCATGGCATATACAACCAGGGCTGACTTAAGGGCCCTGTCAAAGGTACTTGTCTCATCCTTCAATGAGATAAGTGCAAAATTCATCCATCGTGCTATTTAACCGACCAAGGTTCTTTCCCAGAACCTTGCTGATCAACAAAGGCGCACCACCTCTCTCCTTCACTCGATGGAGGAGAGCCGAAGACAACAAGCCCTGAAGGTGTATCTTGTGTCCTTCAGGAAGGTGAAAAAAAAGGAGAGGAGCAGAGCATCATGCTCTAGCAGCCGCCCACAAAAGAGGCCACGCCATGAGGACCCAGACCCCGATGATCAAGGTCTTGGACCTCATGAGGGGGAGAACCAGGCCGCGGCTGCTCAACACATGGAATCCGCTATACCATCACCACCACCCAAACACAACAATCTCCACCATCAACCCAAGCAAGGGAACCAGAGGCTCAGCCCTCTAAAGATGTACTTAATGTACATGTTCCCCTTGCTACCACACCTAAACCCATCGTGTTGAGCTCCTCAACCGAGGAAAATCCATCCACCCCACCAACAGAAACAAACCCACCTTTTACTCCATCACCAACACCAAACCTGCCATTAACCCTATCACCAACCCCTCGCCATACACAACCTTTCATCACCCAACCCGATGAACCTGAACCAACCCAAAACGAGCCAACCCGAGAAACCATCACAGTGCCAACCGATACACAACCCACTACCCAAACACACCCCCCAACCGATAAACAACCCGTAACCCAAACTCAACCCCCAATCGAACCAACCATGGTGCAAGCAGACATTCCCTTTTCCTCTAGGCACCCTCCGTAGAGCCTAGTCGATGAAATAATTCAAAACATGGAGTCGCTAAGGAGATGTCTAGAGATACCACCAAGGGAACCCATCATGATAGAGAATATCCATGAATACATGTACCACGATCACGATGAAAGCTTGTCTCTTAATCCTCCAGTTCTATCACCAGAATCCATGGACCTCCTACACCAACAGTTTATTAGACAGACTACCCAACCACCACAAGCTATCTTCTTAAATGATGGGATAAGGAAGGTAATGGATATAAAAATGAGGACCTTCGCCAACAGAGCTATAAGATACATCGAGTACACGGTGGAGAGAGCTCATGGTCAGGTCAGCGTCTTCAACAACAATGACTTGATCAATCTCAACCCCTACAACTTGATCGACCTTTATGCGTTCATAGCTCAGAGACAGGATCAAGGAATAAGATTTGGCGTGGCAAACAGAGCGATAGTGAAGACGATGGAGACCCTGGTGAAGCACAGAGCCAAGAGTGATTTTCAAATTGCTCTACACTTGGGTATCGAAAGACTCTTCTGCACCCCACCGAATGAAGACTTTCCTGGCCTGCAAGAGAAGATATCTGCCTCCGTCTTAACTCAACCCGAGCTTGGACTTGTCTTCAAGAATGAGTTCGGGGTAAAGAAATTTTTCAGACTAACCGAAGCCTTCAAGTATTCAACCGATACACTTGAGTGGTTTCAGAAGGTTATCAGAGAGAGACTGGGCAGAACTCACGTGCCAAGAGAAGATGGGAATCAACTCATTCATGAGATATCAACAGTCCTCAGCTATTAATATGAAATGTCTTTTGCTTCCAGTACTGTAAGAATTCATCATCCAATGAAAATTTGGAATTTGATGATTTTCTTTAGATTAGTCTCTGCTTTCAAAAATGTTCATAGATTAGTTTATGTTTGTTCTTTCATTACTTAGGGGGAGATTGTTAGACCCCATAATTTATAAGTGTAAAAGTAATGAAGAACAATAAGTGATGAAGAACCAGAAAACCGATGAAGACGATAAGGAAGAAATGACTAAGTTTGAAGAACAACCAGAGGATCGATGAACAACCAGATATGCGATGGAAAGAGCATCTTCATCACCCCTTTGGTCAACAACACTTAGAGTTTTCTTCAGCAATTCAACCAGAGGCATACGATGAATAAATAAAGATAAGGTTGAATCATCATCCCATGAAAGACAGCTGGAGATGACAAATCGACAGCTGGATTTCAAGTTTATCTTAATTTATAGCTTATCCATAGTTTAGATAAACTTTATCCGTTAGTAGAAGATTAGCTAAATAGTCTCACTAGATAGTTATCTTCTAATTAGTCTTCTAGTATAAATAGGTGATTAGGCCTATTGTAATCTACGTCGCTTTTACGTTTTTCATATTGAATAAAGTGAAATCATTGGCACTCAAGATTRTTCTTTGAATGTTCATACATTGTTCTTGAGTGTTCATCATTTTGTTCATTAAAACACTATAATTTGGTTATTCTTAACTCGGTTATTAGTGTTATTGAGAGATCTGAGATCAACAGGAGGAATTTTACAAGTAAGGAGTGCACTACATTCTTTGGTCAAAGCAACTGTTTCAAACTCATTCAACCTTCTCTTTTATGCAAAATGTCTTTTAAAAATTTAACATAGCTTGGCATTTGCTCGAGAGCTTCTACCAAAGGTATGTTAATGTGGAGTTATTTAAAAATGTCCAAAAACTTCTTAAACTGCTCATCCACATTTTTGCTTTTCATTCTTTCTGGAAAAGGTAAGTTATGCAAATCCGGAGCTGGTTGAATAGATCTGGTTGGTTGGACAGTGGGCACAATCTTCCCACTGTCGGGCTTTTCAACAGAGAGCTGTACATTACTGGAAGTTGAAACAGGGACTGTTTTCTGGACATAAACATATTTTTGAGTTTCTTCCGTGGAAGGACTCAAAATTAGAAAATTTGACATATCAAAAGCATGTGAAACCTCGTTTTGATGTGTCGGTTCTTCGATGGTTTCACTTATATCATCATTGACTTTTGAACTCTCCTCACTCAACACGGTCACGGCTTTGATATGTTCTTTACCCTTAGAGGTCTCTGTGTCAATAGGCAAAGTTCCTAAAGGTCTACCCTTAAGATCGACAGTAAATTGGCCGAGTTGGGTTTTGAAACTCCTTAACATTGCATTGGTTTGGTTTATAAAACCTTTAAGTAATGATTCGAGTGAACCATTACCGTCCGATGCATTTTGCCTAGGCATGTGTGAGTGTGAGAAAAATTGGGGTGATTCCTCCAATTCGAATTATATGTGGGAGAAAATGGGCTATTTCTAGCATGTCTCCCAATATAATTCACCGAGACGGGATTTCCGAGGCAATATTCATAAGAATGGCCCTCACCGCAAAAGACACAAAATTCAGTCATTGGTGGGTTGGACATAATGGATTGAACTTGATTATTCTCTCCTTTCAAATGTAAATTGTTTTTAACCAAATTAGTTAAAGCAACAATTTAAGCATTTAAAGCAGAAATGACATCAATTTCATGGATGCCTGAAGCAGATTTAGAAACAACATCACGAGGATTTGACCATTCAGTATTATTATTAGATATTCTTTCCAAAATGTCATGTCCCTCGTTGTAAGTCTTAGCTGTGAACGCTCCACCGGCCGATGCATCAAGAATGATTTTAGCAGAACTGGAGAGGCCATTACAAAATGTCTCCAATTGAATGCAATGAGGGATTCCGTGGTGAGGACATTTCCGTAGAAGGTCCTTAAATCTCTCCCATGCATCCAAAACCGCTTCATCTTCTTCTTGTCGAAACGTCATGATTTCATTTCTAATTTTTACATTCCTCGTCGGAGGAAAGTATTTTTTTTAGAAATTTTTCCGCCAAATCATTCCAAGTTAGGATCGAGTTTGGTGGTTGAGAATTTAGCCATGCTCTAGCTCTAGCCTTCAATGTGTAAAAAAAACATTAAGCTTAAGGCTTCTTGTGTAACTCCGGGAATTTAAAAATGATCCGTCATTTCGATAAAAGATTTTAAATGAGAGTGCGGATCTTCCTACGATAATCCCCCAGACTGACGCATTGCGAAAATCATTTGGAACATTACCGGTTTTGGTTCAAAAGTTGTGCCTGTCATTTTGGGCCTACCTATTCTCGCGGCCAACTGACCGAATTCGGGAGTTGCATAGTCCCGTATGCCTCTATTTTTATCATCGACATTATTATCCGTGGCCTCCCGTGGAGGTGGATTATCCCCCATGGTATGGTTACGATTATTTCTACTTTTTCTACGTCGTATAATGGTTCTTTCTAATTCAAGATCAAGAGGTAAAAGTTCACCGTATTGTAGCCTTGGCATACAACACGGAAAGTACGAGTGAAACAAAAGAACAAGGCTCAAATGAAAAATCAGTATCTCAGGATAAAAATCGCGTTACCTTCCCCGGCAACGGCGCCAAAAACTTGATAGGCTAGGATCGTTCTTGTTCCTAGTGGGCAGAAAGTCCCCACAATGGCGGTGCAAGTGCACGCCAACACTATGATTGCTTGCAAGTAATAAAGTGGTACAAAGTACCGAGATCGTTCCCACAGATAAGGTACTACTGAGATTCAGAGATATTCATGAACTTCTTGCACGAGTTTCGAGATGTAAAATAAAGTTGGATTTTTGGTTATAAAAAGACCGAAATAGGACCGACTAACTAAATAACGAAATAAACTTCTAATATTAAATGATGGGCATGGGTGCAAGTGTTGCTTAAGATAAAATAAACAATAAAATGGTTAGACTTTTACGAGTTGTTTATAAAAGTTCTAATCTCTAGAAAGTGAACTTTTATAACCGGGCCTCATAAAATTCCATAGGGTTTTTACGTTTACCACTTCGAGACTTGTTGATCTAGCCAAAAAGTAAAAGGAATGCGATTCTTACCCAAATTTCTTTGTGATAAAAATACATATTGCTTAACTCCTATCTAGATGCATACAAAATTCGCGTCTCCACGTAATTATTCAAAGACCCTCTCAAGTTTTTTGTGCATCACTTAAGCCGTATTTCAGATCCGCCCATCTCTGGGTCTAAGATCTAATATTAACACTTYAAARTRATCAGCTTATCCGCATTTTAAGTACCGTCTTAAGTGACCAAGTTACGAAGTGATAAAAGATAAAAACACCCAAATATTATATAAACATCCTAAGTTAAACTCACACCCACACCCATACAAGTAATTTAGCTAGACATAATAAAAATAATTAAAGACATAAAATAATACTGAAATATAAATTGCATTAATGTAAAACTAAATTACAAGTACAAGAAAATAAAATACTAGAAATTAAAGACATAAATATAAGACATAATTTAAAGACATAAATTAAAGACATTAATTAAAGCATAATAATAATTAAGAAAAAGAGAGAACGAGACACAAAAGGAGTTGTGTCATGCACGGTGTGTCTTCAAAATGATTCCCAGGCCTTTTTATATAGGGGAGAGGAAGGGGAGCAAGTACACCCAATCATTACCTTAAGGGTAATCAGTACAAGGCTAAAAAAATACAAATAAAAATAAAATAGAAGAAGAAAGACATCTCATATACAGCTGGAGAAAATATCTGGATGAATCTTCAAGATGCACGTTTCCCAAGAAGCAGCAACAAGGCTCGCAGACATCCCACAGTGGTGCCACAGTGAGTAGTGCTGTCAGAAAAATACAAAGTTTTTGGAATAACACATCTTCCTTTGTGTTTCATCATCTTATTAAAACTTTTTGGAATAAAAGGATAAAAACAAGAAAATTGGATATTTAATAATAACAAAAAAGGAGGAAATAAATAGAAAATAACTCTTAAAAATAAGAGTTATCAGACCCCAAACATCAAGGTGAATTAAGTCACCAAGACCTTTTGGTTTATGAATACTTGATTCAAAACTTTCACGTGTTTGCTTTGCCTTATGGCAAATCTCACAAGGACCACAGCTGTCTTCATCAATTTTAAGTTTAGTTTTAAGTAATTTCAAAACTTGATTAGCCGGATGTCCTAAACGAGAGTGCCATAATTGGACAGAAGGCACAAAAGACATGTTGGAAACAGGAATGAAATATGAGGACTCACCCTGAAAGTTTTGGTCAAAGTAACAGAGCCCCCCCCCGTCCTGACTACCAGTCCCCACTACACTCTTTCGTAGTGAATCCTGGATATAGCATTTAGTTTTATCAAAACCAACAAAAACATTATTATCCTTAGTTTATGAACAGACAGTAAGTTGACATTGAAGTCAGGAACTACCAACACATCAAATAAAACTACATTGTTTGACAATTTAAAATCACCAAATTTATTTATTTTGGCTTTAGTGCCATTTGGATGACATACCCTGAGATCAAGCTCAGAGATGTCAACAATGTTTTTTAGAAAATCAGAATTGTGAGTCATGTGTTGATTCGCTCCCGAATCAATGATCCAACCAGAAAGACGGTCAGTACCTGCAATATTAGCAGATGCTTCTTCGTAAGATTGTTTTTGCTCGATAAGCCCAAGGAATTTATCTATATGTTCTTGCGAAAAAGGAAAAGGGGGAACAGATTGAGTAGTTTTAGATTGAGTTACATCAGGGATACTGGCATTATTATTGCCAATAATATTTTTGAAAGAAGAGTTTTGAGGTTTAGAATGATTTTGAGAATTACTAGGAAAACCAATCAATTTAAAACATCTTTCAATGGTGTGTCCTGACATGCCACATTGTTTACAGTTAAGAGTAGTATTTCTTCCAAAACGCCTTTTATTTTTAGTAGACTTACTTAAGCAAGCAGTATTTTGAGACTTTGGTCTAGATTGGGACATATTATTCCCACGATGAGATTCATCACGAGAGATAAGGGAAAAGACAGTTTTGACCGATGAAAGGGGGTCCTTAGTGAGAATATTGCTCCTTATGGGTTGATAAACATCGTCAAGACCCATAAGAAACTGCATGAGCTTAACCAATTGTGTGTGTTCAAGAAATTCATGTGAGGCATTACAGGTACAGGTAGGGAGTTTAACTAAAGCGTCAAACTGTTTCCATAGTGAGTTTAATCTATGATAGTAATCAGAAACAGAAGATCCATTTTGACACAATGAATTTATTTTTTGATATAGATTGAACATGACAAATCCGTCAACTTTGTCGTAAGTCTCTTTTAATTCTTCCCAGACCTTAACAAATTCTTTAGAGAAAACCTGTCATAAAAACAGGTCATCCGTCATAGAACTCAGAATCCATGAAAGGACTACTAAGTTACACCTATCCCATTGTTTTTCAAGAATGGGATCGTTGACAGGTTTGGGACAGGATCCATCAATGAAACCGATTTTATTTTTAGTTTCAAGGGCCAAAATCATAGCACATGCCCAGACCTTGTGATTTTCCGTACCACACAATTTTATAGTTAACAAAGGTGTTCCACTAGTATCGCTAGGGTGTAGATACAACGGATGTCCAAAGTCAAGGTTATTGATTTTGGATTCCATTGGTCTACTAGGGATAACCTCAGAACCAGACATAGAAACAAAAGAAAGCACACAAAGGAGACTAAGACAGATAAAAGCAGGATTCCTAAAACACTTAAAGTGCTAGGTCAAGCTAACTGTCTAGTTCCTTAACAAGGAAAGAAAACACGCAAGAGGAAGCAAAAACAGAGAACGACACAAGGATGAAAGAAATACCACCAAGATAACAGACAAAAGAAAGGGGAAGAAGGAACAGACCTGAGCAGCAGCAACAAACTTTAACCAAAGGTTAAAGAGAAAACAATCTCACCAGAAAAGCCTGAACAAACACTAATTCCAACAAGATGAACAGCCAAGATAACAACACCTATTTGAAACAGAACCATAGAACAACACAGAAAATATCATAGTCCTTAATGGAAGATTGATATCATTAAGCTATCAATGCATCACAGGAACTGATCACCTACTTAAAGAAGAGTCACATAATATGGATCTAAACAATAACACTAGAATTGTTCATATGCTGGATATATTGAGACAACACAAAAGAGGATTCAGATTTAAAAGGAAGTACACAAAGGTATGAAAGTACAACCAAAGATACTTTAGATCTAAACAGATATTAACAGATTTTAAGATGAAGTACACAAATCTATGATTGTATAACCAAAAATATTTCAGATCTAAACAAATATTAACAAAACACATATATGTATGACAAATAGAGACAAACACATACGAACGAAACCAGATCTCACAAAGAAAAGTATGGATAGGAATATCTATAAGAAATGTACAAGATATAGCACATGAAATATGTATCACAAAACGAGTGGTAGACCGAGATCTTAATAAGGATCATCGCAATCCACATACAGATATGTTCATTTACGTAACTCATATTCAAGATAAACAAATGAAACATCTAAAACGAGATTAAGTAAGAAAAAATAGAACCAGATTGCATTGCAGAAAGCTGTGGTAGATCGAGACCTTAAGTAGGTCATCGCAATCCACAAGCAGATCTATTCATATGCAGAAGATCTTAAGCATAATACAATACATCTTTAACAGAAATGATTCAATGTAAGATGAACACAAATCTATAGAAACATAAACTATTCACATGTAGATCTCTTCATATGCAACAAATCTTAACCATAACAGAGTATATCTCAATAGAAAACGATTCAATATAGGAAGTAACAACTAGTGAGTATAACATCTAAGAGTCGGCTCAAACAAGATCAAAGGATCTGTACAGAATCGACTTGAGATGGTCATTTACTCAAAAGGAAACAAACAATATTGAAGAAAGACTTACGTGAAGCTTTCAAAACAGATCTACAACCAACCGAAGAATCGCAAACGCTACTTCTTACGGATTTGGCTTTGATACCATGAACAAATTCATAAACTGATATTTATTCAATGGTTTAAACCAAATACATGAAAGAAAACTGATAATAGACCTATCTAAATGTTAACCAAAGTGATTAACAATGAACAAAGCTTCAAGAAATAAAAGATGAATCGTAAGAACTAGAGAGAATATAAAACTTGTGAGACTGAAAAAATGAATATGTGTGAGCTAACAATGACTCTTCATGCCTTTATATATAAACTCCATATTAGTAGAAACAGTCCTCCAAGGTTTGATAATGTTGCTCCGCTAACCCTGATGATTTCCCAAAAACGAGGCGCACCCCGTTGACTTTGCTCCCTTGACTTTATAAAAGAACTTTAGCTTTCTTGCAATAATAGTCCCTTAACCTTTTAACCTGTTATAACAAATATACAAAAGTAAAGATTGTCAATTAATGATATATTTCAAATGATGGTTTGGGGAAGACAGATTCTTAAGAGAGAAAAGAGGAAATGTGAGTAATAGGATAAAAGGGAGAAGAATGGGGAAGAAGATTTATCTTGGGATAATGAAGGGTTATTTAGAAAAAGAGAAATTTTGAATTAAAAAAAAATATATATAGAGGTACCGATTATTGTTAGAGCAACTTCAATCGAATGACAAAACCCTAGTTTTGCCGTTCTCTTGGATCCAATCGCACGCCATAAACACCAATGTTTTGCCGGAGGAAGGAGAGGAACGGCATATTTGCCGTGAAGGAGATGAATGGCATATTTGCCAAAAGGGTGGTCCCCACCACCTTTTCATAAATAAATAATTTTTTTAGTAAATTATAAATAAATAATTACAAATATTAATATTTAGGTTTTTATATTTATTATGTAAATTTATATATATATATATATATATATATATAATAACTTATTAATGATTACAAATATGTAAATTTTTATATTTATGTAAATTTAACATTTCTTCATTAAATAAATAAATTAATAATTATTTATTATTATAATATCTATTACAAATTATAAATATTGTTATTAAAAATAGTAAATAAAATATGTTATTTTAATATGGGGTCCATAAATTTTGTGTTTTTTTAGAGTGTGATTGGAGTTGAGTTTTTTTTAGTATTTATGGGCCCACCAGATTTTGTGTTTTTGGTGTTTTTATTGGTGTGAAGGTTGGAGTTGCTCTTACTAACCAGTTTATGAGAGATGGAAGGAAAAAGGAACACTCAAGGGTTGTCTTGGAAAGTAGAATACTAAAAAAGGTGAGGTTTACATAATGGTGGGTTGCTTTTTGGTAGAAAAAGAATATATAAGTTATTTGAAGGAAAATCAAAAGGTGGTGGTTGTTTGTAGGGAAGAGAAATGGATAAAAAAATCTAAAAAGTTGGCTGGAATGTGACTGGTTGGATGTTGATTTGACAACACACCTTTTGGGTTTTTCGAGCTGCAGATGCGTCAGACACGGAGTGGCCACTCTGAAAAACTTTCTGACATATGAAAGAGCTTGGCCTACAAAAAATGTTAGCACCTACAGAAAAAGAGAATAAAACACCGAAAATAATAATAAAGGTGGAAAATAAATGAAATAAAATATTTACGTGCACAACTTTCTGGATTTTTCTTATATGGGTTGGACCGGCATAGAGTTGACACTCTCGTTTAGATAGTGTTTTACCCGATATCCATTTACTTTGAAGATCTCCCCAGAATGAGGTGCCATTAGATTCAAGGTTCTCGAGGGACTTATCTTGACTGTGTAAGGCCTTCTCAATTGAGATTTTAATTTTTCCAGAAACATCCTTAACCTTGAATAAAAAAGTAGCACTTGTTGCCCTTCCACAAATTCTCCATGATTTATTCTTGGGTCATGCCATACCTTGGTCTTCTCCTTGTATGTTTTCTCATTTTCATGGGAGTGGTGACAAAGTTCCTCTAAATCATTGAGGTAGGCATATTTTAAGTGGGAAGGCAAATGGTTTAACTCTACGTTATGTGGATGTTTCAGTGGTAGTTTGACATTCATATCCTTGAAATCTAGCTGCTCAAAAGCTGCTAAAATTTTGTCACACTGAGCCCCAAAAGCTTCTTCACTGTCAAAACCACAGTGGCCACTACTACTGCCCACTGCATCTATAATCAAGTCATCACTTATCGAACTAACAACCAAAGAATCCTCAGAATCAATGAACTTAAGGGATTTGAAGACATTAAAGGTAACCTCTTGGTCATGAACTCTCATGGTGAGTCCTATTTTTGGACATCAATAAAAGTTCATTCGGTTGCAAGGAATGGACGTCCTAAAATAACAAGTACATTTTTGTCCGCTTCATAATCCAATAAGAAAATCAGGGGGGAAAATGAATTTGTCCACCTGAACTAGAACGTCTTCTATTTTACCTTTTGGATAAGTTAAGAACCAGTCCGCTGGTTGTAGAATCACGGTTGAAGGGGCTAGCCTCTCCAATATCTAACTTGGAAAATATGAACAATGGCATCAAATTAATACTATCCCTCAAATCACAAAGTGCATGGCCAACTTTCTTTCCTCCAATAGAGTACGGGATAGTAAAACTACTCGGATCTTTGGACTTAGGTAGGATCTTGTTGATGAGGAGGGCACTACATTCCTTGATTAATGCCACAATCTCAAATTCCCCTAATCTCTGGTTTTTTGTTCAAAATATCCTTAAAAATTTTAACATGGCATTTGCTGTAAACCCTCTCCCAATGGTATGTTAATATGAAATTGTTTGAAAATGTCAAAAAACTTTTTAGATTGAGTATCAACATTTTTGTTTTTCACTCTTTCAAGAAAAAAAGGGAGATGTCTTGGGTCGATTTGGGTTGATGTGATATAACCTTGGGATGTTTCTCCTCTGGTGGATTACTAATGGTCTTGATTTTTTGAGGAGCTTCCTTTGAAACATCAGAAGTATGAAGAACTTGAATGCTTACTTCTATAAGAGGAGTAATTGTTTCACTACTTACAGGAGTTACACTATGACCTTAGGTACACTGGTCACTACAGGTTCTAGAATGACTACTGTAGGATCAAACTCGATCCTAATGGCCTGCAAATCTCTACCATCCTAAGTCATATGGCCTCAATCTTTTCTTTCTATGTGTCACTACAATGATCAATCTTCATATAAACTTCATAACAATGGCAGATATGATAATTTCTATATGAACATCATAGAGATGGAGAAGAGAGAAACAGTCAACATTCAAAGTTTAGTCAAACTCTCTTTCATACGTATTATGAATTTACAATTAAGCTCCCTACTAACAATTATAAGAACTCACCCTATTTATAGGGTCAAACAATACACAAATGGTCAAAGTCAAACTATATAAGAAAAGTCAAACATGATGACTTTACAACAATTAGAGACAATTTTATCTTTCAAGACGAATACAATTATACACTGAAATTTAGTCCTAACACTTTCCCTACCCCCTTAGGATGCTCGGTGTCACTAGTTAGATTACCCAGTGGTTATTTTTTCACCTCAACAGCTAATTGTCCTACTTATGTTTCAAAGTTTTTTATGGCAGCTTGTGTTTGGTTCATAAAACCTTTTAGCATTGACTCATGGTAATGCGTCAGGCATTTGCTGTTGCCTAGGTTGAAAATGTTGTGAAGATTGATCAGTGTGAAAGTTTTGTGGAGAGTGCCTATTGTGAAAAGTTTGTGGGGACTGCCTACTGTGAAGTTGACTTGGTTGATTAGAGGCGGATTTGTATTCTACTCGGTCCTTGACTCACCCCAGGAGTTTAGAGTCCTTGGTTCAAAGTCTAGGAGAAATTCGAGTGATTTTTCTAGTTACAATTATAAGTTTGCGTGAATGAACTATTCCTAGATTGCATACCTACATCATTTATAGATTTAGGGTTTAGAGGAAAATAGTCAAAGTTGTGCTCTTCTCCACAAAAAGAACAATTTTCAGGGAGTTTTGGAGTGGTCACTGCCGAATTCACATGATTTCTATTTCCATTTAAAATCAGTTTAGTTAAAGCAACTAATTGTGCATTCATGGCTTTGAGTGCATGATTATCTAGAATTGTTTTTTGCATGAAGTGCACATGGATCCGACCATTCAATGTTATTGTTAGTGACTTTTTCCAGAATTTGGTACTCGTCATTGTAAGTTTTATCCATGAAGACTCCACCAACTATAGCATCTAGGATGATTTTGGCAGCATAGTATAAACCGTTATAAAATGTAACAACCCACAAATTCTCATAACAATTACGACATATATTGTACATAACACACTGTGACAATTATGCATTTTGGAATTTCAGGTTAGTACCTCATTTTAGGACATTTATTGAAAACTAAGTCTTTCTAGGATTTAGCTTCGATGATCTGTGATCATCTCCCAAGATTAGTCTGTTAGGTCACGTTTCGGTGGGTAGCTAACCAAGTTAGTTCGTGCAATGCCAAATAGTCTTGAAATCATTCACATAAAAATAAAGCTGATATTTTCGTTTCGTTCTTCTTAAAATTCAAATTTCCAAAGTTCCAATCTTTTATATTTGGTTGCCAATTATTATTTTGAAAGAGTGGTGTTTTAAAAATCTCTTGTCAAAATTGTTTTGTTTGTTGTATATATTGGGGCCTTGTATTTAGTAAATAAAAGCCTTCTTGGGCCTGGACCTTTAGAGTCAGCCCATTCCTTCTCTTGAAGCCCCATACAAATACCCCCTTCTCTTTTGAAAATTCTTCATCCTTCAAAATTTCCAGCCATTTCGTTTCTCTCTCTCTAACATTCATCACCTTCCAACCGATTCCATCTCCTTGCAAAGCTCAAAGATTTCTGCTGTTCTTGAGATTTGTTCGTATCATTTCGACCAAGAAAAGGTATGTTTTAAAAGCTGTTTATTCTCTTTAGTTGTTTGAAACTCGTTATCCTTCTCCCTACTCGATTCTTTGAGTAAGATTTATGGGATTTAAAGAGGAGAGATTATTCATCAAAGACCTGCATGTGTCTTCGTTGGGATGATAATCTGTGACCCAAGATTCTTTAGTCCCTAAGAAAGAAGAAGAGAGTTCTTGCATGTGAGGTCCGATCATATTCTTGGATGATTGAATCTTGCATGCATCTTTAAATAGGATTTCCCATCCTGTTAGCCTGCTGGAATCAAAATTCTTATTTGTTTTGTTTCCTTTTCTGGAATTTACTTAGAAATGTTGATTTTGTGTTAAAATCAAAATTCTTGAAAATGTTGAGCATGAAACCCCTCCCCATAATTGCTACCATTCTTAGTGCATGCAACCGGTTTTAGGGAGGCGTGAGGCTCAAGGTTGTAGATTATTCTTGAAAAGAGTGTTAAACCCACTCAAAATTTCTTGATTTTGGTAATTGGCGGCTGTCATCATTGTTTTGGGATGACTTAAAATAATGTCATTAATGGGATTTTGGAAGGTTCCTTTTTAATAAATAATTAAATATCGGCTTTATTTTATAAAAACACTTGATGGCTTTGCGTTTAGAACAACTTTGCTCTATCTTAGGCAGGAAACCGTAAGTATTAAAGCATTGGTTTGGTTTGTCAGGAAGTTCKAGCRAGCTTAGAAAGCCTCTAAAAGGAATCTTTGGATATTCATCAAACTAGTGAGTTCTCACGGCCCGACTTTTAATGTTTTTTATATATTTTTCTGGGGGAAAAGCATGAGATTGAGCAAACTTTGCATGTTTCTGTTATTTGAAATGTTGGGACTAAAGAACTGTTTAGTCRATGCTTTGCTCAAAACTTTGGACTAAGGAACTGCTTAGTCAAGCTCTGTTGAAACCTCTGGACTAAGGAACTGCTTAGTCGGGTTTATTATGTTTTGTTTTGACTACTGTTTCTGGACTTAGAATAAATGCTAAATTGATGCGCTTGAGAGTATATGTTTCCAAATAAAAGTCCCCGTCCGTAGATGCTACTTGTTAACTCGGGTACATTCCCGGGCTGTGGTATTGTGGATAGCCGCTATTGTGTTGACAGTCCCACCCAGAAAGGGGTGCACAATTACCTAAGTTTTCTAGTCTAATCATGTGGAATTTGGACCACCGCTGAATTAGTACTTTATCGAACTGTGGACCTAAGTAGTGAACGGGCTACTTCTGGTTGTTCGAAAATTAATGGGGCATATTGGTCAGGTAAGGCTCAGTAGCGTCTCAAGTGTTATATCACGAGGGATTTACATTTATTAAGTGCAAAGAATTCGCATAAGTTTGCTACTACTTGGTTTATGCATTGAAATGTTTTTATGCATGTGAAAATCCGTGAACTCACCAACTCATTGTAGTTGACTTTGTTTTATTCCATGCTTTTCAGGTTCTAAGTAAAGTTGTTTGGATTTTGGGAGCATACTTGAGCATGGATCGATTAAGTCAAGATTTTGAAGTGTTTTGAGAACGTTGTGTAAAATTTTAATTTTAGTTATGTCGATAAACTACTTTGTTTTTGAACAACTTGGTATGATGTTATTTATAAACTGTTGCTATGACTCGCTTGCCTGTTACATCTCATGTTTCCGCTTTAGCGGGGTGTTACAGATTTGGTATCAGAGCCTCAGTTATAGAGAACGCTGGTTTTCTTTAAAAACCATCGACTATAACCAAAATTTTTCCAAATAATTTTCATGAAATCTGAACTCATGTGTTTTAAAGCGGATTTTATTGTTACATATCGCTTAAGCAGAGCCTGATCACCTATGCTTAATTGATTTGTAATAAGAAGAACTTAATCGATCCCAAACAGAGGTATGCTCCAACAAATGAAATAATTATGAAAAGCATGAGTCTTGTTGCACTTTTATGAATATCYGTTTCCTAGGACTAGAGGCGCTGGTCAAAAGGACCAGATGCGAAGAAAAATTAGAATGCTCGATTTTCGCTAAGTGTCCGTGTAGGACCAGAGGCGCTGGTCAAGAAGACCAGAGGCGATGGAAGATAGAA
>NC_037528.1:40889211-40908774 GCF_001531365.2 Cynara cardunculus var. scolymus | reverse complement strand
ATTTTGAAGTGTTTTGAGAACGTTGTGTAAAATTCAAATTTTAGTTATGTCGATGAACTACTTTGTTTTTGAACAACTTGGTATGGTGTTATTTATAAACTGTTGCTATGACTCGCTTACCTGTTACATTTCGTGTTTCCGCTTTAGCGGGGTGTGACAGGTTGCACCATTGGTTAATATACCAAAACCTCCGGTATATCCTTTTCCATTACCTTTGAATGTCACGGAAGGTCCTCTTTTTTCCTTGTAGTTGATGAGCAGGGATTTGTCTCCGATCATGTGCCTTGAGCATACACTATCTAGATACCATATGCCTTTGAAATCCTACACAAGCGAACACTTTAAAAATTCTTTTGGTACCCATCTATTTGGGTCCGATAATGTTAGAGGCGTCATATACTAATGCTGACAAGCCGATGTCCGCGGACGACTTCACTGAACCTATAGAGGTTTTAGTGGAAAGGGGAACAACCTCTGACGCTAGTGAGATAGGGTCAGTGGGTGTCTTCACTGAGCCTGATGAAGAGGCTTCAGTGGTAGGAACTACAACATTTGATACTGAAGGCTTAGCATCAGTTGTTGTCTTCATTGAGGCTGAAGAGGAGGCTCCAGTGGTTTTCTTCACTTTGGTTGCTTTAGCAGCCTTAGTGGTTGATTTCGTTATGGTTGATTTCTCAGCCTTAGCTACTTTCTTTCCCTTATCTGGTGGACCAGCCTTGGCGGCAGAAGGACACTTCCTGGCAATATGTGTAGTTTCACCATAGTGCTTACACTTCCTATACTTGAATTCTAGGAAGTACCAAATTTGAAGAGGAACCAACTCCAAAGATTCCATTCTTATTAGTTCTAGAAGGAACTTTTGAGGCTTTGGAGTCCTTAGGTGAAGCATTCACCTTGAGTTGAGACTTAGACTTCTAAGAAGGTTCAGATTTCTTAGTCCCTAAAGAAGAAGGTTCACAAGCTGAAGGAATAGATTTAGATCTATTTGACTTGTTAGTCTTTTTAGGAAGAGGTGCAACGACAATGGATTTACCCTTGTCTTTGCAACCTGAACTCGAGGGAGTTCCATCAAGATGACTCTCAGTTAAAGAAGACTTAGAGGAAGAAGTGTCAGGAATGGAAGAGACAAAGATGACAAACTTGAGCATGGACCTGTTAGTGACACTGTCTTCCTGATCATAGGAAAATCCTAGACCAGTCTTTATTTTGACAGGGATTTAATTGTTAATGATCTCTAAGGCCTTGACAGACGTTTTGCACCATCCTTCTATGGTAGCCTTCTCATCCTTGAGTTCAGCAATTGCTCGCTCATGCTCAGCTATAGCCTGTTCGCGTTCGACAGTGATGACTTGGTTCATAATCACCTGATCCTTAAGGTTTTCTTCAACCTTAGTTAGCTCTTTGATCTTTGAATGACAAATCTTCAAATGTTCTTGAAGATCAAGATTAAGCATTTCTGCTTTAGACCTGCCATTCAGGGCATTGTAAAGGTCCACCGTCAGCGTGTCTAACGCTGATAGGCTAGAAGAAGAAGAAGAAGAAGAAGAGGGTTAATTCAGGATACATACCTGAGTAGGTGAAGATGATGAGGGATCATTTGAAGTTGATGTCTCTAGAGCTTCCTCTTTGACATCTTTGGCTATTAAGTAGAGATAGGTCGTATCTTCCTCATCAGATGAATCAGCCCCTGATGAATCAGCCCAATTGTGCTCTTCAGCGACAAGATCCTTAGCCCTTTGCTGGTTGTTCTTCATCTTCTTATACTTCTTCTTCAACTTCAGTATTTATAATCCCTGGATTTGAAAAAGGATAGGGTTTTTGAAGATGGCGTCACAGCCTTCTTAGATCTACATTCACCAGCAAAGTGACCTGTGCAGTGGCAATTGTAGCAGATCGCTGAAGCCTTATCTATCTTATCAGAAATTGGCTTTTCCTTTATCGTCAGTGAAGGAGGTCTGCAGAAATTACTTTTATTGGCGAATCTTCTAAAAGATTTAGTTAATAACGCCAGTGATTCATCAAAATCTGCAAGATCAAATTTTGATACATCCTCAGAGTTAGTAGAATCTAACTCAGTAATAACAACAGGAGGAACAGAAGAAGAAGAAGAAAATGGAATTTCAGCTGAAGCTTATTCAGAGATTAGAGCTGAAGGAGAACTCTTCATTTCCTGGAACCATTAATCAAATTTCTTTTCAGCTGACGAGATTGCTCATGATTGAGCAGAATCTCATAAAGAGTGCGTAGAGAGTACATGTCAATGGACATCTTGAGACACATGGAATAAGTATCCCAAGATTCAGGAAGACATTCTAGAAACTTAGTTAGAGTTTCAGAATTAGAATATTCCTTGCCTACAGTACTTAAATCTATAAGAAGACAGTTAAAACGTTGATGTACTTTAGATAATGTCTCTGTCTTTCCACAAAGAAAGCTTTCATATTGTCTTACTAGATTAATGCTTTTAGATTCTTGAACATGAGAGATTCCTTCATATTGAACACATAAAGTGTTCCACAAGGCTTTAGAGGTTATGAGTTTCATCATAGAGTGATAAACCTCATCAGAAAGATACATAGCTATTATAGACCTTGCACGAGTGTCTATAGCCATCTTCTTCTTATTTTCATCGCTTAATTGATGAGGAAGCTTTGGAATCTGCCCTTCGGGAATCGCGGCAGTCGTAGCTGTTTCAGGAACCGTCGGAGAAATAACATATGGAACATATGGTCCATTTTCTATATAGTGCGGAATTTCAAGATCCACACCTTCTAGAAAAAAGGACATCTGATTTTTCCAAGGACTAAAGTTGTCTCGGATAAAACGGTGAGGTTTGGTAAGAGAGTCATTATCTTGAAAGTGTGTGTTTGTGTTTTGTAAAGCCATTTGAAAACAATAAGATTTTCTAAAGAAAGATATAATATAATGCATAAAACAACTCAACAACTAGAATAGATAATACACTCCTCTGATACCACTTGTTGGTTCCGTTAAGGTCTACAAGATGTGTATAACAGTTTGTAGAAAGAGGAGGATGAATACAAACACGGTAAACTTTTCAATATATATATATATATATTGATAGAGAAGGATCAATACAGATTTTACAAGATTGTTTGCGGAAAGATAAGGTAAATAAAACCTATCTAAACAATCTAAAGTTACACACTAATTCTTAGCAAATAAAGAAAAGATTTGTTGTAAAAGACTTAGAAGAAAGTAAGTTCTATTTGGAAAAGAACTATTTAGAATACAATAAAAGGATTCTAACTTGCTCTTGAAGATTAGCGTTTTGCGTTCTTAGATGTGTGTTCTTTTACTTATGAACGAGAATTAGGGTTCAAGAATAAGTATGTTAAGAGTTTTGAGTGTCTCTGCATGGAGATAGAACACATCTATTTATACCCATTGCATTAAATACACATTTAATGCAATGTGGTTGGGTTAGAACGCGTGTCAAGCCTTAAGAGAAAGATTTGTCCTCTGCTAAAGTGGATAGTACAAAAGCCTATTCATAAGCAGACATCCTTTCACAAAGTTGGTGGGTAATAGAGTCAACTAATCGGCTCCGTATCGTACTATACTTTAGAAAGTGTATGGGTTTATCCTTTGTCTGTATAAGGACAAGACAAAAACAATCGTGCCCAACAAGCTTCCTTTGATCGTTGAATGATGGAATAACCAAAAGGTCTCTTCAACATTTGTTGAGGCTTGGGCAGTCTTCACACATATGTAGACCAGGTTGTAATCACTGAATACCGCTTCAGATCACGTACTCACCAGTCCCTAATATTCAGTTTCAGTCTTCGACTTTCGCTAAAGGTTCTTTGGTGTGAGTTTTATCTTCTTGAAGTATTGCTGTCACTAATGGATTTACATTACAAGTTCTTTAGCAATAACTGAACAGACTCAGTGATGATCGCTGGAACTGAAAGACAAAAACATAAATACTTCGTATAAGGTAAAAAAGGATTATCATCAAATCACTGAGAGAAAGGATCAACATTCAGAGTAGCCAGTTTAGAATGTTGCAGAATACTTAAAGCTTTATGTTACTCTGAAAAAATTATTTTCCTTGAACTCATTTACCTAGACTAGTCTAATCTCTCGTCAAGTGAAAATTGTGGCTAAGGGAAAGTCATCAAGATCCTTCAGAAGTTCAATCGGAGCTCCCACAAATTCTTTTTGAAACCCAACTATAAAGCTATTTGAAATTCAACCTTAGCTCTTTTCTTTACGATTTCACTCATCGCCTATTTGATTTTCCCAACGGTCATATTGCATTTTCTTTCTTTGTCGGCATAATTGATGGCATGGCCAAGCAAAGTCAGATGATCCAAAGGTGGAGGTTTACCAACTAATTATCACATAATAAGTAAAGTTTCTTCTGAGCTCTCTCCATAATTTATTCCAGATAGAGATTTGGTTAATAACAGCTTGTGAGGGAAAGTTCTTTTCTTAATCTGATGGATTCTTTCGATTCCTTTGTCTGACCTAACTTTCTCTGGAGGTTGCACTTGTTGAGAATATCTAGCTTGTATGCCCTCTAGTATTTCTAGATTAAGGGTCTATAGTTTTATTAGATCCTACATTTCTCAATTTGGATCATAACATGAATAAAACAACGCAAGCTCAAGTATGATTGATTTAAAATTAATCAAATAACAAATTAAGAAAGATCTCACCAAGAATTCCTCTCATTGGTTTATTTATTCAAATCTAAGAATTATACTTGGGGAGAATTATGATCAACACATCAAAAGTATTGATCTACTCAAAGTATTTACATAATAGGAAATTGCAGTGAGAAGTTTTATCTCATGTGAACTAGATACAACGAGTGAAATTACTATTTGTAGGCCATAGAGGTTTATGTCAAAGCATCATCGTATAGGAAGTTTCCAATGTAAAGATGTTTAACAAACAGTTTAGCTCAAGTCTTCAAATCCTTGACGAAGAATAAGTGTTGACTCTAGTGGGAGATCTTCAGAGGTAACGAGGTTCTCTGAAAGGTTAATCAGAGCTTTGAAGTATCTCTGGAAATATTTTTCAAAGACTCAACACTAGTAAAATTTTTAGGTTTCTTTTATAATACTTTTATATTAAAAAATAGGGTCTAACAAGTTACAAAATAGGCATGTGAATGGGACGGGGACCTCAATCCCCATCCCCGTCCCCTCTGGAGAATATGATCATATCCTTATCCTCATTCCCAACGAGGAAACGAGAATTTTCTTTCCATTTATGTAAGCTATTTAAAATCAAATATGTGAAACGAAAACATATCGATTAATATTTAAAACATATCAGATAACTGTAATTTGACTTGACATCTAAAATATTAAATACTAACATCCAACAAATAACAATTTTAGATTTTAAACCTAGTTAGAAAATAAGAAATTATGAATTACCGATTTAATTGAAATATATAATAGATATTTAATATATTAATTGATATATATATATATATATATAATGGGTACGGGACGGGGTGGAGAGTGCAAATACCCATCCCTATCCCGATCTTCGGTCTAGCGGGAAATCCCATTCCCAATCGTAACGATTGGACGGGGTTCCTTGACGGGTCGAGGATTATTCTCATGCTTACTTAAAAATATATTTTAAAGGTTTATCATTTATAGCTAGAAAATTATATATTAAATTGCTTATGCTTGACAAATGTCTCTCTAAAAAGTCTATTCTTTGATGCCTCTTTTGAAAAATTGTTTTCCAAAATAAAAAAATGAAAGTAAAGACCATTAATATATTGAAATTTTAAATTTTAGAGAGTTAAATATGTCTTTAAAAAATACCTTAAAATAATAATTAAATGAAAGTATGCCTCTTTGACACTCTACAACCAAATCGGACTTTGAATGAGGGGTCATGAAATAAGAACAACATTTTTTTTTCTATAAATCTCAAACAATTTTTTATTAAATTCAGAAAATAATATTATATAACCTTATAACACTATCATTTAATTTATTAGATAATATCAGTTTTCAAAGAATTCAATTATTAAATTTTGTATAATTGAATGACTTTGCATAATTGAAATTTTGTATATATAAATTATTGATATGAAATCATTAGATAGATTTAGATTAAACATCACAACTACCGAACTAATAGTATTGTTGTGAGTGTGACAACCACAAAACCAGAAAATAAAAAAGAAAAATTTAAGTACATGTATCATGAAGTAGTACGACCTTCTTCCATACTGTATACAGTTAAAAAAATTATGTAAAGCATGTCTATAAACAACGTAAAAAAAACATCAAGATTTCAAGGTTGAGACTTGAGAGGTGCTTTTTAAAATTTATGTTTTTCTATTAAAAAAAACTTATCCATAAAGTAGTTGTTTAAAAAGATGAGTAGGAGGCTCTTTATCAAATGCTTATTTGGGTAAGTGTTTACCAAGTTATATTACCTTACCGGATGAATATGATAAGGATCAAAAATCTTACCCAGTAAGAACGAGGCAAGGACCGATAGTCTTATCCGGTAAGTGAGGCCAATTACTCTTACCACGATCAGCTCTTACCGGGTAAATTGTTTCATAGAAAGCCGTTTTTGTTGACTAAAATCTTACTCGGTAAGTAATAATAGTAATGAATTTTACCGGTAATAAGTGCTTACCGGATAAGTGTTTGGTAAACGACCCCTAAGCTAAACAACATAACTATGTCTATAGTTACACAAATAAATACAAGGCGTTTGTAGATAAATATATAAACAAGAAAACCCATTTGTAAATACCTAAAAATTATGGTAACACTTTAACAAAACAAGACCTGTCGAATTTCAAAGATTTAGAAATTTTTGGCATTTTTAAAGAATGAAAACAAAGATTTTGATATGTGTAAACAAACGTGTAATTAAGGTTTGAGAATTTACCCATTTTCATTTTTAAAATGTGAGAGGAAGTCGATGCCCCTCCTAGCTCTCAAGGTATGGAGTCAAAACTGTATTTTCGATTTGAGTTATTTTCAGATCTGTATATCCTTAAACTACAAAATACGGCATCAAAATATGTATTGTAGTTTATGCAATTGTACTATACCTACACAGTGATTGGTGGAAAGTAGAAATCAAAGTTTCATAGTCACCATATACTCCATAGTCCTCACGATACAATATTCCATAATCCATATCATATAGAGTGAAAAATAGTAATACAGAAAAGCATCTCCTACAAATTCTTTAAGATGGATGTTATAATGATTTTAGATTACTTTTTTGCTTCAACAGATTCTTAAAATAGAGAAAGTAGGAGATGTTGAAGGATGAATGCGTCATATGACGATATAGATAGAGATAATTTAGAATTGTTATCTCATGGTTATTTAATTGTAATTCATGCACATATAAAATGTTTATGTGTAATGAGAATACCAAATCCTGATCTCTATTTGTCGTCAACGTTGTTCAATCTCATTTTTCCATAACATGCTATCAGCAGTTGTTCTATTAAGAGAGAATTTGATATCCAAGACCCCATCTCCACACCCACCTATCAATAAGAAAAAAGAAGAAAAAAAAAACATATCCATGTATTTCATGATTTCAAGTTTTTCCATTTGTTGTTCATCGTATTGAACTTAAGTTTTTTGCTTGGTACCGTAAGCATAAAATATAGATTAGAAATTTTGTTCCTTCTCTGCAACGACGAAAAATCATAAACCTAGGGATAATTAAGTCCACAAAATCACTATTACCCTAATACGCCTGTGATAATGCATCACACTACTAAATGAAAAACTTTTGCTTACCAACTTTTCCGTGTGAAATATGTCGCTAAAGGGTGATTCTTCACAAAACCATCACAAAAGTTGATGGTTAAATTGTTGGTGGATAATTCAAATCAGTGAGAGATTACCCGAGGATTCTTTGGGCGATCGATTGTTATTTTCTCAAAAAACATCGGATTCTACCGAACTATTGGTATTCTCTGGGATGAAAATTTTCCTGGAAGATTTTTGTGGGTAAAAATAATTTATTTTGTCATGTCTCTATCTGTTACCATTTACCACTGTTGTATAATAATCTCACTCTTTCGAGTCTTGAATCACGACTAATGCATATAAGTTATTCCAATGTTTATTTTCTCTTAAGGGATGACTTAAGGTTTTCCAAATTGGAGTTTCGAGGATGACTGAGATAACACCTCCTACCCAGACCCTCTTGATAGAAGTTGTTTTTTCATGTTTAATGGTTGCCAATTTATTTATTTAAAACGAGCTCCAACCTTGTAATTTTTTGCTCAATTATTTATTGGTTTATTTATTAAATGCACAATTTTTTTTAGGAATGTCTCAGACTATTCCTTTGTTAATCTTGTTAAATTATGACTGTAAAATGATTTTCAAATCCTTTCAAGTAGGGATTCGAATCTATGACCAGTCGGTTAACAGCAGATCGTTAGATCTACCACTGAGTTACTGAGGAACAACGAGAGATTCGATCTCATAGAGTTCCATTATCAAAAACGTAGTGGACACAACTGTTACGTACGTCTAGAATTGAATCTTGACCAGATGGATATTCCATCACATCCTCCGCACAGTACTGATATAAGGAATAATCTATTTCATCTAAAAGATGATGACGAAGAGGTATTGGGAGCTAGAATTCTCTATCTAAGTACAATATGCATATTATTATACTTAGCACAATACACTTAACCGTATATTGTATTTCTCAGTGAACTTGTTAGCTAGATTTAGCTCAACGTCGATGCAACATCGTTGGATGATATCAAGTTATTCTTTTGGAACCATTGGCATGAGGTTATACTTTTCCAATAGAGAGAAAAATGGGATTGATAATGGAACTTTAATACCTATTAAGAATGTGAGAGGCCAAAGTACCAACCCTTATAGAATAACACCAAACAATGTCTTGGTATGTGTTTGTTGATCTCAGTTATTTGCCTGACCTACCATATAAAGGTCATTCTCAAACTGGATAAGGAATTATCATAGGGAACACGTTGATTGCTTGGAAGTAAACTAAGCAAATCCTTGTAACTACGTCCTCGAATTATTTCAAGAATATTACTCTACATGATTTTAAGAGTATATGTGGTCAAGGACTATCATTATACATCCTAAAGGAGCTAGTGGTTTGTGATGAACCACTATCTTACCTACATATATGAAAATTATCATCATGTATCAAAGAAATGACAGTAAGATACATCAAGGGTGATAAAACAAATCATATTTCGCTTAGGTTTTTTATACAATCAATATTAACAAACTTTCCTCAAGATTCAAGTGAATCAAGCAAGATGCAAGAAGAATGTGACATATTTGTTTACAAGATCATTCACTAAACCATATTTGGGAACATGTAGAAAGTATTGGAGTGTAGAGACTTTCTAAACTTCTTAGATTAATGCATAAATCAGGGGAGAGTAATAGACAAAAGAAAAAGTATACAATAAAAACTTCTTAGATTAATGCATAAACCACTTAACCAATGGTTTTATTTTTCCCATTGGGTTTTGTTTCATGGTGTAAGGTTTTAGTGAGGCAACAACTTGTATACCATCTTTTTTTCTCAAATCCCATGATTGATATACGAATATGAGGGAACATTAGACTAAAGGAAGAGTCTATATAATGCAAAGAAATTGGTGTGTTGTAATCTTTTCTTCGTACTATTTTTTATTGTTTCCACCAATGAGATCTAATATATTATTAATTTTTAAGGAATATTACTATTCATGGGTAATGTATTTTAACTCATGCTAAGGTACATCAACATTCAGTGTTTTACATGTTAAGATGTGTTAATGTTTTCATTGTTTTTTCAGGTTTGTTAAGGAATATTAATATTGCATGTTAATATAATATATGCTAGTGTTAAGGTTGTGAGGTATGTAAACTTATATTCATGTATATTCATAACTCTTAACACATGTTAACAAATATATGAACATGTGATAAGATAGAATATTTCCATGTTACCTTTATCTAACCTCTATGTTCACCTAAATTACCAAATTACCATTGCATCGATCTGAGGCGTTGAATGTGTTGATCGAGTTCATCGGGTCGTGGCGACTTTCTATGGTTTCTAGATATTTAGAATTCCTATCTGGTTTTAAATCTATAATGTATATATATATAGAGAGAGAAATATTCAATTATAAACACCTGTGTTTTTGTGACTACAACACTTTTTGGACTAATATTTTTATGAGCATTTGGAGGTCCTTCTATGAGCGGAATGTATTGTGCCATGAAAATAATTGGTGCGACCGAGTTTGGATAGAAAAAGGGGTACAAGGCTATTAGGGTTTGTAAAGGGGGTTGGGGTTGAATGCAAACACAACTTTTAACTTTTAAAATTCTCTTATTGATTATAGAAAGAATCAATACATGAATTTACAAATTTCTTGAGGAATAAGTGTTGGTCCCAGCCGGGTCTACAAGAGTTTTAGACGAACAGTTTGTAGAAGGGGATGAATACAAGCACAAATAACTTTCGAATTTAAAAATATATATTGATAGGGAAAGATCAATACAGATTTTTATAGATTGTATGCAGAAATAGACAAGGTAAAATAACCTATCTAAAATAATCTAAGTTTACACACAGATATACTTAGCAAAATAGAAAAGATTTGCTGAAATTTAAAGAAAGAAAGATGTTCTTCTTGGATAAGAACTTTAGAATTCTTGAAAGAGATTCTAACTTGCTTAAAGATAAGCGTAAATGTTCTTTTTAGATGTGTGCTGTTATAACCAGGTTTTAGACAACCTGGGTTGAGGTAATTTATACGTGTTTGTTATGTGGATTACGTGAAATATGCATGTCTAATTAAAAACGCATGAACTATATATATGAAATGTGAACATGATATTGTGCATGTATATATTTGAAAAGATGACATGATGTATATGTGACTTATACATGAATGCATGTGGGTGAAGCATACATGAGGGGGTGCATATATGTGATAAGATATTCTGGTGGGAAACATTATTATAATATTTAAAAACTTATACCTTCATGGTTAAGAAATCATGAATTTTATAATGAAAAACCCACCGCCTAAATTACCTTTATTGGTTAAAGAATTCACCGCCTATGAGTTTTATAATAATTAAAATAATCTCCACCGCGATGGTGAGAGTATTTAAAGAAATAAAAAGATAAGATTCTATCTTATCATTTCATTTGAAGAAAAATTTGTTGAAAGAGAAAGAGAGTATTATGGCGGTGAGAAGTGTTCTTGAACAAATCTTTTGTTCAAAGCTGTTTGAAGAGCTTGTGATTTGCTGTGTGTTTTAAAACTACAGAATCTGTGATTTGTTAAGGTGAGTTTTAAAAATACTGTTGATTATACACTGTGAGTTTTTGATGACTAAAACCTTTTTATATTTTGTTATATAAACTGCTGGGTTTTGATATTGGTTTTGAAGAAAAGATGGTAAAACTATGTTGATAGTTTAAAGGTGTTATTGTTATATGTTTGAGTATTAAAAACTGTTTTGGGAAAGATAAAGAAGAGATTGCTTCTTTAAAACAGTTTTGGAAATGATATCCTGTTTTGAGGATTTAAAAGGGACATGATGTTTTTGGAAATCATTGAAAGAATAGATTGTTCTTGAGTTTGAAAGGTTTTAATGATAAAATTGTTGGTTGAAAACTATAGAGAATATTCTTTTGAGACAATTGTGATTTTGATCTGTCTTCATTCGGAATTAATCTATAGATTTTATGGATAAAACTATGAATGAGGATTTGATAAGATGGTTGCGACTGGGTCCTTCATCCGAACTAGTTCATAGATTTGAAAGAAGAAATAAGGGTGACATATCAAGGAGATGTGTTTTTTGGAATAAGGGTGACATATCAAGGAGATGTGTCTTTTGGAATAAGGGTGACATATCAAGGAGATGTGTACCTTTGGATATAAGGCGGCGATTGTGTGTGAATATTATAGCTCTTATTATTATGTCTTTTAAGAATACAATAGATATGAGTCCTTACTTCTTTGTGATTTAAGAACTCAAAGATATTGTTCTTATTAGAAATAATAGTATTGATGTTATTGAGAAGGGGAAAACTTGGCCTATGGCCATTGATATTGGTTAAGAGTGTTTTGGAACAGAATGRTTATTTTTATGAGGAATCAGAGGGGCTCTGGTTGTTCCTTGTAAGGAACCAGAGGGGCTCTGGTTGGTCCTCATTATTGGATGAGAAGATTCTGGTTATTCATTTGGAGAATGAGCAAGTTTTTACTAAATGTACTAATTGGACCAGAGGCTCTGTATCTATTGATAAGAGCTTCTATGTCAAAATCATATTTTTCAAAGTTTTTAAGAAAAGAATTTTATACTTAGAATCTTTTTATGAAAAATAGACCAGAGAGGCTCTGGTTGGCTTACACGTTGAACCAGAAGGCTCTGGTTGATCATGTCTTTTGAACCAGAAGCTCTGGTTAGTACAACCAGAGGCTCAGGTCAAGGAACCAGAAGCTCTGGAAGAGAGACCAGAGGGGCTCTGGTCCTGGTTATTGAAATATATTCCAATTGTGGTGTTGATCCCAGATCTCTCAATAACACTAATAATCTAGTTAATGATAACCAAATTATAGTGATTTGATGAATGAAGTAAAGAACACTCAAGAAGAAATTATGAACAATTAAGAACAATCTTGAGTGTCAAAGATTTCACTTTGTATATAAGAAAAACGTAAAAGCGACTCTTTTTACAATAGGCCTAATCACCTATTTATATTAATAAGCTAATAAGAAGATAACTATCTAATGAGACTTTTTAGCTAATCTTCTGTTAACAGATAACGTTTATCTACTCTATTGATAAGCTTAAATATTAGAGATAAACTCGAAGTCTGGCTATTGACTTGTCATCTCCAGCTGTCATTCATGGTGTGATGAATCATCCTTATCTTTAAGTCTTCATCGCATGCTTTAGGATGATTTGCTGGAGAATTCTCTAAGTGTTAATGACCAGAGGATCGATGAGGATGCTCTTTACATCGCATCCTAGGTCGTCCATCGGTCCTCTGATTATACTCCAGACTTAGCCGTTTCTGCCTTGATGTCTTCATCAGTCTTCTAGTTCTTCACCACTTATTGTTCTTCATTACTTTTTTACATTATGAATTATGGGGTTTAACATGTGGTTTGGAACCAGAGGCCATATGGACCGAAACAATGTGATTTTAGTTTTGCAACATGAGATGAATTATTTGAAATAAATGTTTTGGTGATCTTCACCCTGCATTACATAAAAGGGAACCTCACTAGACATTCATGTCTAACCCTCGTTTTGTGTTTTCAAAAATATGTGTGCAGGTAAAGATAATAAGGGAAAGAGCATTATGTGAATTACTTCCCTATGTGCTTAGCTGTGTGATGATCTTAATTAGCCACGTTTTGGAGTATAGATGCTAGGATACAAGAGCATGTACCTTGAAATTTTTGGGCTGTATATTTTAGTCTCTTGTATTATGGACCTATGTGGGAGAAGACATGTATTCTATGTATAATGTATGTGTATATGCAATGTATGGATTGGGGGTGTTACATGTGCGTATATGCGTGTATGTTCTGTATGGAGAGAACACTCATTTATTTATACCCATTGCATTAAATGCAATTCAGAAGGGTTTGAACACGCGTCAAGCTTTAGGAGGAAAGCTTGTCCTTTTCTATAGTGAATAGTAAAATTGCCTATTCATTAGCAGACATCCTTTCATGGAGTTGGATGGGCAGTAAAGTCGACTTGTTGGCTCCATACAATACTATACTCTAGAAAGGGTATGGGTTTGTCCTTTGTGTGTGGAAGGAAAAGACAAAAACAATCTTGCACAACAAGCTTCATTTGATCGCTGAATGCTGGAATAACACTGAAGGTCTCTTCAGTATTCACTGAGGTTTGGGTAGTCTTCACACATATCTTGACCAGGTTGTAATCACTGAAAATCGCTTCAGATCACGTACATGCCATTCACTAATCTTCAGTTTTAGTCTTTGACTTTTCACTGAAGGTTCTTTGGTGTAAGTTTTGTCTTCTTGAAGTATCGATGTCGATGTAGGATTTATAATACATGTTTCAGCGATCACTGAACAGACTCAAGTTTTTTTTAAGTTACAAGTTTAAGAAAAAGTATAAGAAGAAAAACTGAAACTGAAAGCATGTTCACTGAATAGAGATTGCCAGTGACTGTAAGAGAATACTGGAACTCACAGACATGTGTTGCTATTAGTCTTTTCAGGGATCTTTTTTCAGTGATGCTGATGAAATGCTTAAATTAATTCAAGGGAAAAATTACAAGTGTTTCAGTCAGTTCATTTCTAGACTTACAAAATAAAAGTGGTACACTGAAAGTAAAGACATAGATACAAAAGACATATAATGAAAGACAAACTTACAAGACAAAATTTCATAACTAATATAGGTTGCTTCAGGTGATGTAGCCAGGTACTTCTTCTCCAAGCTCCTTTCGACGTATAAACTCTCTTCTGATCTTACGGTCTATCATTTCACCATATACATCATCATCCAACCAATATCTGATATACGCGAGATGTTCTATTGGACAAAGATTTAACTCAGACACTCTCTGAAGGCTGTGTTCTCCTTCATAGTCAAGGAAAATAAATCCTAACTTAGGCTTGAGGTGCACAGTGTTGGGTATGTAAAGACCCTTCGCTGGCAAGGAGAGGTTCAGCATTGGAATGTCTAGATTCTTCTAATCCTTCAGGACTTCGTCTAAGGAGAACTTTGTTTCATGTTCATTCCTCAAGGTTGGTTTGTCATTAGAACTTGAAGGTCTTCTTCTTCCACCTTTCTTCAGTGATGGCTTTGTAGATACATCGACATATTTTGACATCTTCTTGATCAGCTCGTTGATGATGTCTTCAATAATCGGTTTGTGCCTTGACTTTGAGAACTGAACAACTTCGCAGACTTCCAACCATTCATTGTAGCCATACTAACCTAGGTAGGAAGGATACTCCGTGACCACATCAAGATTGTCTCTTGTGATGAGCATTGAGACTAGAACTCCACCGTCTTTCATCCGTCCACTGATTGTGATGTTTGAAATGGAATGAGGACTGATTCTCTTGATCAGAAGTTCTTCGCTCCATTTTTTGTCTCGGTCGACCAACTTCATTGCCTTTTCATTCAACTTCTGCAATGGAAAGCAACTTAGCCTGGGCCTTGATATCATTCACCATCTTTTCAGACATTTTCTTCGGAAGAACGTTAGTAGCAAAAGACTTGGCAGCTTTAAGTTGTCCTCACTCTGTTGTCGTTGAAGTTTGAGTTCTTGCTCAGCCTTGAGTCCCTCGAGTCTTTCAGCTTCAGATAAGAAGTCAAACTCACTACAACTAGAGGTACGAAAAGGGAGTGTTAGACCCCATCTTGTGAAAGTGTAAGTAAGAAGCCTCTTACTCTAGTCCATGGGACATAGTCTTTAGAAACAGTCTGGAATAAGAGCTCTCATACAGAAGAATCTTACTCAAAGAGTCAAGGATCTCACATACAGAGCTCGCGCTCAATTCCGTGGACTATCAAGTCTTAAGCGCTAAAAAGCTTAAGCACTTGATACAGAGCTACACTCCAGACACAGAGCTTCTGCATAGTACATGCAGAGCCTCTGCATAGTACATGCAGAGCCTTTGATCTCCCAAGACCATGGAATGCGTGCTTAGTTCAGATATTCTCGCAAGCATCAAACAGATTCAAGACGGCTTGACTTAGTCCGCTTCTCTTTTCAAGGGTGGTCAACGATAAAGATGCGGATTCAGCGATCAGAGTTTCAAGCCATAATTCTAGCATAGTCTGTTTAACATAGGCGTATATAAGGAGGCATCATCCTCAGGTTCAAGACAACTGAAAGTGCCGAATTAGATAATAGCCAGTTCTTGTGAGAATACATTTTAGATTGAGAGATATTATTTACTCATCTAATAAAAGCATCTGACATATTCAAAGTCATTTAGTGTTCAAATATTTGTTGAATATTTCGCTTGATCATTTCAGTACACTGTTTTATTTCATTCATATTCTTCTAAACTGTGTTATATGAAAATTAAGAGTATATAGGTTCCAACAGGGATTTTTACTCTAGTTTGGTCGAGTGACTCCTTCAGTTGAGACATCTGCTGGTTGGTGGGAACGTTGGAGGTTGGGTTTTTAGTTACCCATTCCTCTAGCCGACCGCATGTAGTAGAGGGGATGGAAGATAGTGGACAAAAAGAAGTAATGGTGGCAAACCTGGGGGATTTAGTACTTAAGGGCTCAAGAGGTTTGAAAAGTACCTTGAGGCTTCCTTCTTCAACAACACCTTTGTCTTTCAACTTGGTGTTCTGGTTCTTTTCTGAGGTCTCCTTCTCTTTCTCCCCATGGGATGCAGAATCCCTGATAGAGATTCCTGTCATGGTATTGGCAGGTTTCTGGTACTGAATGGTGAAGTTGTCATCATTGTCGTCATCATCATCATCATCATCACCAAGATCAATTCTAGTATCAGGAAGGATGGGAGAGTCATTGTCTTCATCGTCATTATCTTCATCATCATCTTCCTAATCACCATCATCAACTGCAAAGGTGATAGGAAGGTCTTTGTCACGAGCTTTAGCACCAGCTCTAACGGTTTCATCAACAACCTCATTTTCAGGAGCTTCATGGGAAGTTGGGTTTTCATCAACAACCTCAATTTCATTAGCTGTGGCTCTAGGAGCTTTAGCTTCAGTTTGAGTCATTGGAATAGCATCAGCATCATTAGTAGCAACATTTAACTATGTCTCACCCTCTTCGACATTAGGAAGATAGTCAAAGAAGTTGTCAAGAGTTCTTGTTTGAATCTCCACCATCTCTTCATGCTTGGTCAGTGCTCAGGCTTGAAGAAGACTACATTCAAGAGTTTGATCTAGCTATTCACAATCCTCTGCGGTGAAGGACGGTGTAGGTACTGGTACCGGTTGTTGAAGGAACTCCAATATATGCTACACCAGCTTAGTATGCTTGGCAAGATGGGTATTCACTTCATCGGCCTGCTGGTTAAAGTAGAGATGGCCTCCGCGTTGGCACGCATAGCGACTTGAATCGAGGAGAGCTGTTCTTTGACCTCTTTAACTTCAGCTTGGACAGCTGAAACGTCAGCAGAGAGTTCATCCTTGTTAGGCATGCCCTTATGCACTTCGTACATTTTGATAAGGATAGTCTCCACATCAAGAGGAATCAACTTTACATCCCTGAGAGGCATGCCCTTATGCACTTCTCCATGGTTGGCATCTTTTCGCAAGGACCTGAAAAGGAAAAATATTTGAGCATAAGATAGCTCGGGATAAGAAGAAATGAAAGGGTAGGATGGAGAAGTACCTGAGGGTTCATCAGCACCATCTGAAGGATTGATGATAGTTAGCTCCAGGTTGCCTTCAAGAGGATAGGCAACCATATTTTGAGATGCATCGAGAGGAGCAATCTCAGGTCCTGTGTTGGGTGCTTCATCATCAGTGAGGACAATCGTTGATGAATCATAAACACGTGTTGAGACCAAGGAAGGAGGAGAGGAGAAAATGGTTGAGACAGATGGACGTGGGTGTTTAGTAGTGGCGATGCTGATATTCACACCTTCAGTGATTTGGGTCACTAAGGCGGTTGGGATCGGAGCCACAGGTACGACAGTGTAGAAATCACTGAAGGGATTGGAAGAGATGAAACTAAAGGTGCCTTGGGGGTAAGGCAAGTTTCAATAATTGAAACCTTTTTAGAGGAAACAGCTAGAGACGTGGGTATCCCATTTTTGGCTTTCTTGGCCCTCGATGGAGAACCAAGAGTGGGTTGCGAAGAGGGACGCTTGGAAGAAAGGGAGGTGGTGGTTGGGATAGACTTTGGGGAGTTTTCCTTAGTCTTGAACACCTGGGAAGGAGAAGAAGGAAATACAGTCACAGTTGGAGAAAATGAAGAAATAGGTTGCACAATAGCAGAAAGTGCAATATCTTCATTTCTCAGCTTATGATCCAGAATCCTGGATCCAAGCTTGTAGAAAGGAATATTAGCTTCTGTGGAGTATTTGTTGCCAAAGATCTTGGCAAACACCATGGAGAGAAACCTGGTGTAGGGTATTACCTTGTCCCTCTAGCGCTTGTTTAGCTTCAGCACCACGTCATTGAAGATCACAGCCTCAAAGTTGATCAGGTGCTGGCGAATGACAGAAGCGCCAATGTTGAGCGCGACGCTGGAGGCTTGATCTTGGCCACCAATCTTGCCTCCCATACACTAAATGAAATGGGAAAACAAGTACTGCCACACCGCGCCAATGTTGAGGAGTTCGCTGGAGTCCTTTTTCGTTGGCAAGGCGTAGCCAATATCATCAAGGCAGGCAATGATGATTTCAGTAGAAGGATCATTGACGAAGGGACCCTTTGGGAAGTGAAGGGCGTGCCTTAGCGTTGCAACACCAAAGTAGACTGTCAAGCGATTGAAGGTGAATGGGATTTTCTCCACCTTGTGAACGTGCTTGTCAGTGTCTTGAACGATTTCAGCAGTTAGGTTCGTAGGTGAACGTGCTTGTCAGTGTCTTGACCCTTTTAGGCAGAGGCTGAACTATAGATTTTGAAAGCGTAAGAGAAAAATGAGTAGAAAAGTCTCATATTTATAGGTAGGAGGAGAGATAAACAAAATTAGGAGAGAGGAAAGTACGACTATTGAAGATGTGCAATGATGAAAAAGTAGAACGTTCTCATCCACTATTGGATGGAATATTGAGGAGTCACGTGTATCAGAACGGTACGCATGTCTCAAAACAAAATCGTATTGGTAAAATAAAATGTCATCATAAAAACGGTTCATTTTTATTTCTTTTAAAACAAAAGGTTTTAAGAAATTTAAGAGCCACTTTCTTTAGAATATGAAAGGGTTTTGAAAACGTTCAGTGACAAGAAGAATCACTGAATGAAAAGATCTTTTAAAACATATGATCACTGAAGAAGAAAATCTTCAATGACGGTTTTGTTTTAAGAAGGAAAATATCTTACAAGGATATATTAGACCCCATAATCCATAAAGTGTAAAATTAATGAAAAACAATAAGTGATGAAGAACCAGAAGACCGATGAAGAAATCTAGGCAGAATTGACCTTGTCTGGACAACAACCAGAGGGTCGATGAACAACTAGAGATGCGATGGAAAGAGCATCTTCATCACCCATCTGGTCAACAACACTTAGAGTTTTCTTCCGCAATTCAACCAGAGGCATACGATGAAGATATGAAGATAAGGTTGATACATCATCCCATGAAAGACAGCTGGAGATGACAAGTCGACAGCTGGATTTCATGTTTATCTTACAATTATAGCTTATCAATAGTTTAGATAAACATTATCTGTTAATAGAAGATTAGATAAATAGTCTCACTAAATAGTTATCTTCTAATTAGCTTACTAGTATAAATAAGTGATTAGGCCTATTGTATTAAGTGTCGCTTTTACATTTTTCTTATTAATAAAGTGAAACTTTTGACACTCAAGATTGATCTTTAATGTTCATAATTTAT
>NC_037528.1:40885950-40888206 GCF_001531365.2 Cynara cardunculus var. scolymus | reverse complement strand
AAAGCCTTTGCCAAATCTCTGTCCTTGATTACAAAGCAGTTCCAGAAAAAGTTCATCAAGAAACCCTATGAACGAAAAGAATTCAAGAGGGAAAGGTACCAATCATCCTATTAAAGGAAGCCATCTAAATTTCATCAGAGGGAAGATAGAAGAGATGGAAGAGAAAAAGAGAGAAGAAAGAAGAGAAGACAGAGGAGACGAGAGAAAAAAGGACAAGGATGGAAGAAAAAATGACCTCTGCTACTTCAGATGCGGAAAACTCGGTCATTTTTCCAAAGAATGCAGAGGACGATTGGTAAAGGATGCTGACTATTATAAGAACAAATACAAGTATAATCCTAAAGAGCGAAGCCTGATGGCCGAGAAAGAAAACTAGGTGTCTGATTCTTCATCAGATGATGAAGACAAAATACTCATCTGTCTGATGGCCACGTCCAATGCAGAATCTGCCTCCAACTCTGATGATCAGGTATGTGAGTCTACTTCCAAAGAAACCAACTCTACTCCTTCTGAGCTAGAGTTAAGGGTGATACAACTTTCAGAGGATTTCTTTAAATTAAAAGAGAAATTAAATTTTGAAAAATCGGAAAGAATAAAAGCGGAAAAAGAAGCAAGTTTTTACAAAAGAGAGACTGACCTTCGAACCGAAGAAAAAGCAGAACTAGTTAAGGAAAAGACTCGCATAAGCACTCTTAAGAAATCAGAGGAAGATAAACTTCTGGAACTAAACAAACGAATAACTAAGGACTTAGAAAAGAAAACTAAGGCCTTAAAAGAATCCGAGGCAGAGAGACTAAACTCAGTTGCTCTTAAATATTTCTTTCAAAAAGAACGAGAAATTATTCACCAGAAGCTTCAAACCAATGAACTTCTGATGAAGAAGTACAAAGATGCCCAAGACGTTTATGAAAAATTAAATGGTCAAACGGATATTCAAGGGATTGGATTCAATGAATTGGACTCCTTCATCGAATCAAAGAAATCCACCCTTTAATCCACTTTCAAACTTGGATGCATTCAAAAACCCAACTTTATCCCAAAACCAAAAGAAAATTTTAAAAGAGTTAAAGTCGATGGAAAAACTGTCGTTTTAAGAGAGGATTTTGAGAATGTGGTATACGAGAACAGTACAAGTAAGAATTCTGATGGAAGAAATGACACCTCTAAATCAGAGACCGATGGAAACCCTATGGTCAAACCAGAGTCTCTGATTGTCAATTCCACCTCATCAGTAAGTACCGTTGATGAAAAAGAGAATCCTAATGAGGAAACATCAACTGATGAATCGATGAACCATCCAAGTAAAATTGAAAGGTCATCAAAGTCAGAATCGATGAAACCTTGTTAGCTTTATTTTTAAAGCTGATAATTAACTTGAAAAAGTTTCATGAAACAATCCAGAGCTAGAAGACGAACTGAAGARGTATCTGCRCCAAATCGTCTAAAGTCTAGAAGACTAGCCTCTGTGCTAAAGAGTCCCGGATAACCAGAGCTTCTTTCRGAGACTACAGAGCTTCTGTGAAGACCAGAGCCTCTGTGAGGTTCTATGCGAAGCAGAATTCTTGGACTCCAAGTCCCTTGGACCAGAGCTTATGTGAAGACCAGAGCTTCTGTCAGTGATCACAGAGCCTCTGTTCTATTTGACAAAAGACTCTCTGGCTGTGCCGTCCTCTGTTATCTTTTAGATGACTACCTTCAGTTTCCTTTATCTGGATAAGGCTATTCTTGTTCTGGATAACATTAATCTTATCCAGGTTTGGTAGGTTACTGCCTATAAATAGAGTGTTAGAGATAGAGAAATAGGTACGAGAGCAGATAGAAAAACTTCATTGTAATACATAGATTCAAAATCATATGAGAGTCGATTAGGGTTTCTTGAGAGTTTGTAATCTCTATTTTCAATAATAGAAAAGCAGCCGCTATTTCTCTGTTTAATCTTCTTGTTTACTTWCTCTTACAAACTTCTAGTGTAAATCATTCTACTGTCAGATCTGGGATATAACATGTGGTATCAAAGCCAAATCGATTTCTAAATCGATACGATCTGTCTGAGGTAGTTCGATTTTCTTGAAACAAACTCAATCTTGAACTTTTGCTGTTCGACTGTTCTTCGAACCCAGAAACTCATCGATTCATCTACTGCTTAATGGCTTTTCAAATTCTTTTTAGGGATTTGTTCTTAGGATGAACTCGAACCTGTTTTGCTCTTAGATCTTTCAGATCTGTGAGTTTCCTGGTAACAGTCGACTATTTTCT
>NC_037528.1:40880702-40883375 GCF_001531365.2 Cynara cardunculus var. scolymus | reverse complement strand
GAAACTATATCTTCTAGATTTTGAGTCCTCCATGGGACAAGACACCCTTTGTCTTGTGTCTCATAAGAGCGATGAAAATTGGCTATGGCATCAGAAATTCTCACATCTCAACTTTGATGCACTACGAAAACTAGCCACACAGAAGTTGGTCAAGGGAATTCCGGATCTCAAATTCGAAAAAGATAATCTTTGCTCAGCCTATGAGATGGGATAGCCAAAACGGGCCTCACATAAAACCAAGTCAGAAACCTCTAGCACCAAGCCCTTGGACATGGTACATATAGACCTCTGTGGGCCTATATCAACTCAAAGTCTCTCTGGAAAGAAGTATATGTTAGTACTGGTCAATGAATACTCCAGATACACCTGGGTTGAATTTGTAAAGAAGAAATCAGATGTTCCAGACCTACTCATTGGAGAGATGAAAAGGCTCCAAGTCCTTCTACAACAAAAACTAATAAAGGTTAGAAGCGACAATGGAACTGAATTCAAGAATGCCAGAATCTATGAATACCTCTTCAGTGAAGGCATTACACAAAACTTCTTATCAGCAAGAACTCCACAACAAAATGGAGTGGTAGAGCGAAGGAACAGAACCCTAGTGGAAGCCACAAGGACCATGCTTGCTTCATCGGAGTTACCCATCACATTCTGCGCTGAAGCTATTTCCACTGCATGCTTCACCCATAATCGATCAATCATCAACAAGAGACACTAGAAGACACCTTATGAGCTCATCAACCAAACAAGACCAAATGTCAAATATTTTTATGTCTTTGGGTGCAAATGCTTTGTACTCAACGATARRGAATATCTTGGCAAGTTCGACAAGAAAGCTGATGAAGGAATCTTTCTGGGCTATTCCCAAACCGCCAAAGCCTACAGAGTCTACATCAAAAGGACAAGAATCGTCATAGAAAGCATCAATGTGTCCTTTGATGATTCCACACCAATGACTTCTGGACACAACAATTCAGAACTCGGACTTCAAAGAAGAACATATGATTCATCATTTGGCAAACCCAATGAATCAGAGTTAGCTCAATTATTTGAAGACATCTTCGATGAAGAAGTAATCTCTGGACATGAGACAACTGCAAAATCTATCTCCAGAATCGATGAAGACCATGAAGTCTTCAATGCTAAAGGTACATCTCTTACTGAAACTCATGTTACTTCACCATCAACTTATTCTGTCTTCAGATCACGATCAAGAACCAGAGTCTAACTCTGGAGATGATCTCCTCGAGGGGGAGCAAGCAGTTCCATCAGTCGATGAAGAGCTGCATCTTGTTGCTTCAGAACCCCAATCAACCACCAAGGGGACAAAAGATCACCCACACCACCAAATCATTGGTGATCCAACCTCTGGTGTCAAGACGAGATCTGCCACTGCAAATGAATGTCTCTTCGCCAACTTTYTGAGCATGATAGAACCAAAGAAGATTTCAGAAGCCCTACAAGACCCAAACTGGACAGACGCGATGCAAGAAGAATTATTCCAGTTTGAATGAAACAAGGTATGGTCCCTTATGTATGTATCCAAACGGAAGACGACCATAGGAACCAAATGGGTTTTCCGAAACAAGAAGGACGAAGATGGCATTGTAATAAGGAACAAAGCCAGGCTTGTTGCCAAAGGCTACCGCCAGGAARAARGGATTGATTATGATGAAACATTTGCTCCCATTGCAAGACTTGAAGTCATCAGAATGTTCCTAGCCTACGCAGCTCACAAAGGCTTTAAGGTCTATCAGATGGATGTCAAGTCTGCCTTCCTTAACGGCTAACTTCAAGAAGAAGTCTACGTGCAGCAGCCTCCTAGGTTCGAATATCCAAAACATGCAGACTACATCTACTTTCTGGATAAAGCCCTCTATGGGCTGAAGCAAGCACCCAAGGCCTGGTATGAAACTCTATCTACCTTTCTCATCAATAATGGATTCGAAAAAGGTACAATCGATACAACCCTCTTTCTCGAAAAGCACAAAGATGATATCTTACTTGTTCAAATATATGTGGACGACATCATATTTGGTTCTACAAATGTAAAACATTGCAAAATATTCTCAGAATTGATTAAAAGCAAATTTGAGATGAGTATGATGGGAGAACTAAGCTTCTTCCTTGGTCTTCAAATAAAACAAACTTCAGAAGGAATTTTCATCAATCAGTCCAAATATGTGACTGACCTTCTGAAGAAATACTCTCTCTCAAATTCATCATCGATGATAACACCTATGACTTCAGGCGCTAAGTTATTTGCTGATCCATCAGGCAAACCTGTGGATGTAATAACCTACAGAGGCATTGATTGGATAACTCCTGTATCTAACTGCTAGTAGACCAGACATTATGTTTGTCACATGTCTTTGTGCAAGATATCAATCAAATCATAAAGAATCGCATCTCTCTGCAGTCAAGAGGATCTTTAGATACCTCAAGAGAACTCCATCATTGGGTCCCTAGTATCCAAAGAACTCTGGCTTTGATCTAATAGCCTACACAGATGCAGATAATGCAGGTTGCAAACTTGATGGAAATAGCACGTCTGGAAGCTGTCAACTCTTGGGGGACAAGCTGGAAAGTTGGACATCCATAAAACACTCAACATCCATAGCAGAAGCAAAGTATGTTGCTGCTGCTAGTTGTTGTTCACAAGTTCTCTGGATG
>NC_037528.1:40859682-40880457 GCF_001531365.2 Cynara cardunculus var. scolymus | reverse complement strand
CACCACTTAAAGGCAATAAATATTTAAATCAGAGATTATCAATATCTCATGGTTATGCCTACAAGTGATACAAAGAAGTTAGCCATAATCAATAAAGTACTTCAAACTAGCATCTCTGGTTCTAAAGACCAGAGCCTCTGGCCACGAAGAAATCTTTTGATATGGCTCAAATATTTTCATCACCTTTGGAACCGGATACCTCTGGTCCAAAGCAAATACTTAGCTTTTATTCTCTAAATATTGCCTTTGCAACCAGAGCCTCTGGTTTTATAGACCAGAGTCTCTGGATTCTCTCTCTTTGAGACAAGAGCCTCTGGTTCTATAGACCAGAGCCTCTGGATTCTCATCCTTTGAGACCAGAGCCCTTTTGGACTCCATCGACCCATCCTATCGAAGGAGGATTACACCATCAACCGGCCACTCTCAAGGGCCATGCTCAGTGTCATTCCAGAGACATCTGAGATCCGCGGAACCTATAAACACTCTCTGCTGTCCCAGGAACCAAGGGCAGCTACCTAGAGCAAATAGAGTCGTCCCTAGAACCAAGCGAGGGAGCACAAGAGGCATCTTCATCGGATGATGAAGATGTTGATGATGATGACACTCATCGTGCCTCCCCCGGACCCTACTCAAACAATTCCCCCACCCACTTCGCAAAGGGCAACCACCACATCTACCCCTAGTGATCAAAGCCAAAGGGGTATTGAACATGGACGACCCAGTTCACTCCCTACCCAAGCCAGCCATCCAGAGGCCATTCTTCGGGCCTCTGGAGATGAATCAGCTGAGGAACCCCACATTCCATCACCCCTCTCCCAATAGAGCGGTGATGCAGAAATAAAAGCCCGTTCACCTCAAGGCTCGACACAACCTATCACACACACAAAAGTATGTGTTGCTCCTGACATTGATACACCCCAAGATCGTTCAGAGCGATCTCCCTTTCCTGCACACCCCCTTCGATATTTGATCTACTGAAGGGGACACACATTCGCTTCACTTACTCGGTCTCTGAAGCCGAGGAAGAGGAAGCCGATGCAGCAACATCACGAGATAGCTCCTCACTTGAGAGCTATCAAGCACATGATGGAAGTCCTTCACGGCCTACATTTTCACAAGGCAATGAAGGCGCCTCAAGAGCAGAGGCTCAACCTGCAGCATCCGTTGTTGCAGGGGTTAACCCCATAGCCGACCTGGTCACAAAGGACGAGTTCCAAGCCTTTGTTGACTCAGTTCAGCGGTCCTTGGAAGACCTTAAACTCATTATCCAAGGGATTGTTGACAACCCACCATCAACCGATAACACCACCCTTCAACAATCCCTTGTCGTCCTTCAACGACACCTCTCCCATCTTCAAACCCAAACCCGAGACAATATAACACGTCTCCAAATGCTCTAGCAAACCATCACCCAACACCACAACACCGCATCTTCCCTTGCCACCCAAAGAAACCAAATCCTCATTCACTACATCGCCACCCTCACGGCCCAGGCAACTGAGGCTGATGAGAACCTTAACTACATAACCACCCCAGCTAAACACCATCCTCCAGAACCTTAACACCCTACCAACCACCATCATCTCCCAAATTCCTCAACAAGCCCCACCTCAAACCACTTCATCAATTGATGAAACCCTAGCCTCCCTCACCAACCAAATGGCCACCATACAAACCATCCTAACCTAAATCCCTGCCACAATACTAGCCCACATCCCCCAGCCTACACCACCCCCACCTCCCTCTGCAGGGCCATCCTTCGATGCAGCCTTCTCCTCCTTCATTGCAGAGGAGAGAAATCTCATCACCAACCTACCCATTCCTTCATCCACATCTACAACCACCTCTGTGCCACCACAAGCATCATCATCATCAGGCATGGAGTATGCCATAAGAGCCGATCTCAGGGATCTATCCAAGGCACTTATCTCCTCTTTCAACGAGATAAGTGCCAAGTTCATTCATCGAGCGGTTCAACCGACCAAGACTCTCACCCAGAGCCTTGCTGACTAGCAAAGGCGCACCATCTCTCTCCTTCTAATGATGGAGGAGAGCCGAAGACACCAAGCCCTGAAGGCGTATCTTGCGTCCTTCAGAAAGGAGAAAAAGAAGAAGAGGAGCAGAGCTTCATGCTCCAGCAGCCGCCCACAAAAGAGGCCACGCCATGAGGACCCAGACCCCGATGATCAAGGTCTTGGACCTCATGAGGGGGAGAACCAGGTTGCGGTTGCTCAACCGACGGAGTCCGCTGAACCATTAACACAACCCCAAACACAACAACAATCCCCATCAACCCAAGCAAGGGAACCAGAGGCTCAGCCCTCTGAAGATGTACAAGATGTACATGTTCCCTTTGCAGCCTCCCCTGAACCCATCGTGTTGAGTTCCTCAACCGATGAAAATCCAACTACCCCACCAACAGAAACCAACCCACCTTTTACTCTATCACCCACACCAAACCTACCATTAACCCCATCACCAACCCCTCGCGATACACAACCTTTCATCACCCAACCCGATGAACCTGAGCCAACCCAAGAAACCATCCTCTTGCCAACCGATACATACCCCCAACCGATACACAACACACTACCCATACATAACCCCCAACCGATACACAAACTACCACCCAAACATAACCCATAACCCAAACTCAACTCCTAATCGAACCAACCTCGGTGCAAGCGGACATTCCCTCTTCATCAAAGCACCCTCCGCTGAGCCTAGTCGATGAAATAATCCAGAACATGGAGTCGCCGAGGAGACATCCAGAGCTGCCACCCAGGGAACCCATAATGATGGAAAATATCCATCAATACTTGTATCACGACCGCATTGAAGGTTTGACTCTCAATCCTCTGGTTCTATCGCCAGACCACCCAAGCACCACAGGCTGTCTTCTCAAACGATGGGATAAGGAGGGTAATGGATATAAAAATGAGGACCTTCGCCAACAGAGCAATAAGATTCTTCAAGTACACGGTAGAAAGAGCTCATGGTCAGGTCAGCGTCTTCAACGATAATGACTTGATAAATCTCAACCCCTACGATTTGATCGAACTTTACGCATACATGGCTCAGCGACAGGATCATGGCATCAGATTTGGGATGGCAAACAGAGCGGTTGTAAAGACAATGGAGACCCTGGTGAAGCATCGAGCCAAGAGTGATTTTCAAATTGCCCTTCACTTAGGCATCGAAAGACTCTCCTACGCTCCACCAAATGAGGACTTCCCTGGCCTGCAGAAGAAGAGATATGCCTCAGTCTTAACTCAACCCGAGCTTGGACTTGTCTACAAGAATGAGTTCGGGGTAAAGAAATTCTTTAGACTAACTGAGGCATTCAAGTATTCAACTATTACACTTGAATGGTTTCAGAAAGTCATCAGAGAAAGACTTGGTAGAAATCATGTGCCAAGAGAAGATGGGAATCAACTCATTCATGAGATATCAACAGTCACCGACTATCGAAGACTGCTTCTGCGCTTCTGGGATATATCTCAAGGTAGATCATGATGAGTTGTAATTTTGTTCCTTAAAATGATGTCTTTTGTTTCTAGTACTGTAAGAATTCATCATCCAATGGAAATTTGGAATTTGATGTTTTTCTTTAGATTAGTCTTTGTTCTTCAATTCTGTTCGTAGATTAGTTTATGTTCTTTCATTACTTAGGGGGAGATTGTTAGACCCCATAATCCATAAAGTGTAAAAGTAATAAAAAACAATAAGTGATGAAGAACCAGAAGATCGATGAAGACATCAAGGCAGAATTGACCAAGTCTGGAGAACAACAAGAGGGTCGATGAACAACCAGAGATGTGATGGAAAGAGCATCTTCATCACCCCTCTGGTCAACAACACTTAGAGTTTTCTTCAGCAATTCAACCAGAGGCATACGATGAAGATATGAAGATAAGGTTGATACATCATCCCATGAAAAACAACTGGAGATGACAAGTCGACAGCTGGATTTCAAGTTTATCTTAAAATTATAGCTTATCMATAGTTTAGATAAACATTATCTGTTAATAGAAGATTAGATAAATAGTCTCACTAAATAGTTATCTTCTAATTAGCTTACTAGTATAAATAGGTGATTAGGCCTATTGTATTAAGTGTCGCTTTTACGTTTTTCTTATTAATAAAGTGAAACCTTGGACACTCAAGATTGATCTTTAATGTTCATAATTTATTCTTGAGTGTTCATCACTTTGTTCATTAAAACACTATAATTTGGTTATTCTTAACTCGATTATTAGTGTTATTGAGAGATCTGGGATCAACAAGATATATTTACATAAAAGATTCAGTGATAAGAGAAACACTGAAACTATCTTTAAAAAACTTTTGAATCACTGAATGAAGAAAGATTCAACGATCATTTTGATTTTAAGATAAGAGAAGTATATTAGAGAGATATACTTACTTAAAAATGTTTCGCGATAGAAAGAATCACTGAAACAAACTTTTAGAACGTTTTGATCACTGAATAAGAAAAGTTTCAGTGATAGTTTTATGTTTTAAAAAAGAAGAAAGAGTATACATACCTTTGAGAGGAGATATATTTAATCAAGAGTTCAGTGATAGAATGAGAGAACTAAATCATTTCACTCACTGATTGATGCATATAGCTGAAGGAAATTAATCCTCAACGTTTAGCATTCCATGTTCGCTAATCAAGATGTTAAATCTTGTCTCATCAAGAGGCTTCGTGAAAAGGTCAGCGAGTTGGTAATCAATGGGAATAAAGTGAAGTTCAATATTACCATTCATAACTTGATCTCTGATAAAATGATATCGGATCTCAATATGTTTGATCTTGGAGTGACGAACAAGGTTGTTTGCAATCGCAATATCACTAGTGCTATAACAATATATAGGAATCTTTGAAAACTGAAGATCATATTCATTTAGCTGGTTTTACATCCAAAGGACTTGGGCATGGCAACTTCCAGCGGCAACGTATTCAGCTTCAGTGGTTGATGTGGACACTAAAGTTTTGTTTTTTACTCGTCCAGCTCACCAACTTTCCACTTAGAAGCTGACAGCCTCCAGTGGTGCTTTTCCTATCAATTTTGCAACCTACAAAATCACTATCCGAGTAACCTATTAGGTCAAAACCTGAACCCTTAGGGTACCAGAGACCCACGATAGGAGTTCCAATTAGGTATATGAAAATGCATTTTACAACAATCAGATGGGATGCCTTAGGTTAAGACTGATATCATGCACATAAACAAGTAGAATACATGATATCTGGTCGACTAGCTGTAAGATACAGCAGGGAGCCGATCATTCCTCTATAAGCAGTTACGTTTACAGGCTTTCCATTTGGATCCTTCTTGAGAGAAAAAGGATAAGCCATTGGAGTTTTCATAGATTAGCTGTTAGAGAGATCAAACTTTTTCAGCATATCACGGACATACTTACTTTGACTGATAAATATGCCTTTATCTGATTACTTGTTCTGGAGACCAAAAAAGAATGTTAGTTCTCCCATCATACTCATATGGTATTCTTTCTTCATGCGATCAGCGAATCAAAAACATAAAGAGGGATTAGTGGAACCAAAAATAATATCATCGACATATATTTGGACTAGAATGATATGACCTTTAACTTTCCTAATGAATAAGGTCTGGTCAATCTTTCCACGGACATATTTCTCAGAGATGAGAAACGTGGAGAAGGTATCATACCAGGCACGAGGAGCCTGTTTTAACCGGTAAAGATCTTTATCCAAACGATAGACATGGGATCCAATCATTCCTCTATTAGAGTTATGTTTACATGCTTTCCATTTGGATCCTTGTTCAAAGAAAAAGGAGGAGCCATTGGAGTTTTCATAGATGAACTGTTAAAGAGAAAAAAAAAATTCAGCATATCACGGACATACTTACTTTAACTGATAAATATGCCTTTATCTGATTACTTGATCTGGAGACCTAAAAAGAATGTTAGTTCTCCCATCATACTCATATGGTATTCTTTCTTCATGCAATCAGCGAATCGGAAACATAAAGAAGGATTAGTGGAACCAAAAATAACATCATCGACATATATTTGGACTAGAATGATATGACCTTTAACTTTCCTAAGGAATAAGGTCTTGTCAGTCTTTCCACATACACAATTCTCAGAGATGAGAAACGTGGAGAGGGTATCATACCAGGCACGAGGAGCCTGTTTTAACCCGTAAAGATCTTTATCCAAACGATAGACATGATTTGAATACTTAGAGTCAAGAAACCCTGGAGGTTGTAAAGATCTTAATCCAAACGATAGACATGATTTAGGAAAGCACTCTTTACATCCATTTGGTAGACTTTGAAGGTCGAATAGCTTTGAGTCTAGCCACTGGTGCAAAGGTTTCGTCGTAATCGATTCCTTCTTTTTGTCTATAACCCTGAGCAACAATACGAGCCTTGATACGGGTTACCACACCTTGTTCATCTAATTTGTTTCGAAAAACACATTTAGTGCCTATCATAGTTTTGTGAGATGAACGTGGGATAAGGTAACATACTTTGTTACTATCAAACTCAATGAGCTCCTCTTGCATGGCAATGACCCAACTAGGGTCTGAGATAGCATCATTGTTTTCTTGGGTTCAACTAAGGAAAGGAAGTTGACAAAGAGATAGATATTACCTAGACCTTGACGAGTTTGAATACCTGCACTTGGATCACCAAGAATTTGATGAATAGGATGGTATTTTGTCCATCGCTGAGCTGGTAGAGAATTATCATCTGAGCATTGATGTTCAGGAACATAAGATGAGGCTTCAGCTGCAGATTCTTTAGCAATAGGAACAATTGCCAAAGGAGCCTCAGATTCAGCGACTGATAAAGGTTCAGATGCTGAGGAAATTTCATTCACTGTTTGATTAATGTTTGAACTAGAAGAAGGAACACAACTACTGGGCACTGCAACAATATCTGAAGAAGATTTGCTTCAGTTATTAGCTGCAACTGGAATGATAAGTGGATCATCATCAACTTCTAGAGAATCAGCGTTGGGTGGATTGCTGAAGGAAGCTTCAGGTTGTCCAGCATGAGAGAACATCCAGTTTTCTAATTCTTCATCATCATTAGTTATGGGTTTAGAATTAGCTGATTGAGATTCGTCAAATGTAACATGAATAGTTTCTTCTATTGTTTGTCGATGTTTGTTGAATACTTTGAAGGCTTTGGATACTAAAGAATATCCAAGAAAGATCCCTTCAACAGCATTGGGATCGAACATTCCTAGTTGATCACGGTTGTTTAGAATATAACATGTGAAACCCAATATGTGTAGAAAGCTGAGAGATGGCTTTTTACTATAGAAGAGTTCGTAAGCTGTCTTCTTGAACCTCTTAACGATTAACGATCGGTTTTGAGTGAAACAAGCAGTGTTGACAGCTTCAGCCCAGAAATGAGTGGGAAGATGAGATTCACTGAGCATTGATTGAGAAGACTCAATGATTATTCGATTTCTTTTTTCAACGACCCCATTTTGCTGAGGAGTTCTCACAGAAGAAAAGTTGTGAGAGATTCCTTTGTCCTCAAATAAGTTATCCATAGTGCTGTTTTTGAATTCAGTTCCATGGTCACTTCTGATAGACCGTACTTTAATATATTAAGTACTTCTATCTTTTTGAGGAACGAAATTAGGTGCTTCACTTTTGGATATGAGAAATAAGACCCAAGTGTACTTGGAGTACTAATCAACAATGACGAGTGTACATTTCTTTCCAGCAATGGATTGCACATTTACTAGACCAAAGAGATCCATGTGCAATAGCTGAAGTGCAGATGTCACTGAAGAGATTTGCTTGGACTTGAAGCTATTTCTTGTGTGTTTGCCATTTTCACAAGCTGAGCAACGAGATTCCTTTACAAAGGTGTGTTAAGGAAGACAAGTGACAAGATCATTTCTAGACAACTCGCTCAGTGTCTTGAAGTTAAGATGAGAAAGCCGTTTGTGCCACAGCCAGTTGATATTTGACGAAGCATTAGAGAGATAACAACTATTCTTAGTGATGGGAGAACCATGTTGATGATGTAGACATTATCTAGACAAGAACCGGTTAGACCAACCTTATCATCCTTTTCAAAGACGTTGCATGAATTTTTAGAAAACTTCAATGTGAAATCTTTATCACATAGCTGACTGATGCTAAGAAGATTATGCTTCAGTTCCACAACATATGCAACATGCCTGAAAGTTGTTGCACCGTTGGTTAATACACTAAAACCTTTGGTGTATCCTTTTTCGTTTCCACAAAAGGTCACATAAGGGCCTCTTTCATCCTTGTAGTCGATTAGCAGGGATTTGTCTCAGTCATATGTATCAAGCATCCACTATCGAGATACCAAATGCCTTTGACTTCCTACACAAGGGAACTGTTTAAAAATGTTTTGGTACGCGTTCTATTTGTGTCCAACAATGTTAGAGGTATCATCCACTGAAAAACTGAAGAACTAGTATCAGCAGAAGGCTTCACTGAACCTGAAGAAGAGGCTTCAGTGGAATTAGGAACAACCTCTAACGGTAAAGGAGTAGAGTCTGTAGGTGTCTTCACTGAGCCTAACGAAGAGGCTTTAGTGGTAAGAGAAACAACAACACCTGATGTTGAAGACTTAGTGTCATTAGTTGTCTTCCCTGAGCCTGAAGAGGAGGCTCCAGTGGATTTCTTCACCATAGCTGTTTTAACAACATTATTGGTAAATTTCTCAGCTTTGGCTACTTTCATGCCCTTGGCTGGTAGACCAGCCTTGGCGGCAGAAGGACACTTACTGGCAATATGTGTAGTTTCACTACAGTGTCTACACTTCCTATAGCTGAAGTTAGCCCTAGGACAAGGAAGTACTGGAGAAGATAAGGGACAAGCTCCAAGGATTCCCTTCTCATTTGTTCTAGGAGGAACTTTTGAGGATTTGGAGTCCTTGGGTGAAACAATCACCTTGATCTTAGACTTAGAATTATGAGAAGATTCAGATATCTTGATCCTTGAGGAAGAAGAAGGTGCACAAGATGGAGGAATAGATTTAGATCTATGTGACTTGTTAGCCTTCTTGGGAAGAGGTGCTGTGACAATGGACTTACATTTGTCTTTGAAACCTAAACACGAAAGAGTTCCTTCAAGATAACTCTCGGTAAAAGAAGACTGAGAGAAAGAAGTGTCAGGAATAGAAGAGACGAAGGTGCCAAACTTGAGCATGGACCTATATGTGACACCATCTTCCTAATCATAGAAGAAGCCTAGACCTATCTTTATCTTGGCAGGGATTTGAGCGTTAATGATCTCAGAGGCTTGGACAGAGGCTTTGCGCCATCCTTCAATGGTAGCCTTTTCAGCCCTGAGTTCAGCAATTGCTTGCTCACGCTCAGCAATAGCCTGTTCGCATTCAATAGTGATGGTTTGGTTTACAATGACCTGATCTTTAAGATCTTTTTCGATCTTAGTCAATTCTTGGATCTTCTAATGACAAATCTTCAACTGTTCTTGTAGATCAAGATTTAGCATTACTGCTTTAGATTTTCCATTCAGAGGATTGTAAAGGTTAACTGTCAATGTATCTAACGCTGATAGGCTAGAAGAAGAAGAAGAAGAGGGTTCATTTAGGAGACATACCAGAGCAGGAGAGGATGATTAGGGATCATGAGAGGTTGACGTCTCATAAGTTTCTTCCTTGACATCCTTGGCCATTAAGCAAAGATAGGCCGTATCTTCCTCATCAGTTGATTATTCATCTGAAGAATTAACCTAGTCATGCTATTCAGCGACAACACCTTTGGCCTTTCACTAGGAACTCTTCATCTTCTTATATTTCTCCTTCAGCTTTAGATATTTATCATCTTTGGTTCTGAAAGAAGATGGGGTTTTCGAAGATGGCATCGCAGTCTTCTTTGACCAACACTCACCTGCAAAGTAACCTTTACGGTGACAATTGTGGCACACTGCTAATGCCTTGTTAATAGTATCATTTTGGCTTTTAATTAATGGTCAGCGTGAGAGATCTACATAAATTACTTTTCCTGGCAAATCTTCTAAAAGACTTAGTTAGAAGCACCAATGATTCATAAAAGTCTGCAAGGTCAGACTCTAACAGATCCTCAGAGTTAGTAGAGTCTAACTCCGTTATAGAAATAGAAGAACGAAGAATAGAAGAAGAAGATAGGGTTCAACTGAACAATCTTCGAAGATCAAAGCTAGCAGAGAGCTTTTCATGCCTCTGGAATCCTTGATTAGATTCCTCTTCAGTTGTTGAGACTGCTCGTGAATGAGCAGAATCCCATATAAAGTGCTAACAGAGAGGGATGACATGTAGTTGGACATCCTAAGACGCATAGAATATGTATCCCAAGATTCTGGTAAACATTCCAGAAACTTCGTCAAAGTTTCAGAGTTGGAATATACTCTACCAACTGTCCTTAAATCAATTAGAAGACAATTAAACCTTTGACAAACTTCAGATAATGTTTCAGTCTTTCCACAGAGAAATCTTTCAAATTGTCTTACTAAGTTTATCTTCTTCGATTCTTGTACCTAAGAGGTACCTTCATATTGAACACAAAGAGTGTCCCACATGGATTCCGAGGTTCTAAGTTTCATCATAGAGTGATAGACCTCATCAAAAAGAGACATAGCTATTATAGACCTCGAACGAGTATCTATAGCTATCTTTTCCTCGTTTTCTTCACTCCACTGATGAGGGAGCTTAGGAATCTGCCATTCAGGAATCACGACAGTCGTAGCTGTTTCGGGAACAGCCAGAGATATAGCATATGGAACATAAGGTCCATTTTCTATATAATGTGAGATTTCAGGATCCATACCTTCCAAGAAAAGAGACATCCAATTCTTCTAGAGATTAAACTTGTCTTTGATAAATCGGGGAGGTGTGGCAAGGGAGCCATTGTCGTGAAAGTTTGTGCTTGTGTTTTGCATAGCCATTTGAAGAGCAATAAAATTATCTAGAAAGAGAGATAATAAAATGCAGAAAATTAGCTAAACAATAAGAAAAGAAAATACTGCTCTGATACCACTTGTTGATCCCAATCGGGTCTACAACAGTTTTAGACGAACAGTTTGTAGAAGGGGGGAGGACGAATACAAATATAGAAAAGTTTTGAATTTAAAAATATATATATTGATAGAGAAAGATCAATAATGATTTTTAATGATTGTATGCGGAAATAGACAAGGTAAAGATAACCTATCTAAAACAATCTGAGTTTACACATATATATACTTAGCAAAATAGAAAAGATTTGCTAAAAGATAAAGAAAGAAAGATGTTCTTCTTGGGTAAGAACTTTAGAATTCTTGAGAGAGCTTCTAACTTGCTTGAAGATAAGCGTAAGTGTTCTTTTTAGATGTGTGCGTATATGCATGTATGTTCTGCATGGAGAGAACATTCATCTATTTATACCTATTGCATTAAACGCAATTCAGAAGGGTTTGAACACGCGTCAAGCTTTAGGAGAAAAGCTTGTCCTCTGCTACAGTGAATAGTACAATTGCCTATTCATGAGCAGACATCCTTTCGTGGAGTTGGTGGGCACTAGAGTCGACTAGTCGGCTCCATATAGTACTATACTCTAGAAAGGGTATGGGTTTGTCCTTTGGATGTGGAAGGACAAGACAAAAACAATCTTGCACAACAAGCTTCATTTGATCGTTGAATGCTAGAATAACACTGAAGGTCTCTTTAACATTCGTTGAGGCTTGGGCAGTCTTCACACATATGTTGACCAGGTTGTAATCACTGAAAATCGTTTCAGATCACAAATGCGCCAATCACTAATCTTCAGTTTCAGTCTTCGAATTTTCACTGAAGGTTCTTTGGTGTGAGTTTTGTCTTCTTGAAGTATCGTTTTCACTGTAAGATTTACAATACATATTTCAGCGATCATTGAACAAACTTAGTGATGATCGCTGGAACTGAAAGAACATAATCATAATACTTCGAAAGGTAAAAGGGATTATCATCAAATCAATGAGAGAGAATCAACAATAAGAAGGTATAAAGGTTAATATAAAACAACCTAGGTTTGATTATAATGATCATTAGATTCACTAAAAATCAAGCTTGAGAAAGCACACAGACACTTGCAAAAAGAATACCAAGAGAGAATAGGAAGGAAGGAGATGACTTCTTAGATGATGACACTGAGCAAGGAGATCTTGTCAACTGTTTATACGATGAGCATCTAATTCAAAGGTATGGCATGATCCACTTGTCATGTGGGGAGAGGTTAGTTGGTACACTTTTGTCTTTCAGTGTAGCAGACTTCAGACGCTAGTGAATAGTGGACCAAAAGAGTGGTCATGCATGAAAGAGAACAATAATGCAAACCCGTACTGTATCTTTTTTGTCACATAGTTCATGGCTCTTGAAATTGGAAATAGTGGATAAGATTTAATCTTGTTCAACAATATTCATGTTCATCTTAGAGGAATGATGCTAAGACTTGATTCAGCATTAGATGATCATCCTGTTTAATTTACATATCCTCGGATAGGACGACTCGCTGCAATCGCTTTAGGTGTTCTAAGCTTTATCTTCAACTATGTCTTCGATAGAACATATAGTTTCTCTATGATATGTGAGGCTTTTTTCTTTAGAATCACTGAGGAAAATAGAAAAAAGAATCATTAAGCTATTATAATCACTGATGATATATTTTAAGATAGTAATTTTAAGTTTCTAGAATGTAAAATGATCTTTCAACAATCACTAAACATGCTCAGTGGCTGAGTGCTATCAGTTAAAACTTATATACATCATTTCATTAAGTAGGAGGTTATCATCATCAAATCATTAAGAAGAAGGAGAAGGATCAATAGGCGTCTCAAATGATAAATCATGTGGTGGTACATAGTTGGTAGTTTGGAACCATAATGGGATTTTTGCTGAGTTGCCCACTAAATGGGAGTTCTTTATTATATAAGGATATTTGTTGGTCCCAGACGGATCTACAAGAATTTAAAGGCAATAGTTTTTATAAAGGGGGGGGGGGAAGAATACAAACACACAAATATTTTACTTTTTAAAATCCCTTATTAATAAAGAAGATCAATACAGAATTTACAGATTGTTTGCGGAATAAGACAAGATATATAACTTATCTAAAACAATTTAAGGAACATAGAAGATACATATAGCAAGGAAGAAAAGACTTGCTAAAAATAAGAAAGAATGACTTCGCTAGAGGGAGAGCTTAGTTGGTCTTCTTCACTTGAAGTAAACATAACTTCACAAGGTTAACAAGTCTTTGCTTGTATGTGTTTTTTTTCTTGGGTATTTGATGATCTGAGATCTCTTTTGAAAAGGTTGAGTCTTCATGGCTATTTATACCCATTGCATTAAATGCAAGTCAAACATTACAAGATACGTGGCAAGCTTCTAGAGGTGAGCTTGTCCTTTGTCTTTAGATATACAGGATTTTGTCCGTATAAGAACACTTGTCTTTCACAAAGTTGGTAAGAACATTTGGAGACAATCAGGTGACTCCGTACAAGTGCTTTACTATTAGAGGTATGGGTTTGTTCATGTGTGAAGGAGGATAAGAGCAAAACTAACCTTGATCAACAAGATCCATTTGATCCCTGACACTGGAATAACTCTAAAGTTATTTAAGTGTATGCTGAATCTTGAGTAAACTTCACACGTTTGTAGATAGACTTGTTATCACTGAAATCGCATCAGATCACAAACTGCTTGTCTCTATCTTCAGCTTTATCATTGATATTTCTCAAGGTTCTTGTGGTGTTAGTTCTGTCTTCTTCAAGAATACTTGTCTCTTGAGAAATACAATACTTGTTCAACGATCACTGAACAGACTCAGTGATGATCGTTAAAACTGAATAAAGAGAACTAAGTACTTTTCAGTAGATAAAAAGAATCATCATCAAATTACTGAGAGAAAGGATCAACAATATATAATACTTAAAATGCAAAGATCTTTGGAAAATGATTTTTTTTAACTTTCTTATGACTTCCAATGAGTAAGTCTACCAAGTTATAACAATTGTTGTTGATATTGATTTATAATAGTTTTGGGGTTATGGCAACTTGTGGTTGGAAGACATTGATTCAAAGGGTATGGGGTGTTTCGCCTAATTTTGATCATCCATTGTTTCTATTAAGATATCGAACTACATGTTTCAGTGTCTTATCATTCAAGTATTGAGACATGTAACTTGGAACTATAATGCATTAATTTAATGAGGAGTTTTTATGTTCACACCTTGTCGTTGGTGCTTGTGTAGGAACTATGATCATCTTGGTATTACAGAGATGAATTCTTATGAGTCAGACTTCGAGATTGTGGGTATTGTGAAGGTGAAGTGTAGACTTAGACCCCGAAAACCTATGTATTGTAGTGATGAACTCATGTGGAGTCGGACTCCAAGACCTTGGGCATTGTGGTGATGAACTCGTGAGAAATTGGAAATCAGAACCATTGTTTTTTGAGGTTGTGGCCTAGTAAGGTTGACACTAAGTCACTAAGGGTATTGTAGGGATGAACTCGTGTGGAGAAAACCCCTCGGACCATTGGATTTGAAGGTTTAACTCTATTTTTTTATGAGTAGGCAAAAATGTTAGTCCCAATTTTAGTGTTAAAAGTGTGAAAAGGAAAACTTGGACGTAAAGTAGGAAAATAACTACTTATTGTATTTCCCTATAAATTGGAGTCCTCTTCCCCATTTGTAATTTATGAAAGCGAGTTGTTTTTACAAATACTCTATCTCCAAATACCGCTATTTCATATCCAATTTTTGTCAGATTGATGGCCACGATTAATCATATGACTAAGATTCTATCTTTATATTGTTCTTATATTGATTAATTATTCTTCCATTTATAAATTATTTTGGTCAAAATTTATTCCGTTTTACATATTTTATTTAGATCATTGATTCAATATGAGACATGGGATCCAACAATTGGCATTAGAGCAGATTGATTATTCATAATCAGATTGATCGAATATGCCAATTTAATCTCATTGAATTTAGTTTATTTCATCTAAATTTCTAGATATGTGTTATTCAACGTTTTTATACTTTGTTTCCAGAAGTTTCATTCAAATATGTGTTTGAATTTGTTTGTATTCAAATTCAGTTTTGATTTATCTAATTTTTGATTCAACAAGTATATTTTCAGCAGATATGAAATTAGGAGAAGAAAAATCAAATCTATATTGTTAAAATTGATTATGCACACAAGGTGTTAGATGAGTTTCTTTGAGATATTTGGTTTCTTGAAATGATATTATGATGAAGCATTTTAGATGTCAAGAACCAAATTTTTGAAATTAACACTTCAATTATGATTTGGGTGTGCATAACATGATTCAATTTTATGGAGATTAATGAAAATCAGGATGCTGACATATTAGTAAAGTTGTGTTATATTGTTCATATCTTACTCATCATAAGACCAATTAAGGCTATTTCAAGGGCCCTAGATAGATAACAGGAAGATCTAAAAGTTTCATGTTCCATTTTTCATAAATTTGAACTGTAGAAAGGTAATATGTATCATTGAAGTGGAATGATGTGTGTTAAGTAAAAGATGTTATGCATCGAGTCAGATCTACTTATTTATAGAAGGTCTAGAGCTTCTAATATGAAGGACAAAGCCTCTGATGTGAAGGCCCAAATTCTTTGATGAATTGCATGCTTTAGATCAGAAGGTTCACTTTATCAGAAGCTAATACATTAAACCACAAGCTGTTAGACAGATCTGCACAACTATGCTACATCGATCATATCTTATTCTTACAAGCTCCATAAAAGCTGAATCTAGATTCAATGAACATATGACATACCACTATATACGTTTTATGTTTTTGAGTTTCTGCAAACACCAGACCTATCTGGTGTAAATTAGTATCGAAGTTGATGTAACGTTGTTGGATAGTGACCTTATTTGTTGATTTGAGTTTCAAAGACTAGAGGTAGCTAAGCCTTCATGTCCAGAGGTACCAATGTACTTTGGAAAAACTTAGTAGAGATAGGGATACCTCTTGGCAAGCCAATCAGAGAGGGCACATAGACCATAAGGTGGATACAAAGCTAGAACGTACTAAAGCATAAGTTGTTGCCATATTTTTTTCAGCTTTGGCATTTTTAGCGTATCTTACTCATCCAAGCAACAATAATTTTGAGATCAAGTTCTATGGAGATCTTCCACACTAATATAATATTAAGGTTTTGTGTTTTCTTAAAATCTAGATGTTTCATAGTCAAAAGCATTGTAGAAGTAAAAAACAATGGTGCTGAACAGTAGTCTTCTTTGTTGTCAAAAGATTTTTTGGAAATGATAGGTGGTATTCAGACTTGCATGAAGACACGTCCAACTCCAGATTGTTTTGCTTAAGGCTCATATTAAAAGTATTGGAGTTCAATATGTCCACGACTTTAGTTATTCTCAGTTCTAGATCCGTTTTTCCTTAGAAAATGCTTTCGAACAACAAAGGATCAAGAAGCACAGTTCATCATTTTATCAGAGAAAGGTTCTTGCAACCAAAAATAGGCTGCTGAATAATTCTCAAGGATCAAAGAACTTCCATATCTAACTCTCATCCTTTGATCTCACATCGGGGATCCTAGAGTTGCACAAGGTATATTATTGGGACAACTTGTTTTTGTTTATACTCATTTTGAGTTCCCCACTTTTAGATGAGTTATTCTCAGTAAGCCAGAGCCTCTGAAGCTTATGTTGATTCTCTCTCTATCTACGATTTGACGATGATATCTTTTATCTATTGAAGTGTATTATCTATGTATTCAGTTTCAGCGGTCATCACTAAGTCTATTCAGTGATCACTGAACATGTATTGTAATTAGTTCAGAGACCAGTATCCATCAAGAAGACAAAACTCACACCACAAATCCTTCAGCGATGTCGAAGACAGAAGCTGAAGATTAAACACCAGGAAGTTCGTGATTTGAAGCGTTTTAAGTGATAACAAGCTCGTCTACACAAGTGTGAAATATACAGAAGATTCAGCGAACACTGATGAGACCTTCGGCGTCATTCCAGTGTTTTGCGATCAAATGAATCTTGTTAAACAAGATAGTTTTTGTGTTGCTCTTCTACACATGGAGAACAAACCCATACCTTTCACAGTAAAGCATTGTACAGAGTCACCCCATTGTCTCCAAACATGCTTACCTACTTTATGAAAGAAGACTGTTCATATACGGCCAAAAGACTGTATACTGCAACAAAGGACAAGCTTACCTCTTAAAGCTTTTCACGTGCTTTGTACCTTCTGAATTGCATTTAATGCAACGAATATAAATAGCTGAGTAGTTCTTTCTTCTCAGTTACATCTTCCTCATCTAATCTTACCCAAGAAGATACTCTTCCTCTTACTCTCTGTCTAAGAGAAAGAATCACTTTAACAAGTGAAGAGCATATTACTTATTAATCTACTTTTTGTAACAAATCTTTTTTTCTTGCTATCTGTAATTTTATGTGTATCTTTGATTGTTTAGATAGGTTCTATGTCATATCTCTTCCACAAACAATCTGTAAAAATCTGTATCGATCTTTTTTATCAATACAATTTTTTTTAAGAATGAAAGTTGTTGTGTTTATATTCATCCCCACCCCTTCTACAAATTGTTACCTATAAACTCTTGTACATCCAGCTGGGACCAACAAGTGGTATCAGAGAAGTGTTGGTTTTTGCGTTGTGTTGTTTTACTGGTGTTTTATTATCTCTTCTTCTCTAGATAATTTATTTACCTTTCAAAATAGCTTTGCAAAACACGAGCAAAAACTTTCGCGACAATGGATCCTTTGCCAAACCTTCCCGATTTATCAGAGACAACTTCAGTTCCTAGAAGAACCGGATGTCTCTCTTCTTGGAAGGTGTGGATCCTAATACTCCATACTACATAGAGAATGGACCTTATGTTCCATTCGATATATCTCCAACAATTCCTGCCACTGCTACGAATGTGGCGATTCCTGAATAGCAAATTCCGATGCCCCTTCATCACTAGAGTGACGAAGACAGGAAGAAAGTGGCTTTAGATACTCGTGCAAGATATATAATAGCCATGGATCTTTCTTACGAGGTCTTTCACTTCGTGATGAATCTTAAAACCTTAAAAAACATGGGGGACACTCTCTGTGTTCAATATGAAGATACTTCTGAAGTACAAGAATCGAGGAAGATAAATTTAGTAAGATAAAATGAAAGTTTTCTTTGTAAAAAATCTGAATCTTTATTTGAAGTACATCAACACTTCAACTGTCTTCTTATTGATTTAAGGACAGTTGGAAGAGAATATTCCAACTTAGAGACGTTGAGAAAATTCTATGAATGTTTGCGATAAGCATGGGATAATTATACCATTTGTGTCAACTGTCCAAGGACATGTCCTCTCTTTCTCTCAGTTCTCTTTATGGGATTTTGCTTAATCATGAGCAATTCTGTCAGCTGAAAAAGAATCTTCTAAAAGACTTCAGGGAAATGAAAAGATCTTTATTAGCTTTGATCTCTGATAGTCCTTCAGCAGACCCTTCTATTTCTTCTACTCCCTCCTCTTTTGTTTCTATCACTGAGTTAGATCCTTCTAACTTTGAGGACTAGACAAATGTTGATCTTTCAGAGTTTGATAAGTCACTGGCTCTTCTAACTAAATCATTCAGGATGTTCACCAGAAAAACAACTATAGTAGATCTTCTTCCCTAACCATAAGTGAAAAGCCAAAGTCAAACCCTATTGACAAGGCTTCAGCTAGCTTCTACAACTGTCAACGCAAAGGTCACTTTGCTAGTGAATGCAGGTCGAAGAAAGCTACGACGCCATCTTCCAACCTCCCATCCCTCTTCAGACCTCAAAAGGACAAGTACCTGAAAATGAAGGAGAAGTACAATAAGATGAAGATTCTTTAGCGTAAAGGCAAAGGTCTTGTCGATAAAGAGCATGAATGGGCTGATTCTTCTAATGAATCATCCTCTGACGAGGAAGACACGACCTACCTCAATCTCATGCCTAAGGATGTCAAATATGAACCATTTGAGACATCATCCTCTAGTGATCCCTTGTCATCAACCTCTGCTATGTTATGTAACCTGACTAAACCCTCTTTTTCTTCCTTTGATAGCCTATATGCACTAGATACGCTGACGGTTGACCTTTCTAATGCCTTGAATGGAAAATCCAAAGATGAAAATCTTAATCTTGATCTTCAAGAACAATTAGAGAGATGTCATTCAAAGATTAAAGCGCTGACCAAGATTGAAAAAAATCTTAAGGATCGGGTCATTGTAAACCAGACCATTAGCCTCGAACGCAAGCAGGCTATCGTTGAGTGTAAGCAAGCAATTTTTGAACTCAAGTCTGAGAAGACTACCATTGAAGGATGGTGCAAAGCCTCTATCAAGGCCTCTGAGATCATCAACGCTCAGATTCCTGCCAAGATAAAGAGTGATCTAGGATTTTCCTAAGATCAGGAAGAATGTGTCACTAACAAGTCCATGCTGAAGTTTGGTACTTTTGTCTCTTCTATTCCTGACACCTCTTCCTCTTAGTACTCTTCTACTGAGACTCCTCTTAAAGGAACTGTTAGCTCTCATTTCTTTTAATGTAAAATTATGGAAAAAGTAAATACTGCAAGTGTTGACAGAAGAGGTTCCACCACAGAAGACCATAGAGGACCAACAACAGAAGATGTTCAATCRTACAAGTSWAGWGTGACAGAACCTCTGTTGTCTATCACAGAGGTTCTGGAAACTNCTGGTCCTCTGTAATCAAAGCGTACAAGTCAAAGATGACAGAACCTCTGTTGTCTATCACAGAGGTTCTGAAAGATGATCCTCTGGAATCAAGTGCCCTCAAGTTACATCCAGCAGAGCCTCTGTTATGGCTCACAGAGGGTCTGCAGCTTTATCTTATGTGAAGAACTTTACTATTTTACTTAGGTTAGTTAGCTACTCGTGCTTATCACGTGACTATGTTTGTAATCTTCCTTATTTGAACGGCTTAGATGAATTTGTACGTCTAGGTCATGTCAGAAAAGCCGTTAGGAACGAGTATAAATAGCAGCGTAAGCCTTTGTAATTCAGTGTGCTTCCATATCGTATTGTAAACATTTTCAATCAATTGAAAATCATTTGAAGCTTCTCTCTCGTGTTCTTCATTCAACTGTGTTCTTCATTGATTATTACTCTGTTTGTTCTYATTGCTTCCGCTGCACTAATATTGTCAAATAGATCATCTAGAGTAAGTGATTAATATCCAAAACTGAGTTAATCGATCCTATCAATTGGTATCAGAGCTTGAATCAAATTCTAATTTGATTTATTCTGTTCTTGGTATTAATCTTCATACGCTCAAGAACACCAATCTTCTTCTTCAGGTTACCCTCTTCTTCACTATTTCATCAGTTTCTTCTTATTCCTACTTTTCTTCTTCTTTCAATGGCGAATTTGGCCAATACGTCTTTTATGAGCACTGGTTCGCAATCTAAACCTCCCACGCTCATACGTGAGGAGTACCCTCAATGGAAAGTGCGAATGGTAAATTTTCTGGAAGGTATTCATCCCAGAATCTGTGAGTTTCTTTATAATCCTCCCTATGATCCCATGAATTTAATTCCTAGAGGTCCAGCAACTTGAACAACACCAGAAATTCCCGAGCACTATGAACCACGTTCTGAGGCGAACTGGAGCGATGAGGACAAAATTATGGTCGAGTTGGGAAGTAAATGCAAACGATTGTTAATAATGGCTATACCTAATGAAATCTTCAAGT
>NC_037528.1:40816563-40859582 GCF_001531365.2 Cynara cardunculus var. scolymus | reverse complement strand
AGTTTCCCGCAACTTTCCCATTTCTTCTGCCAACATATCCCTGGATATATATTCAGGATGTGGTACCGATCTTTCCTGAATATTCCCAGAGTGAGATTCTTCATGTTCAGAATGTATTCCAGTCCGACCCCTTCCCTGAGACTGACTTCTTCCTCTGCCTCTTCCTCTTACTCTTCCCCGACCTCTATTTTCAGATGTACTAGTTGGTATATTTATGGGTGATTCTTCTCTTTCCTCAGATTCTGGACGAGCCACTCTTTCAGATCTTCTACTTCGGCTAGACATCTGTAGAGTTCAGTGTTAATAATCACGTATTCACATTCCCAAATATAATGAAGTATTCAAGTTCAGATGTGTACCTGTAAATTCATAATTACACTGGCCAGATGTAATTAAAATTTACCTTACACACTGCTCTTTTAACTCATCATATTTATTTCCAATGGTGCTAACTATGTCCGGGACACTTAACATGCAATAAAACAGTTTAAGTCTAGGTATCATGCTGTTAAATGCCTAAATCTCTTAAACTCAGGCTCTGATACCACTTTGTAACACCCCAAGCCATACATTGCATGTAACACATATTTCATACAAAAGAAATACATGATATCATTCCATTCAGGTCCCTTAGTACAAGAATCTATTATGACCAAATACAAGGTCTAAAAATTCAAATACATTACTTGTACTAATTGATCAAAACTGTACATCAAAACAGATCTTCAAGCAGAAATGCATATAGAAAAATATCACATATTAATTACCTTGGGTGATAACCAGGATCCGGTTATTACATCTGGTTACATGACAAAATATCTTAATGTTAGGACTGAAAATCAGTATTAAATTGTATTCGTCTTGAAAGTTAAATATTGTCTATAATTGTAAAAGTCATCATGTTTGACTTTTCTTATAGGAGTTTGACTTTGACTATGTTTAGAAGTTTGATCCTATAAATAGGGTGATGTCTTTTGTAATCTTTAGAAGGTAGGAGCTTATTGTAATATTCAGATTACGTAAAAGAAGGTTTGACTAGATTTAAATGTTTGACTTTCTCTCTCAAATCTCCTCTCAATGTTCTTGAATATTAGATCCAGATCTACCATGGATTCTTAAGATGTATTGAAGATTGATCATCAAAGTGACCTCACAGTGACTCAAGGGGAAGACCAGGAAAATATGATGACAATAGAAACACGAAGTCGCAACAGGGGTCGAGGAAGAGGTAGAGGTGCTAGACAAGAAACTCATGGGGAACAGGAATTGTCGGCCCAAGAAAGTTCAATGTCTGGCCGTTGTAGAGGAAGAGCAAGGGATGGACAAAATATTCCATACCCTGGGTTTATTACCCAGGAAATGTTGGTAGTAGAGTTGGGAAAGTTCCAAGAAAGTTTGGTAAACTTGTTGGGACGTAGAGCCCAAAATAATCCAGAAGTAGTAAGAAATCCCGATTATCAGGAGGAAGCTGGAGCTAGTACCCCAGTAACTGGTACATCTGTACTCTTACTTCATCCTCAGTACAGAAAGGAGGAGATATCAAGATGTTTCTTGCCTGTAAACCTCCCAGGTTTTCTGGTGAGCGTGATCTTGTTAAAGCTATGTGTTGGCTTAAAGAGATGGAGTTGAGTCTGCAAATCAGTAAAAGTGCAGAAAAAGACAAAGTTATGTCAACTAATGAATACTCAAACTCCGACGAGTACGACCCCTCCGAGCATAGTTATGATAGTGACGACGATGTCGCCGAGTCCCCGGCGCGATCACCTACCCCCGTGCCGCCCCGCTCTATCCCCGTGCATCCATTAGCGGCACATGGAGTTAGAGTTTGGGCCACCGCCCGAAAGAGCATTGCTCCGCCTGTAAGGGTGTCTTTCTCCGCCCCTTCTGGAGGTGTGGAGGAGTCATCTCAGTCGCGCACCCGTAGCGTGACTCCCCCACCTACTACCAGGGCCTTGTCGGAGCGTTCTCCGGGTATGACCACCTTAGAGAGCCAATGGGTTTTGGGCACCGCCCAAGACCTAAAGATGTGTGAGCTTAGGTTGGATCATTATCAACACTTTGCCGACGGGGTGATTATGACCCTAGGCACACAAGCCGATGTGATAGATCGCTCGTTGGAGATGATTAACACCGCTAGGGGAGCGATTAGGAGGTTATACCTACATAGCGGTGTTAGCGGGAGTTTTGGCGATAGTGATGGGACTACTTGTTTGTAGTCTAATGCGCTAGAAGACTCTTATTTACTAAGCTTTTGATAGATCAAACTTAGAATCTTCTTTTGAGGTATGCAGCTGTGACTTATGAACAATTTCTTTCTTTTGTTGCACGTCTTTATTTTCTTTACGGATGATATGGGTTTTTATTTTAGAATGGTTAAATTATGTTGATTAATGATTGAATGTCTTTATTATTATAAGTTATTATATATTGCCATGGATGAATGTTTAGATGATTAGCAATAAAACACTTGTATTATGATGTGCATAATTCAATAACGTAGATACAATGATAAACAGTAAAAATAACCAAACTTCGATTTAAAATTTGTGCTTTAGAAATATGCCTCCAAGAAGAGAAGATGCCGAAATTACGAGACTTGTGTCCAAGCAAGTTCTTGCGGCCCTTCCTAATATAGTTAGCCAAGTAGTAGCAGGCTTGAACGCTAACCAATTAAACTACCAAGATACAAAAGCGAATAAAGATTGCACATACAAAGGCTTTAGAGCTTGCAACCCAAAAGAATTCCATGGGACAGAAGGAGCCGTGGGATTACTTACTTGGATTGAAGGTATGGAGTCCGTCTTTCATACCAGCAAATGTGCTGAAGGGAGCAAAGTGGAGTTTGCAGCTTGTTTACTGCAAGGACGGGCATTGACGTGGTGGAATACCCAGATACAAACCCGAGGCCGGGAAGTAACCAGCAGACTTATGTGGGAGGAATTCAAGAAATTACTCAAGGAAGAGTACTGTCCGAGGAGCGAGATCCAGAATTTAGAAGCAGAACTGTGGAATCTTATTACTCCCCATTGTTAACTATGGAGTTCTTAACAAGGGACAATTAGCCCATAATTTGATGAACTTAAATTTCTTTCCCCGTGTACCCGACGCGTTACTCCCCATTGTTAACTGTGGAGTTCTTAACAAGGGACAATTTGGTCGAATATGATCCGGAGAATTGCAATTAAAACACCTTCGGTTAGCTGGGTAATTTCTTGACAGGTCAAATTATGGGCTAATTTTATTACAAAAAAAATTCAAGAAGCAAAATTTGAAGAAATTTAAGTTCATCTTCCTTTAACCAAAGGAAAGAACACTTGTTAGTGTTTTGGCTTCATTTTATGCATTTTTAGTGCCTTTTTCTTGTCATTTTCATACTTTTAAATTTACAAAGGAGTGGTGTTCTTAATTCTAAGTTCAAAGGGTAGATTTTACACCGAATACATGAAAAATGTTCTTAATATGGTGAAAATCCGTGACCTAACCATCTAGAACTTTTGAAAAGTAAGAAAAACTTTCATTTAATGCATTTTGTGTTTCTTATGGAATTTGAGTTCTCTTTCATTTTTGTTAACAAGAATATTGTATTTTATATATTCTTAATTTATTATTGAATAGTAGAGTGGTTTCCTTTCATAAAATCATTATTTTTGGAAATTTTGATGCATAAAAGTCCATTTTTGCATAAAAGAATGACTTTTTCTCTTGGACAGATTCATTGCATGAGTTTGGAATGACCATATCTGGTTGTGTATGGACCCAATAAGCATGACTCTTTTTCCACAATAATATTTAGTGTATTAGCTTTCAAACCCAAGTGGAATCATGAGAAAATATGACCTTATGACCTCACAACACCCAAAATAAATTTGGTGTGCAAAAGTGGTCAGTCATAAATTTTGTGTCTCATTGTTCATCTATAACTCTTAGAAGATACATCAAAACTCATGAAATTTTACCTCTGGAGTGTATCTTAAGGTGTTAGCTTTCAAAAGAGTCTAACCCCACCCAAAAACATGGTGATTTAGGGGTTCAACCAATTTTTACAAAATAAGTGTGCAATCTGTCCAAACTTGACAGATTTCCACATGCATGTTTAAACAACCATAAACCCTATAATAAGCATATAAAGTGCTTAAAACTTGATTTTTATCTTAAGAACATAAAGAGGCATTTTATAAGACGTAAAGGTAGAATAGTAACCTTAACCTTTAAGAGTTAAAACCAAACACTTTGACAACCGTTCGTTTTTATAGGGATTCACTAAAAGGACTATACCAAGACGCGCCCATTCGATCACTCAACCATCTACACTGTGAAAGAAAAAGTGAGTATTCACAGCCCCTTTTAAATCCATCCTTATTTGGGGGACAAGCAGGTATAAAAGTAGTTGATGATTGTATGAAATATACAATGTGATTAAATCGTGAATACAAATTGATTATATGAAATATGCAATAAAATGAAATTGTGAATACGAGCACTAACACCATGTACACTGGTAAAAATTGTGTTTGGGTTAATTAAAAAGTCYCACTTGRTTACACTACTTATTAACTCGTATGAGCCGATAGTTTAAGTGGATAGCGCTATTTGGATTGATAATCCCACCTTTTACTGACGAGTAGGGGTGCATTTAACTAAAACACGGGTTCTATCCATGTGGTTTAAACACCACCGCTGAGGTAGTTTGGTATAAAGGGCGTAGTTCTCGCAGGTTTAGTAGTGGCCCAACACTTAAAATTACTTGGAGTACATTGTGCCTCGTTAAAAGTGCTAAACGTATGAAAGTTGTTCGCGAGTAAGTAAAAGACTTACTCGAACTAAAAATTGCATAAAGAATTGTTGTACATTGAAAACCTGTGAACTCACCAACTCTTTGTAGTTGACACTTGTTTTAACGTGTTTTCAGGGGTAAAGAAGGCAAATGGTGGCATATAAAAGTAACCGCGTTTCAAACATCACCTTCGAATTTTTTTTGTTTTATCTCATTGTTATAAATTACAAACTTGTCGTTTTGGGGATGTAATTTTGGAAATGTAAACTTTGACTAAGTGATGTAATGTAATTATAATGTATGGTGGTGTTATTTATACTCTATCGCTATGAGACTCTATCTGCCATACCTCGTATTTTCGCTTTAGCGGGGTGTGACAGATTTGGTATTAGAGCCAGGTTTCGATTCTGGGACCTGTGGGTTATGGGCCCACCACCGTATAGTAATTAGGCAATGATTTATACGGGATACGGACCTGTAGGAGAGACCTAAGTTGGGTTAGGACCAAGGGTAGGATTGTGTTTAACATATATGTGTTGTTTTCTCAGCAAAAATGTCAGAGCATGATGAGCAAAGTCAAACACAAAATGTTGGGGAAAACAACCCCACATTGAATATAAATGCTCCAGAAGGTGCCGAGAACGATGAAAATCCAGCTTTGTCCCCTCGTACAGAACGAATATTGAAACTTTTCGATGATCAATTGACTACGGCTTTGATACCATAATTGTAACATCGCGATTACACTAAAATAAAAATACAAATTGTCAGGAATATTTAACCGATCAGAAAAAGGAGAAATTCACCCGAATCCAAGACGGGATACGATTTCTAATTATCCACCAAAAGTTAAGTTGAGTGTGACCAGTAAGTCAAAAATTCCTCGAAAATAGTTTAAACAACTTACAAACTAAGACTTTTACAAACCAAAAGTCGGGACAATAGTATAACTACCCAACATACGAGTAATAATTACAAACCCGAAACATCAAAAACATACGAAACATGTACCAAAAGTTACTTCCAAATCTTCTATGTGTCAACCGAAGTTAACCCACCTTGCCTTTATTTCGACCCGTATCGATTTTTCCTGAGATTTTTAAACTTAAGGGGGTAAGCGAATCGCTTAGTGAGTATATATCAAAGCATAAAATTAGATGCAATATACATATCTTAACAAAAGAATTAGGAGGCAAACCGATTAATCTCTAGCTTACAAATTTTACGGAACATATCACGTATAGAGTTAATAAAACCATAACGACTCACTGATCCTTAATACATCAAATGAACACTTACTGATTCATAATTAAACCAGAAATGAGTTCATAACATACCTTACAAATTTGTAATTAAAAATTGGAATCAACGGGTTACATGTATGATTTCTAATCAACGTATCAAGAAACCATACAACTCACAAAGTACTTAGCGTCAATGAAACCATATCGATCGTAATAATTTAGTAGCATGATCAACAAGAGTAGAGTAAATATGTGCACCACACCCCTTCTTCATCTGCTGGGCCCGTGCAAGTACTCACACCCGACTCCTTACCATTCGGGATACGTGAGTACGACAACCGGTATGCCACACCCAACCTCTCTCTCCTTGGGATACGTGGACATACACCATGCTATGACATATCACACAAAGTAATACCCATAGATCATGGTTTACCTACAGACAAAAAGAAGGTCTCGAATCCAGACTCGACCGACATCTTGGAATGAACAACAAATACCAATTCAAGACCATGGGACTCGACACGCTCAAGATATTCTATAACACATGAAAATCAACTAATTTACAGTAAGAAAGCATATACATATACTACATATAAGTATAAGTTCGATATAAACTCACAATGCTTCAATGTATTCAACCGAACGCGGTAACATCCAATTCCAACCAACAATAGCATTAGACCTTCAGAGGCTCTAAATAGCCTTAATATAGCCCCTGGAGTAAACATTTCAAGTATCATTAACAAACTATATACCAATCTCAAGTTATACACTTTTAGATCTTGACTATCCTACTTTCAATTCCCCTGTACAGCCCTCTGTTCATCCCATGTTTTACCACACTTAGACTCATAATTAGCCAATGACTTATAAATACTAAATAAATTATTCTCTTATAGATTTCTAATTCAACTTACCTTACATTTTTATGATTTTTCTGTGATTTATTAAGTTATTTACAATACAGCAGCTCAAAGCTGTCAAAATTCAGCTTTACAGCACAGTATATGTTGCAGTTTTTACCCATCTTAACTTCAATTTCACATTTTTCATGTCTAAATATGAATTGTAGTTCATTATATTATCTTTCCATGGACACTGATCTCATATTCATATAATTTTTCTTCAATTTTCTACAAATTTTCAAAATCAGAGTTGTAACCATACTCTTTCAATACCAATACACCCATATAATCCATTATAATGCCCAATTCTCTTGTATTTCAATACCATCTTCTGGTTTTCATCTCATATATTACATACTCTTGACAAAACTTCATAAATTCTATCATTATTTAGCATATAAACATGATTTTCCCACATTAATCATCACTAACAATGCTTAATCTCATGGCTTTCATACTAATGCATGCAATTAATCCAAGATTCTTTCATGATTAAACTATAATCATCATCAAACAACCTTGATCTATCATCATCTTGTTATAATCTTTCAAATGCAAACCCTAACCTTCTAGATTATTACTAACTACATGGAATAAACTTGAAATTAGAAGCATACCTTTGATAGTTATCATATATTCTTCAAAAATCTAACATTAATCATCAAGAATTGAAAGATTTAAGCCCAAGTGTGTGAAAATCGCACCTTTGAGTGTGTGTAAAAGTTCTAGAGGTGAAAATAATCATTTTTGAGTGCAAAACCCGGTTTTGACCTATTTTGGTCAAAAAGTCAACCCAGTTTGCCACTGTTGGCAGATTTAGTCCCTCATGCGTATCTTGGTCGTTTAAATTCCGTTTCGCACGAAACTTTACAGATCTCTTAATTAATCTATAATAAGCTTAAGTATAAAATTTCAGCCTCTAATTCGATGCGGAAGTCCATATTCCAATCTAACTTTGATATTTTTCACTTATTTACTACAAGAACATGGGTTCCCCTATATGGCCTTATAGTGCACACTTGGACACATTTTTTTTGTGCACTTTTATCATTTTCACTTTTCAACTAACATAAGTAAGCACAAACCCATAATATACTTTATTGACTTAGTTAAACATGTTTAGCAACATAAATGGACTTTTAGTAACTTGGATGTTACAAATACCTCCCCCTTTTGAAGATTTCGTCCCCGAAATCATGGTTGCGGAATTAATGAAGGGTACTTAGCCATCATCTCGTCTTTGCGTTCCCACGTCCAATTTGGTCCGCGATGATGTTTCCACTTCATTAATACCAAATCTACCTCTTTGTTGCGTAAATTCACTGTCCGCTCTTTCAAGATACTTTCGGGTTCTTCAGCATATTGAAGCTTTTCATTTATCTTAACTTCCGATAATAGTACAACTTTCTCATGTTTGCCCAAACATTTACGTACATAACCGACATGGAAAACATCATGTATACCTTCTAGTTCTTTGGGTAGTTTTAAACAGTAAACTTGTTTCCCGACGCGTTCAATAATCTTGAATGGACCGATGAAGCAAGGATTGAGTTTACCTTTCTTTCTAAACCGTAATACTCCATGCCACGGAGAAACCTTCAACATGACCAAATCTTCAACTGAGAACTCAATCGGTCTTTTGCAGCGATCAGCGTATGACTTTTGTCGATCCTGAGCCGCTTTCAATCTCTCTCGAATCACCTATATTTTGTCGTGTGTGATTTGTACAAGTTCGGGTCCAGCAAGTATCTTTTCCCCGGTTTCTCTCCAACATAGAGGCGTACGACACTTATGACCGTACAGGGCCTCAAACCGTGCCATTCCAATCGTCGAATGGTAGTTGTTGTTGTTGTAAGAAAATTCAATTAATGGCAAATAAGTATCCCAACTACCACCGAACTTTAAAATACAGGCACGAAGCAGATCCTCTAATGTCTGAATTGATCGCTCAAATTGCCCATCAGTTTGAGGGTGATACGCGGTGCTGAAGGTTAACTGCATCCCAAGTTCTCGTTGTAACCCCGACCAGAATTTAGACGTGAAACGCGAATCACGATCAGAGATGATTTTAGTCGGTACACCATGTTGGGCGATAATTTCATCAACATAAAGTCGCGCCCACTTATCCACCGGATACGATTCCAGAACGGGAAGAAAATGCACAGATTTCGTCAACCGGTCCACAATAACCCAGATACTATCATGTTGTTGTTGAGTCTTTGGCAACTTCGTAACTAGGTCCATTGTTAACTCCTCCCGGTTCCACACGGGAACCTCAAGAGGCTGTAAACTCCCGTATGGCTTTTGATGCTCAGTCTTCACTTTCATACAGGTAATACACTGCTCAATATAATGTGCAATATTCGTTTTCATCCCCGACCTCCAGAAATGAAAGAAATGATTGATCAACTACAAGAGCTATTGGATAAAGGTTTCATACGACCGATCACTTCACCATGGGGTGCTCCGGTATTGTTTGTCAAGAAGAAAGACGGGTCTTTCTGGATGTGCATCGATTATCGTGAGCTGAATAAGGTAACAATTAAAATAAGTATTTGTTACCCCGTATTGATGATTTGTTTGATCAGCTTCAAGGTGCAAGGTTCTTCTCCAAGATTGATCTCAGATCAGGTTATCACCACCTAAAGGTACGGGATGAGGATGTACCTAAGACTGTTTTCCGTACGAGATATGGGCATTATAAATTTCTGGTGATGCCTTTCGGTCTCACAAATGCCCCAGCTGCATTTATGGACTTAATGAATCGAGTATGTCGTCCGATGCTCGATAAATTAGTAATTGTATCCATTGATGACATTCTTGTGTACTCGAAGTCTGAGACCGACCACACAACACACCTTCGACAGATGCTGGAGTTGTTGAGAAAAGAACAACTTTATGCTAAATTTTCAAAATGTGAATTTTGGTTGCGTTAGGTACAATTCTTGGGACATACCGTGTCCGGCGACGATATCTCTGTGGATCCTGCCAAGATTGAAGCAGTGCAAAAATGAGAGCAACCCAAGAATGCCTTAGAGATTCAGAGTTTTCTCGGCCTAGCGGGATATTACCGACATTTTATTCAGGATTTCTCTAAGATTTCTGTTCCTCTCACTTCTCTTACCCGCAAAGATGCAAAATTTGTGTGGACCAAAGATCAAGAAAAGGCATTTCATACTTTGAAAGATTGTTTGACACACGCACCAATTCTTTTTTTACCTGAAGGTACTGAGGATTTTGTATAGTGATGTCTCACGATTAGGACTTGGTTGTGTATTGATGCAAAAAGAAAAGGTCATTACTTATGCATCACGTCAATTGAAAGAATACGAAAAGAATTACCCCACTCATGATCTTGAGTTGGCAGCGGTGGTCTTTGCACTTAAATTATGGCGCCATTATCTTTATGGCACAAAATGCCAACTCTACACCGATCATAAAAGTCTAAAATACTTGTTCGATCAACAGACTTTGAATATGCGTCAGCAGCATGCTATGGAGCTCATTAAGGATTACGACTGTGAGATATTTTACCATCCGGGTAAAGCCAACGTAGTGGCGGATGCTTTGAGTCGGAAAGCATACGCGAATTATGTATGTTATGCTATCACTCATACGTCTATGAAAACCAATATGTTTGATGCTATACGAAAATGGCAGCACAAGGCTTTGAAGCCTGAGCATGTCTAATCGGAACAGATGGTGGGTTATGTCGACTCTTTATTTAAAGACTCTCGTGGTTTGAAAGTCTTTAAGACCCGAGCAAAAGTTGAGGCTATAAATGAGAAGGGAATTCATGTTGATCCGGCCAAAGTTGAGGCTATAAAGAAGTGGGAAGCCCCAAGGACCCCGACAGAAACTCGCCAATTTCTCGGCTTAGAAGGTTACTATCGCCGTTTTATTTCAAATTTCTCTAAGATCGCACAACCACTGACGGCATTAACCCAGAAGGATAAGGAGTTTACGTAGGGAGAAAAGCAAGAAGAAGCGTTCCAATTGCTCAAGCATAAGCTAAGTCACGCACCGATCTTAGCGCTACCAGAAGGTACGGAGAATTTTGTGGTATACTGCGGTGCGTCACACCAAGGCATGGGATGTGTGCTGATGCAAAAAGACAAGGTCATTGCTTATGCATCAAGGCAACTCAAGGTTCACGAAAAGAACTACACCACTCACGACTTGGAGCTAGGAGCAGTGGTGTTTGCACTCAAGATTTGGAGACATTATCTCTACGGCACCAAATGCACCATCTTCACTGATCACAAAAGCCTTCAACATATCCTAGACCAAAAGATGCTAAACATGAGGCAACAGAGATGGGTCGAACTTCTCAATGATTATGACTGTGAAATAAAGTACGACCCAGGGAAAGCTAACATGGTAGCAGACGTATTAAGCCAGAAAGAAAGGGTAAAACCGTCAAGGGTACGAGCCATGGGGATGCTAATTCGAACGAACCTAGAAACGCAAATTCTTGAAGCTCAAGAAGAGGCGTTGAAAACGGAGAATCTGAAAAACAAGACCCTGCACCACTTAGAGAAGGAATTCGATACTCGAGCAGATGGGGTGCGTTACTTCAGAGATAGAGTTTGGATACCAAAGGACGACAGCCTTCGGTCAACAATTTTGGAGGAAGCACATCGCTCAAGATACTCAATTCACCCAAGAACCGATAAGATGTACAAAGAGCTAAGAGAGTATTACTGGTGGCCAAGAATGAAGAAGGACGTTGCTTTATACATAAGCCAGTGCTTAACATGCGTAAGGGTAAAAGCTGAGCATCAGAAACCATCTGGTCTCCTTCAGCAACGAAAGATTCCTCAAGGGAAGTGGGATCAGATATGAATGGACTTCGTTACTAAGTTACCTAGGACTAGGAAAGGACATGACTCAATTTGGGTCATAGTGGATCGGCTTACGAAATTCGCGTACTTTTTACCTGTTCGAGAAGACTTTAGTATGGAAAGGCTTGTACAATTATATATCAATGAGATCATATCGCGTCATGGAGTACCTATTTCTATCATCTCAGACATAGATAGCCGTTTTACTTCACGATTATGGCGATTAGTTCAAAAGGCACTAGGCACGAGGTTGGACTTAAGCACTTCCTATAATCCTCAAACGGATGGGCAAACGGAAAGAACTATTCAAACGCTAGAGGATATGTTATGAGCTTGTGTGATAGACTTTGGAGGTAGTTGGGATACTCATCTACCATTGGTTGAATTTTCCTACAACAATGGTTATCACACCAGTATCCAGTGTGCACTATACGAAGCCTTGTATGGGTGTAAATGTAGATCCCAACTCAGCTGGTTGGAAATTGGTGACAGACAGCTGACTAGACCCCACATTATCCAGGAGACAACCGACAAAATATCGATCATCTAATAAAGACTTAAACCTGCAAGAGATCGTCAAAAGAGCTACGCTGATAACCGTAGGAAACCGTTGGAATTTCAAGTGGGTGACGAAGTCCTTGTAAATGTATCTCCATGGAAAGGAGTTGTGCGCTTCGGAAAGAAAGGAAAACTTAGCCCAATGTACGTTGGTTCATTTGAAATACTCGAAAGAGTAGGACCGGTTACATACAAACTAAACTTGCCTCAAGAGCTTAGTGTCATCCATGATAAATTTCATGTATCAAACCTTAAGAAATGTTTAACCGACGAATCATTGGTTCTACCTTTGGAAGACATTCAAATTAATGAACGGTTACGCTTCATTAAAGAGTCGATCGAAATCCTCGACCATAAAGTCAAACAACTGAGACATAGTAAGATTCCAATCCTGAAAGTTCGATGGAATTCAAGGCATGGACCCGAGTACACTTGGGAAAGGGAGGACTTTATGAAAAAATAATTACCCGCAGCTTTTTATGAAAGAACCAATCGGTGATACCAACAGCTAAATTTCGGGGCGAAATTCCTCTAACAGGGGGAAGCTGTGACATCCGGCAATTTAAATACCAGGTTAGTAGATAAATAGCACTTTTGAAATATTATTAACACTCAAGTAGAGCGATTAGAACTTAAGTAGTTAGAAATCCCGTTAGGTTGCATAGAAAACACTGTTACGACCCGTAACGAACCGGATCGCCTTATAAAATGCCAAACACTCCAAACAATTTTTAAAACTTGCATAAAATATAGAGTCTATATATTTTAAATATTTTTACTTAAATTATATTTTATGAATTTATTTATCTCATAAAATAGGTATTTGGGCCTTTTTCTCAATTTCTCACAAAAATACCCAACACATTAAATTATGGGCTAATTTTATTACCAAAAAAAATTTAGAGCAAAGGCCTAGAGGCCCATCTTGTGGCCGGCCCCGTCCCCTTTCCATTTAAATACATTTTGAATTTTGAAAATATTCATTTCTCATTCATTTGGCAACCTTTCATCTCCTTATTCTCTCTCAATTTTCACCTACAATTCTCTCCTTCCATCTTTTTTCCCAAGAAAGAAAAACTCAGCCATTTCAATCAAAAAAAAAAGAAATTCAAGAAGAAAAATTTGAAGAAATTTAAGTTCATCTTCCTTTAACCAAAGGTAAGAACACTTGTTAGTGTTTTGGCTTCATTTTATGCACTTTTAGTGCCATTTTCTTGTCATTTTCATACTTTTAAGTTTACAAAAGAGAGGTGTTCTTCATTCTAAGTTCTACCATGACTTGATTATATGAAATATGCAATAAAATAAAATTGTGAATACGAGCAATGAAGAAACCTCTCCTTTGTAAACTTAAAAGTATGAAAATGACAAGAAAATGGCACTAAAAGTGCATAAAATGAAGGCAAAACACTAACAAGTGTTCTTACCTTTAATTAAAGGAAGATGAACTTAAATTTATTCAAATTTTTCTTGCTGAGTTTTTCTTTTTCTATGATTGAAATGGCTGAGTTTTTCTTTTTTGGGGAAGAAGATGGAAGGAGAGAATTGTAGGTGAAAATTGAGAGAGAATAAGGAGATGAAAGGTTGCCAAATGAATGAGAAATGAATATTTTCAAAATTCAAAATGTATTTAAATGGAGAGGGGAGGGGCCGGCCACAAGATGGGCCTCTAGGCCTTTGCTCTAAAAAAATTTGTAATAAAATTAGCCCATAATTTAATGTGTTGGGTATTTTTGTGAGAAATTGAGAAAAAGACCCAAATTCCTATTTTATGAGATAAATAAATTCATAAAATATAATTTAAGTAAAAATATTTAAAATATGTAGACTCTATATTTTATGCAATTTTTAAAAATTGTTTGGAGTGTTTGGCATTTTATAAGGCGATCCGGTTCGTTATGGGTCATAACAGTGTTTTCTACGCAACTTACCGGGATATCTAACTACTTAAGCTCTAATCGCTCTACTTGAGTGTTAATAATATTTCTAAAGTGCTATTTATCTACTAACCTGGTATTGAAATTGTCGAATGTCACATGTTGCTTATGGCATTGCTGATCCACAAGATCGTTCAGAGCGATCTCCTGTGCACAACATCCCCCTTCGATACTTGATCTAGCGAAGGGGAAACACATCTACTTCTCTTACCCGGCCACTGAAGCCGAGGAAGAAGAAGAAGTTGTAGCAACATCACGAGATAGCTCCTCACAGAGGACTATCAATGACATGATGGAAGTCCTTCACGACCTACATTTTCACAAGGCCATAAAGGTGCCTCTGGAGCTGAGGCTCAACCTGCAGCATCCGTTGCTGCAGGGGTTACCCATATGGTTGATCTGGTCACAAAGGCTGAGTTCCAAGCCTTTGTAGACTCGATCCAGCGGTCCTTGGAAGACCTAAAACTCATCATACAAGGGATTGTCGACAACCCTCCATCCATTGACCTCACCCCCCTTCGACAGTCCCTTGCAACCCTTGAAACCCAAACGCGAGACAACACAACCCGTCTCCAAATGCTACAACAGACAGTCACCCAATACCACAACACCTCATCTTCCCTTGCCACCCAAAGAAACCAACTCCTCATTCACTCCATCGCCACCCTCACGGTCCAGGCAATTGCGACCAATGAGACTTTAGCATTAATCACTACCCAACTAAACACCATCTCCCAAACCATAAACACCATTTCAGCCAACATCACATCTCAAATCCCACAACCGACCCCACCCCCAACTTCATCCATCAATGAAACATTAGCCTCTCTTTCTACCCAAATGACCACCGTCCAAAACACCCTCTCCTCCCTCCCAGTCACCATACTATCCAACATACCCCAACCTCCTCCTCCTCAACCCCCCTCTGCAGGCCCATCATTCGATGAAGCCTTCTCCTCCTTCACTGCAGAGGTGAGGAATATCATTGCCAACCTACCTATTCCTCCATCAACATCCACTTCCATGCTCCCTCCTACATCAACATCCACCATGGAGTTCGCCACCAGGGCCGACCGAAGGGCCCTATCGAAGGCACTTATCTCATCCTTCAATGAGATAAATGCAAAATTCATTCATCTTGCTGCACATCCAACCAAGGCTCTCTCCCAGAGCCTTGCCGATCAACAGGCACGCACCAATTCTCTCCTTCACTCGATGGAGGAAAGTCGAAGACAACAAGTCCTGAAGGCGTATCTTGCGTCTTTTAGGAAGGAGAAAAAAAAGAGGAGCAGAGCATCATGCTCCAACAGCCGCCCACACAAAAGGCCACAACATGAGGATCCAGACCCCAATGATAAAGGTCTTGGACCTCATGAAGGGGAGAACCAGGTCGCGGCTGCTCAACACATGGAATCCGCTGCACCATCACCACCACCCCAAACACAAGAACAACAACCACCCACAACTGAAGGCACCCAAGCGAGGGAACCAGAGGCCCAGCCCTCTGAAGATGTGCAGAATGTACATGTTCCCATCGCCACATCCCAAGAACCCATCGAGTTGAGCTCATCGACCGATGAAGAACCATCCACACCACCAACCAACCTAACCTTCACCCCATCACCAACTCCAAACTTACCATTAACCCCCTCACCAACACCACGCACCACACAACCCTTCACCACTCTACCCATACAACCTCAACCCACAATCACCCAACCTTCATCACCACAACAACCACCAACTCAACCCGATGAGCCAGAAACCACCCAAATACAACCTCCTGAACCACAAGTCACCCCATTTGAGCCCAATGAACCAGAGCCAACCCAAACTCTTCCATAACCTACCCCCTCTCAACCATTAACTAAAACACAACCCACAACCCAACAAACCCAAGTGCAAGCGGATATTCCTTCGTCTTCAAGGCACCCTCCTAAAGGGGTAGTCGATGAAATTATAGCAAACATGGAGTCGCTCAGGAGACGTCCAGAGGAGCCATCGAGGGAGCCAGTCATGGTGGAGAATATCCATTAATACAGGTACCATGATCGCAATGAAGGGCTGACACTCAATCCTCCAATCCTTTCACCATAATCCATGAACCTCCTACACCATAGGTTTGTGAGACAGACCACCCAACCACCAAGGGCTGTTTTCTCAAATGATGGAATAAGGTTGGTCATGGACATCAAAATGAGGACATTCACCAACCAAGCCATCAAATACATCGAGTACATAGTGGAGCGAGCCCATGGTCAGGTCAGCGTCTTTAGTGATAATGACTTGATCAATCTTAATCCCTATGACTTAATCGAGCTATAACGTACATGACTCAGCGACAGGATCAGGGCATACGATTTGGGATGGCGAACAGAGCGATCGTGCAGATAATAGAAACCTTGGTGAAGCATCGAGCTAAGAGTGATTTCAAGATTGCTCTTTAGCTTGGCATCGACAGACTATCCTGCACTCCACCTGATGAAGACTTCACTGGCCTGCAGGAGAAGAGATCTGCCTCTGTCCTTACTCAACCAGAACTGGGTCTGGTATACAAAAAGGAGTTTGGAGCGAAGAAATTCTTTAGGTTAACTGAGGCCTTTAAGTATTCAAATGAAACACTTAAATTGTTTCAAAAATCCATCAGAGACAGATTGGGCAGATCTCACGTGCCAACAGACGATGGACAGAGACTGATACATGAAATATCTACAGTCATCGATTACAGAGGACTACTTATGCGTTTTTGGGAAATATCACAGAGGAGACCCGAAATGTAGTCTTATATTTTTTTTTAATTTCCATTTCACCAATGTAAGAATTCATCATTTGTTCCAATGAAAAATTTGGCATAAGATGCTTTTCGTTAGAATAGTCTTTGTTCTTCATTTATACTCTGAATGTTCCTAGAATAGTTAATGTTTGTTCTTTCATTACTTAGGGGGAGATTGTTAGATCCCTTAAGTATGATGTATGAAGCAATGAAGACAAACATGTGATGAAGAACCAGAAGGCCAATGGAAAACTTCATGGAAAAATGACTAAGTCTGAAGAACATCCAGAGGGTCGATGAACTAACCAGAGATGCGATGGAAAGTGCATCTCCATAACCTCTCTGGATACTAACACTTGGAGTTTCCTTCACCAGTTCAACTAGAGGCAAGCAATGAAGATATGAAGATAAGGTTGAACTCATATCCCATGGAAGACAGCTGGAGATAACCATTCAATAGTTGGATTCTACAAAGTTTATCTTGTTTTAATGTTTATCCTTATTATAGATAAGCTTTATCCGTTAGTAGAAGATTAGCTAAATAGTCTCACTACATAGTTATCTTCTTATTAGCTTACTAGTATAAATAGGTGGTTAGGCCTATTGTAATTTTTGGACGCTTTACGTTTTACATAATTATTGAATAAAGTAAAATCTTTGGCACTCCAGTTATCCTTTGAATGTTTATACATTGTTCTTGAGTGTTCATCATTTTGTTCATTCAAACACTATAATTTGGTTATTCTTAACTTGATTATTAGTGTTATTGAGAGATCTGGGATCAACAGCTGTAAAGCATGGAAACGGACCCATACAGAGATTCAATGAAATGACTTATCCCCGATGCCATCTAGTTCATCAGGGAGAATGTAGGATTGAGCCAAGGAAATGTTATAAATATGGTGATGCATGCCATTTTTCGAATAACTGCCAAACAATAAAAAGGTGTTTTAATTGTAATTCTCCAGATCACCTCAGACCAAATTGCCCACAATTGAAAGCCCACAGTTAACTATAGGGAGCAATACATCGACAGGCCAAGGAAGATCGAATATGGGCAGAGCAACGGATGGGGTGCAGGGTCGATCTTTTCAAATGACCAAAGACGAAGCAGAAACTACACCCGATGTAGTAACAGGTACTTTTCCCGTGAACTCGTTACATGCTAAACTGTTATTTGACTCGGGTGCAAACTTCTCGTTTGTATCCCTATCATTTGCTCTATATGCTCGTATGAATTTTGGGCCTCTTGACGATAAATTAGTAGTTGATACTGCTAATGGTCAAGTATCTGTGAATTGTATGTTCAATAACTGCACTATCATAATTGAGGGATGTAAGCTACCTATCAGATTGTTTCCCATGCCTACGAAAGAGTTTGATGTGGTAGTAGGGATGGATTGGTTAGCCGAGAATCAAGCCAACATTATTTTTGATAAAAAGATTATTAGAATTATGTTTTCAGTCAAAGGAACAGTTGTTAATATGGTGATCATCAGGGTCATCATACTGGGCTGTTATCTGTAATGAAAGCCAGAAAATGTATTCAAAAGAAATGCCAGGGATTTCTAGCTTATGTAGTTGATGCCAAGAAAGAAAAAGGAAAGCAAGAATTGATTCCAATTATTAGTAACTATCCTGAAGTATTTCTAGAAGACTTGTCAGGATTACCTCCAGACAGAATTATTGAATTCGGAATTGATCTAATACCCGGAGCAGCACCTATAGCCAAAGCACCAAATCGATTAGCTCCGTCTGAACTTAAAGAATTGGTAACACAATTAAAGGATTTGTTGGACAAGGGATTCATCAGGCCAAGTACTTCACCATGGGGAGCTCCAGTTTTGTTTGTAAAAAAGAAAGATGGCATTATGCGTATGTGTATTGACTATCGAGAGTTGAATAAACTAACTATAAAGAACAAATATCCATTGCCCAAGATCGATGATTTGTTTGATCAACTGGTGGGAGCCAGTTATTTTTCTAAGATTGACTTATGATCAGGTTACCATCAGTTGAAAATTAAAGAAGATGATATTGCAAAAACAACATTCTGAACCAGGTATGGGCACCATGAATTCTTAGTTATGCCATTCGGTTTGACTAACGCACCTGTAGCTTTCATGGATTTGATGAATAGAGTATGTAGAGAATACCTTGACAAATTTGTTATTGTATTTATCGATGATGTTCTTATATATTCCAAAACCTAAGAAAAACACGCAGAACATCTTCGACTGATCCTTGAACTTTTGAAAAGAGAAAAGTTGTACGCAAAGCTATCAAAGTGTGAATTTTGGCTAAGGGAAGTCCAATTTCTCGGGCATGTCATATCCGAGGCTGGAGTAAAAGTGGATACAGTAAAGATTGAAGCAGTTGCAAAATGGGACCAAAGACAACATCTGAAATCCGAAGCTTTTTGGGATTAGCAGGCTACTACTGCAAGTTTATTCAAGACTTTTCAAAATTAGTCGTGCCATTGACCAAATTGACTCGGAAAAATGTTAAGTTTCACTGGGGAGAAGAAAGCAGAAAGCTTTCCAGTTATTAAAAGATCATTTATGCAGTGCTCCAATACTATCTCTACCCGATGGAACTGAAGATTTTGTGGTATACAGTGATGCATCAAAGTTGGGTTTGGGTTGTGTCTTGATGCAAAGAGGGAAAGTTATATCATATGCATCTCGGCAATTGAAAGAACATGAAAAGCAATATCCGACTCACGACATGGAATTGGCAGCTGTGATTTTTACTCTAAAAACATGGAGACATTACCTCTTGGGAACGAAGTGCCAAATCTATACTGATCACAAGAGTTTGCAATACTTGTTCAACCAGAAGGAAGTGAATATAAGGCAGCATCGATGGATCGAACTTGTTAATGATTACGATTGTGAGATTCTCTATCACCCGGGAAAAGCCAATGTGGTAGCCGACGCCTTGAGCCGAAAGGAAAGACGTGGAACAATCAAAGCAATGAAAATTTGCTTAACTCCTGATCTTCATCAAGAGATCTTGAAATATCAAAAAGAGGCTGTCAAAGAAGAAAATAAGAAGACATAGAAAGTGGGTAAATTGATGTCCATCATGAAATCGAACGATGAAGGAATATTATGTTTTCAAGGTCGGATATGGGTACCAAGCTATGGGAATACACGGGAAATCATATTGAATGAGAGTCACAAGTCCCGTTATTCTATTCATCCAGGTACCAACAAGATGTACAAAGACTTGAAATTATTTTATTGGTGGCCAGGTCTCAAGAATGATATAGAAAAATATGTAGAACGATGTTTAACATGTCTGCAAGTTAAGATTGAGCATCAGAGACCCTATGGGAACTTACAATCATTGGAAATACCAGTCTGGAAATGGGATCACATTACAATGGACTTTATCATGAAGCTACCCCGAACTCTGAAAGGTTATGATGCAATCTGGGTAATAGTGGACCGTCTATCAAAGTTTGCACATTTCTTACTGATGAAAGAAACTTATTCATTAAAAAGATTAGCTGAGATCTACATCAAAGAAATTGTGACCAGACATGGTGTTCCATTGTCCATTATCTCTGACAAAGACAGTCGCTTCACCTCAATATTTTGGGAAAGTCTGCAAAGAGCATTGGGATCACAAATTAGATTGAGTACGGCTTATCATCCACAAACGAACGGGTAAATGAAAGAACCATCCAGACTCTCGAAGACATGTTGAGAAATTGTGTCATCGACTTCGGGGGATCATGGGAGGAACATTTGCCATTAATAGAGTTTGCCTACAATAATAGCTATCACTCCAGTATCCAGGCGGCACCTTACGAAGTCTTATATGGAAGGAAATGCGGAACACCGTTGTGTTGGAATGAGGTAGGTGAAAAGCAATTGACAAGTCCTGAGATTGTGCAAAAGACGTCTGGTTGGTCTGGCTTCTGGATGGCTTTTAAGAGTTTTATTTCAGAATAATTTCAAGAGTACAAGTCTTGTACTAAACTTATCTAGACTTTGAAGATAAGTCTTTAACACTTAGACTTAGACTTGTAATCTAGAGGCCCTCTGGTTGGTCTAGCTTTTGGATGACTTTACTTCTGGTTGTTTATTTAAACCTTGGAAAAATATTTCAATCCATCATAAAGAAACCAGAGGGGCTCTGGTTGATCTTCATGTTTAACCAGAGGGTCTCTGGTTGTAATTGGAACTCAATTTTTTTTTAAGTTATTAACATTTTTTTTACCCAGAGGCTCTGGATAAACGAACCAGAGGTCTGGTTGACCAGAGGGCCTTTGGTTGGCCTTGCTTTTAGGTTGGTCAGTTGTGATAACCGAGTCTTGGTTATCACCTGAGATAACTAATACGTAATTATTATTTATTATATTTTATGTGACAGCATGATAAATTGATATATTTGATCATGCTAGTATATGAGTTTTATGCATAATGTGAATATGCATGACTAAAATATGATAATATGCATAAATTATTTTGGGCAAACATGGTTACTATATGCATGCATGGTTATTATATATGGAATATGTATAATTGCATGCATGAAGTTGAATGTATGCATGGGTTATATTCATGCAAGAGTAAGAGCATGTTTACTTGTGGCTTAATGAGCTTACCCGATAAATGGGCTTATTCGCACAGCCATTTTAGGCTGTTTACTTCGGGCTTATTCGCCCAGACATAGGCTTATTCGCATAGCAGGATATCAGCCCTTGTCCACATTAAGCCAACAAAAAGACCTGCCTACCCTTCAACAAAACCCACGCCTCTCTTTTCTCCTCCAATAGTCGCTCCTTCTCAAAAGCTTGTTTATTGCTTCTGAATCAAAACCCCAGATCTTGAATCAAAAACTTTGAATAACAAAAAGATTTCATACATCAAAGAGTTAAATCGAAGGTTTTCAAACCCATTTCATGCATCAAAAACCCAGATTTGGAACCTGGAAGCACCATCCCCATCGAAAAAGATCTGGAACACCGCCATTGAGCGACGAAGATGAAGATGAGGCATAGAAGGCAGCAGTTGCTGGGTGGTGAAGGAGTTGGGGAAGACGAACGGGAGGCCGGCAGAGGGACTTATGGTTCATTGGAGAGTGGAGCGTCGTTGTTTTCTAGGGGTGGGGGAGGATTTCATCGTTGGGAAGAGTTGGGTTATTAAGAGGGACTTGTTGATTGAATTTTTTAAGCTAGTTTCAAAAGAATTTCAAAGGTGAGTGGTTAAATGTCTTTTAAAAGTATTGTTGATTTGTATAATGAATTGGGTTATGAATACTTACCCGGACATAACTTTAAATCGAACAAGTAATGTCCAGATTATTTTAAGTCGGATACGTGTTGTCTGATTTAGTCTTAAATCGATCATAGTATTGATCGGATCAATATGTTGATGATGTTCTATCTTTGTAAATCGGATAAGGATTTTGAACGGAGAAGTAGGAATATGATCAAGGCTGCCCGATTTTGATTCCAGTCCAAATAATGTAATATCTGGTTTAGATATAAATCGGACAAGGCTTGATCGGGGTAGTACTAAGTCTGTCTGGACTTATAAATCGGACAAGGGGACTTGTGTTGTCCGAATTGATATATCGGCCAAGACTTGACCGGAGATGAAGTCCGGCCAAGTCTATGTTGTCTAAATTGTTAAGATTAACCAGATTTATACTTTGACTAAAGTATTTGTTCCAAATAAATTGTTATAACCGGGTTTCAGACAACCTGGATTGAGGTAACCTATACGTGATTATTACATGATGGCATGCATGGTAATTAATTAATGCACGAATAGTATGCATATATGTGAAATATGCATGTTTAATTTAGAAATGCATGAACCATATATGCATGTGAATATGATGATGTGCATGCATATGAAAAGATGATATGCATGTGTATATGATAATAAGCATACATGAATAAGGTGAGGGTGCATGTGCGGTAACATGCCTATGTGAAATATATTATTAAAATAAATGGTATCTTCATAATGAAGAAAGTTTGTTTTAAAATAATAAAAACCCCTCTGCCTGTGAGTTTTATAATGATAAAAGACTCCACCACCCTTGCTGAATATATATAAAGAAAGGAGAAAAGATAAGATGCTATCTTATCACTTATTAGAAAGGAAAAACATGTTGAGAGAGAGAAGGGTTTTGAGGCGGTGAAGGGCATTCTTGAAGAAAATTGCTATTTTAAAAACAAGTACTTGAAGGTTCTATGTTGCTGGGTATTATACTTGCAGAATATGTGTTGTTAAGTTGAGTCTTTAAACTACCATTGATTATAAACTGTGAGTTTTGAAAATTAAACTTTATGTCTTTGTTGTATATAAACTACTGGGTTTTTGGTAGTTGATTGGAAGAAAAGATGGTAAAACTGTTTTAACAGTTTTAAAGATGATATTGTTATAAACTTGAGCATTGGAAACTGTTTTAGGAAATATAAAGAAGAGGTTGCTTCTTTAAAATAATTTTTAAATGATATCCTATTGAAAGGATACAAAAGGATTTGAGTTTGGAAATATTATTGCAAGAACTGGTTGTTCTTGAATATTCAGAGTTATGATGATAAAACTGTTTTGAAACTATTATTGATTGAAAACTATAGAGGATATTCCTTCGAGACGGTTATGACTTTGGTATGTCTTTGTTTGGGATTAATCTATAGATTTTATGGATAAAACTATGAATGAGGATTCGATAAGATGGTTGTGAGTGCAGTCCTTCATCTGAACTATTTCATAGATTTTGAAGAAGAAATAAGGGTGGCATATCAAGGAGAGGTGTCTTTTGGNATAAGGGTGGCATATCAAGGAGAGGTGTCTTTTGGGATAAGGGTGGCATATCAAGGAGAGGTGTACCTTCGGCTATAAGGGTGGCATATCAAGGAGAGGTGTACTTTTGGATATAAGGGTGGCAATTGAGTGTGGTTATTATAGCTCTTGCTATTATGTCTTTTAAGATTACAACAGATTTGAGTACTTACTTCTTTGTGATTTGGGGACTCAGAGATGTTGTTCTTATTAGAAATAATAGTATTGATGTTATTCATAATGGAAAACTTGGCCTATGGCCATGGTTTTGGTTATGAAACTGTTTTTGATCAAATGTTTGGATACAGAGGAACCAGAAGAGCTCTGGTTGTTCCTTGAAAGGAACCAGAGGGGCTCTGGTTGGTCCTCACTATAGAACCAGAGGGTCCTGATTATTGATTTGAGAAATGTACAAATTCTTACTAAATGTACTAGTTGGACCAGAGGCTCTGTAGTTATTGATAAGAGCTTCTGTGTCAAAATCATATTTTAAGAAGTTTTTAAGAAAAGGATTTTATACTTAGAAAGTTTTCTTACAAAAGACATACCATAGGGGCTCTGGTTGGCCTACGCGGGTTGGACCAGAAACTCTGGTTGGTCTTGCATTTGGAACCAGAGGCTCTGGTTGGCCTATGCGGATTGGACTAGAAGTTCTGGTCATACAAGATCTTTTCAAAAATATATTTTAATCATGAAGGAGCTATTTAAGTATCGATGAAGTTGATCTATGAAATATTTGGGAACTCTCACCAAGTAAGAGGCTCTGGTTAGCTTAACCAGAAGCTCTGGCAGAGGAACCAGAGGGGCTCTGGTCCTCTTGTTTATGGAAATATTTTCTAAGTCTGTCTTTGGAACCAGAGGTCCGATGGACTCAAACAGAATGTGATTTTATCTTTTACTATATGGGTTGGTATATTTTTAATAAATGTTTTGGTGATCTTCACCTTGCATTACATAAAAAGGGAATCCTCACTAGACATTCATGTCTAACCCTCATTTTCATTTTTAAATATGTGTGCAAGTAATATCATTTATAATGATAGTAAGGAAAAGGGAAAATGTGAATTATTTCCCTGTGTGCCTAGCTTTATGAAGATCATTTTGGATGTGTTTTGAAGAATACATGTTATGGATACAAGAGCATGTAATTTGGAATTTTTAAGATGTGCATTTTGTATTGTAGACTCTTGTATTATGGACCTTTGTGGGCTTAACATGTATTCTATGTAAGAATTTTGTGTTATATGCAATTATGGAAGTGGGGGTGTTACATAAATCATCATTTTAATATTCTTTTATGATAATAAAGAATGAGAATTTTTAATAAAGATGATTTTGATCTAATAATATTTCATTAGGACATTTATGGTTGCGGTCTGTTCTAAATGAAAATATTTTCTAAATGATTTGATGAGGATATAAGGGTGGCATATCAAGGAGAGGTGTACCATGGGATAAGGGTGACATATCAAGGAGAGGTGTACCATGGGATAAGGGTGACATATCAAGGAGAGGTGTACCTTTAGATATAAGGGTGGCATTTGTATGTGTAATGTGTGATATAACTCTTATTATTATATCCTCTAAGATTACTGTGATTTGGAATCTTTATTTCTTTGTGATTTAAATATTTAGAATTAGGGTTCTTATTGAAAATCGTAGTCTGGATGTTATTGAGAAGTTGATAACAGGTTTATGGACTGAAACTTTGACTTAACCTTGTTTATAAGTAAAAGATTTAAAAAGTGGCATTATGTGAAACCTGGTTGGTTCTAACCTATTTAGTTAAATATGTTATTTATAAGGCCGAGTAATTGGCTTTGAGAAATTGGCAAGGTATTGGTATTATGTTTTACTTGGTCATATATTTGTTATATATATGAAAAGTTGATTTAAATAATGTTTTGGTGATCTTCACCCTGCAATGACATAGAAAAAGGGATCTCACTAGACCTTTCGGTCTAACCCTCATTTTGTGATTTTAAATATGTATTGCAGGAGACGTTGTTGGTAAGGGGAAGGGGACAATGTAATATTTTCCCATATGCATGTCTGTATGAAGATTTGTCCATGATGTATATAGTTTTTGGTAGAAGAATGATGTTAAGTACAATAAGAGTATTTTGGAATTTTTGGACCATGTATTCTGTATGATAGATTCTTGTACTAAGGGACCTGAATGGTGTATAAACATGTATTTCTTGTAATTGAAGTATGTGTTACATGCAATGTGTAGAATGGGGTGTTACAGATAGTGGTATCAGAGCCTGAGTTTAAAGGATTTTGGTATTTAACAGTATAATACCTAGACTTAAACTATTTTATTGCATGTTAGGGGTCCCGAACATAGTTAGCACCACTAGAAATAAATATGATGAGTTAAAAGAACAGTGTGTAAGGTAAATTTTAATTACAGCTGGCCAATGTAATTATGAATTTATAGGTACATATCTGGACTTGAATATTTCATTATATTTGGGAATGTGAATACGTGATCATTAACATTGAAATCTGCAGATGTCTAGCCGAACAAAGAGATCTGAGAGAATTGCTCGTCATGAGTCTGAAGAAAGAAATGAATCACCCTTAATCTTCCAACAAGTACTTCTGGAAATAGAGGTCGGGGAAGAACCAGGGGAAGGGGAAGAGGCAGAGGAAGGAATCAGACACAGGGAAGGGGTCAGGCTGAAACTCATTCCGAACATGAAGAATCTCACTCTGGAAATGTTCATGAAGAATAGGTACCACATCCAGAGTATATAACAAGAGACATGTTGGCAGAGGAAATGGGAAAGTTAAGAGAAACCTTGACATCTATTATGGGAATACCAGCAAGGGTTGAAATGGAAAGAGTGGAAGTACATCCCTCTGTTCCAGTTGCTCACAACAAGGAGACATCAAAATGTTCCTAACCTGTAAACCGCCAACTTTCTCTGGAGAAAGAGATCCAGTTAAGACTATGTGTTGGATCAAGGAAATTGAGTCTGTGTTTAACACCATTAGGTGTCCAGAAGCAGATAAAGTTTGATTTTTTGTATCTGTATTGAAGTCTAATGCTCTGTTTTGGTGGGAAGTAGAGTCGTTGGCCAGAACAGATGTCTTACAAACATTATCTTGGGCGGAATTTGTAAACTGATTCAAAGATCAGTTCTGTCCCAAGACGGTTGTACGACAAATGGAGGAAGATTTTCTGAAGTTGGAATAGGGTAACGGAAATGTTCAAGAGTACACTGAAAAGTTCATTGAGTATTCCAGGTTTGCTGAACATTGCATCTCGTCAGAATCCAAGAAGGTGGAAAGGTATATTTGGGTTTAAAACCTGCGATTCGTGAATTTATAATCGCTATGAACCTACTACCTTTTCATTAACTGTGGACGCAGCGGAAGTTACTGAGTGAAATAAGAACCGGCAGACAGAGGGTAAGATTGTTGAGAAAAGAAAATGGGAAGGACCTTCGTCTAACTTTCGAGAGCCAAAATCGGTGAAATATGATAATAGAACCGAACAGAAGGTCGGTGAGAAAGTTTATACTCAATGCCGACAGGTTCACCAAGGGGACTGTAAATCAGACCCAAGAAAATGTTACAAACGCGGCGAGGCAGGTCATTTTTCAAGAAGCTTCCCAACCAACAGAAGATGTTTTCATTGCAATTCTCCAAATCATATTTGACCCAACTGTCCGTTGTTGAGAACTCCACAGTTGACTATGGGGAGTAATGTATTGGGTACTCGGGGAAGACCTAATGTATCCAGTGAAAGACAAGGAGGGGCACGGGGACGGTCCTTCCAGATAACAAAGAACGAGGCAGAGGCCACGCCATATGTAGTAACAGGTACCTTCCTTCTGAATTTTATACGTGTTAAGGTGTTGTTTGATTTCGGTGCAAACTTTTCGTTTGTATCACCATCATTTGCTCAATTTGCGTGTTTGAATTATGTGCTGCTTGATGATGAATTAGTAGTTGACAGTTGACACTACTAATAGTTAGGAATCTGTTACTAGTGTATTCAATAACTGCGTTATTATTATTGAGGGGTGTGAGCTACCAATTCGGTTGTTCCCAATGCCGATGAAAGAGTTTAATGTAGTAGTAGGTATGGATTGGTTGGCAGAACATCAAGCTAGTATTTTCTGTAATAAAAAGATGATCAGAATCATTTTGCCAGACAAAGGGTCAGTTGTTATCTATAGTGATCGCCAAAATCATCATACTAGCCTTTTATCTGTGTTGAAAGTCCGAAAATGTATTCGAAAGAAGTGTCAGAGATGTTTGGCGTATATTATTAATGCAAAGAAAGAGAAAGGAAAGCAAAAATTGATTCCAATTGTTAATGAATACCCAGAAATCTTTCCAGAAGACTTGTCTGGTTTTGCACCAAAGAGGGTTATTGAATTCAGAATTGATCTTTTACCTGGGGCAGCACCAGTAGCCAAGGCGTCGTATCGGTTGGCTCCATTAGAATTGAAAGAATTGGCAACTCAGTTAAAGGATTTACATGATAAATGATTTATTTGACCCAGTACTTCATCCTGGGGTGCTCCGGTCCTAGTTGTTAAGAAGCAAGATGGATCTATACGGATGTGTATAGATTATCGGGAATTGAACAAGTTGACAATCAAGAATAAATATCCTTTGCCAAGGATTGATGACTTGTTTGATCAACTGGTGGGGGCAAGCTTGATAGCCCCACTACAATGATCAATCTTCAAGCAATCTTCATAACAATGGCAGATTTGGATCTAACACTCAAGAACATTCATAAGAGTTGAGAGAGAAAGTCAACAAAGAATACTTGGTCAAACCTTTATTACATATATCAAATTTTACAAATGAGCTCTCTACAAGATTTACAAAGACATCACCCTATTTATAGGGTCAAACTTCTAAACATAGTCAAAGTCAAACCTATCTAAGAAAAGTCAAACACGATGACTTTTACAATTATAGACACTATTTAACTTTCAAGACGAATACAATTTAATACTGATTCTCAGTCCTAACATTCTCCCCTTTTGTATTCAGCCTTGAAAGAAATTCTGCACTTTGAGTCCTGTTTGAACTTTGAATCTTTAAGCTCATTATGTCATCTTCAAAAAAATTCTTCAACTTGAAATCTTCAAGCAATCAACTGTTGAGATAGATCTTCTAGCATACTCCCCCTTGAATGTAGAACCATAGTGATCTTCTCTTTTGACAATGTAGAACAGTAATCATCAGAAACAATGTACAAAATTTGATCTTCAAAGAATATTCAGAATTAATCTTCAGTAAATTGTTGTAAAGATGATTTTCACATTCAACATCTCTCAGTTGTTGTAGCACATGAATAATCTTTCTGTAATTATCTCTAGTTGCACTTCTTTTGAGTCTTTTGTCATTATCAAAGTTACTCCCCCTTGATCTTTGCATCAGATTCCCTTTGTAATGTTCGGAATTGGACATTTCATTCATTATTACATACTCCTCCTTATGATGAAATGAGAATCATTCCATCATACACAAGAATGAATGAAATTTTCCGCATAAGCCGTCAATTCAAGAAATTGTAAGTAGATCTTTGCAAAACCACTTGTTTAATCTTTTCAGACTAAGGGAATGGGAAGGTAACATCCAATTTCAACGAATGAAATTGTTTTCAATCTTATAAAAAGATTGGCCTGTGAGTATAACAGATATATTCAGTACAACGGATGTACTGTATATATGAGACTTTTTAATGCTCATCTCACCAGGTCTTCCATTCAATCATTGATAACTAAAAAATAGCATATCTATGAATGTTTTGGTAAATTAACATATAAAATGCTAAATTTGTGTAGTGTAGAAAAATAAATCAACTAATGCTTCTGTTTAGGCTCAAAAAGATAAATCGTGTGGACTACACAAATATATTAGACTCAATATGTGATCAAAAAGACTTGAAGGGGGGACATATATCCTTCTGATTTCAATATCAACTTTCTCCGAATAAGAAATTGATAGATGATGAGCTGCGTGCCCCAAATGTTATTGAAACATTTATCTGTTGAGATATAAATGAGTAGTTGGTGGAGTTGTGACAAGAATTAGCCTGGGCTTTGCCTTTTTCAATATTAGTCTCCAAAAAATCGAAAATTAATAGATTATGTGGTATGCCCGGATTTTAGAAGTTTATAACAGGATTTTCGTATTCTTTTAATCCTGACACAACTCTCGTCAATTCTTTTAGCTCACAACAACTACCCCTCTCTTTTTCATTTTAGTCTCAGCACACAATCTCTTTTGTATATAAAGCTCACTCAGATATGGTTTTCCTCTTGGATAGATCTGTCGGTTTTGACATTTCACAGAGGTATTTCTGATAAGCACTCAGTCCCTCCTAAAATAGTATGCTCAGTTGATCAAAATATTATTTCTTTAAAGCACAATGATCAGATAAAAATTGATCAAAAAATTTGGCTTTAAACAGAATTAACGAAAGAATGATGCGACAACAAATAGATTATTCGATATTCGAGAGAAATGAATGAAGATCTGTAAGAACAAGTTTACAGATTCTGATATTCAAAAATTATCGAATGTATATGAATCAATGTAAAAAAATATCAGAAAATAAAGTTGAATACAAACGAGCATATTATCACCGAAAATGATTTTCGTATAAGAGACGTGATAATAACAGTTTGAAAAATAGCTGAAACAGGTATTGGAGTTATGTATGATGAGAAATTACACAAGTAAAATCTCAAGAAATACCTGTTCAGAAAATGTACTCGTTTCCCAAAAAAATTTCATTTTCCGAAAAAAACATTTATTAAAAATTTCTAGAGACTCCCCCTAGAAAACAGATTTAAGTAATGAATCAATTAAGCTCAAAAAAAATTAAAAAGAATAAGGAAAACATTTTAAGTACGGGTTCTAAACTGAGTGTTTAGAAACCACCCTCGGTAAAGCACGGGTCCTGAACTGAAATGTTCAGAAGCCTCGTTTGGAATAAATTACAACTCCCCCTGCATTGGTGTATCATAGAAATGATATTCTGATCAGCACAAACTTGACACACCTGCAAAACCAGGTTAAGTAGATTTTGGTACCCAAACGAACTTGGGTCCTATTTTGTTAGTATTGGGTTGGGGTATGTTGAAATTTCCAAACCATTTATTTCTATAAGATATTTTCTTTTCAGCACTATTAACAGGATGATTATATACATAATATGAACCATGCCAGTTATTAAAATCATACCTGTTCTTAAACATTCGAATTAGTCTGATATATGTTGTTTGTACTCCATCTGTTATAGATYTTCTTATTCACAAAATCTGTTGATTTACATGTGGAGCACATGATTCTTCTCTTGCTAAGATGAATCAAATCAGAAGTGGATCTCACAAAGCAAGGAAGATTGCTAGTAACAACAGAATTCTGAGATAAAACAGATTCAGACTTATTAACCCAAATGCTTTTAATCTTTGAAGAGTAATTGGGTGATCTAATGACATACCCTTGATAATACTGATTAGAAAGAGAATAGTTCTTAGAAACAATAGATTTAGAACTACTTGAATAACTGTTTGATTTGGAACAGTCATAAAAATTGGTTTTACATTGTGATTGAGAACCAGTTGGACTTTTAGCACACGAAAAGTCTTTGACTTTTTGTAAAAGATGGTCTCTTTCAACAGTAACTAAATCATATTTCTTTTTCAGATCAGTTCTCATGTTCAATTCAGTTTCAAGGTCTGTCTTTAGATCAGACAATTTCTTTGAAGTATCCAAAAACTTACCTTCTAATTCCTTCTTTAACCTTTCAAATACTTTCCTTTCTTTCTCAAACTTCTTTCTTTCTTCATCTGAACTTCCCTTCTCATTTTCTGAAGCAATGTCAAGCCATTTCTTTTTCTCTATAAGCTCTTTGGCAATTGCAACATTTTTCTTAACAGTGTTTTTCTTTTCAAGAACAAACACTTTCTTCTCTTCATCTAATTCTTTCTTATTCTGAATAATGTTGTCAGACAATTCCAAATTCTTTCTTTGACATTCTTCTTCATATTCTTTCTTCTCTTTATCAAACTTGGATCGTTTCAAGATGATAACTTGTTCAAAACCTGATATTTGTTTYGAAAGCAAAGTGACATTCAGCTCTAATGTTTTTATCTTGCTTTCAAACACTTTCCTTTCAGCATTAAATCTCTTTTCAGTTTCTAAAACCTTTTCTTTCTCGAAATCCAGTAACTTCCTTACATCAAACAACTCACTTTCAGATTTATGCATTATAGTTGTTAGGTCCTCAATCTGTTTGTTTAACCTAACTGTCTCTTCTGGATTAGCACAAGTTTTTATTAGATCACTCAGCTTTTCTTGCAAAACTCTCTTTTCTTCTTTCTCTATCTCATGATAGTCAGTCAGACGAATTGTCCATGATATATTCTTATTAAGCTCAGAATTTAGTTTATTGTACTTCTCTTTAAGCTCTCTATAATCTCTCTCGTAGAAAGCTGCCATTTTAGAAAAATTAAGATTGATCAGATATAGGATCTATGCGATGAAATCAGATAAAAAAATTAGGAACAGTTAAGCTCAAAAAAAATAACAGAAAACACAAAAAACTGATGAGAAATCAGATAATTGACAAAAAACTGTCAAAAATCAGTAAAAACTGTCAAAACTGTTGAAAACAGTTAAAAATTATTAAAAACAGTCAAAGACAGTTGAAACTGATGAAAAACAGTTTACGCGACAAAAAACAGTTCAACGATTCTCAAATAGTTAAAAACACAAAAACCAAAACAGATAAACGAAATGATCCAAAATTAAAATCTAAACAAAAACTTAAAATTCAAAACCAAAAACACAACAAGCCCAATTACAAAAATTACAAAGATTACAAAGAACTAATTAAATCTGCACACCAAAGTCCACTCTTCTTCTGAATTTCAGATTGCAACTATGAGCAGTTCACTTCAAATACTCAAACACATCTGATCATATTATAGCTGCAAGTGCAAGATTTTCAGTAGCAAATCTGAAACAAACAACCTTCAATTGTATGGCCTTCTTTTCTTTTATGCCTTCAAACCTAACTTTGTAACTGATTAAACCTTCTTATACTTGACTGCAAACAAATACTTCAAACCACTTAAACAACTCACTCAAACAGCAAATCAATACCTCGAATCAACCAGCGACAAATGTTGATTCGTATACACAGTGTAGTTCACTTGATATTTCGGTCAGACTCTGTCTCAGACTGTCACGATGCTGAATCAGACCTTTACCTTTTGTAACAGCGATGTGAAGCTTTTCCCTCAGAGCAGATATCCGCTGCTCGGACTGATTAGCTTCCACAGCAGACTAACACAATATCCAAAGCTTTGCTACCACACTGTTCTGATATGCTCCACATTTCTATGATTGCAACTTGAATCCTGCTCACTGAAATCACTGAAATAAATTGGTGTTTAAAGCTAAAAACAAGTGTTGTCAATATAGCAGGCAAAAACAATCAATATTGCTATCAATTTTGCAAGCAATGGTTCTTGATCCAGCTTGACACAGATTTACACAGAATAATTGACTAGGCTGTACTTGGTAGTGTGTAAGAGCTGTTACAACTCTTGATTCACAACCAATAGGTATCTGTGTAGCTTCCTCTAGCAGTCTCGGTTTGTGCTTCGTCCTGAATGACAGCAACACCTTTGAAGAACAGCTAACACCTTCTTACATCAAGCAACAAATCTGTGTATGGTTTGTGCAATAAAGAACAAACACAAAACCTGCAGAAAACACTTCTTACACCAAGCAACAAATCCAACCAAAATTGAATAAGCTTTGGTCACTAAATTGAACTCAAACAGATTCTGTAACAAAAGATTCAAATCAAACAATTTCAAATCAGCTGGGTTAAAAACTTTTGCACCAGTGCTCAAACTCAATCAACTCAAGCAAATCAAAACTTAAAACCTGTTCGATGAAGGATGAAATCAATTTCTACACACTCAACGAAATCAAACTCAAACAATTAAAATCAAACAGATTCTGCGATTGGACAACAAAGATCAAACACAGTTGATGCTTCTGTTTTGTTTAGAAGATGACAACAGTAAAACACCCTTATATTTCCTTTTGCATCATCAATACCAATTTGATGACACAAACAAAAACATCTACCGGTATTGCTACTACCTGTTCAATCATAAGATCAACTCAAACAAACAGCAACAATTTGTTCAGAACCTGGACAAGAAAGGAGACAAATCATCTATTTTGCTCTTCATCTACAGGAATCTCATCTATTTCAAAGTTCCTGTACGCAATTGCAACACACCGCAAGCTCCTTGCAATGCTTTAAAATTCTTGTGTAAACAACTATTACAAAATTGTACCCTTGTGTTCGATTTCAGTAATCGATTTTTAATCACAAACAATTATTGAACGATGAATATAAGAAGCCAGATGAGATGTTGTCCGATTTAAAAAAAAATTACACAACATACAGAACCTGTAAATGAGCGATAAAGAATCCGGTGAGATGGACTGAACGATTTAGTAAACCGGATACCTCGATGTACAAACTACTAAGTCCTAAATCGGTTTATGAGAGTGAGCGATTTACCTGAATCCAATCAAGAATTGTGCGAATCCGGACACTTATCCGATCAAGACTTCTGCGATTTAAATCCTTGTCCGCTCAGATTGTGATCGATTTAGACTTGTCTGCTCAAGGCTTCTACAATTTAAACTTTAATCGCACAAGCCCTTGAAAAATTTAGCAAGATTCGGTCACCAGCTACCAAGCGATTTAATGGAATCCACTCAAGCTTAAGCTCTAAATCGCTCAAACATCCGCTCAAAGGGTGAACGATTAAGACTTAGAAAAATCAATCAACAGTACGATCAATCTTGATTTTGAGCTGATTTTGCAAGTGATCGATGTAGATGAAGATGATAGAACCTGATTGACGAAGATGATAATAGATGAATGGGCTCTTGCCAAAAGAATGGGCCTTTAATCTGATGGACAATTGTTTTTAGGTCCAAAAACAAAAACAAACAAAAAGAATTTAAAAAAATTTGATCAAAAACACTAACTTTTTAAAAAATTTAAGAACACGAAAAAAATTCACAAAAACGATCAAAACTTGAAAAACAGATGATCAAAATGTAAATCTTCGTGTAAAACAAAGATTCACAACAAGATTACGCACAAAATGATTACGGTTTTAACACCAAAACTCAAAAAAATTGACAAGATTTTGGATCAAAAACTCAAAAAAATAAGAACACAAAGAACTTAAAAAAATTCCAAAAAAAAAATCTTCAAAGATCTTCAAATCTGTTGATCTTTTCTTTTGATTTCTTGCATTTCTACTTTGATACCAATTGATAGTCCCACTACAATGATCAATCTTCAAGCAATCTTCATAATAATGGCAGATTTGGATCTAACACTCAAGAACATTCATAAGAGTTGAGAGAGAAAGCCAACAAAGAATACTTGGTCAAACCCTTTATTACGTATATCATATTTTACAAATGAGCTCTCTACAAGATTTACAAAGACATCACCCTATTTATAGGGTCAAACTTCTAAACATAGTCAAAGTCAAACATATCTAAGAAAAGTCAAACACGATGACTTTTACAATTATAGACACTATTTAACTTTCAAGACGAATACAATTTAATATTGATTCTCAGTCCTAACAAAGCTATTTTTCCAAGATCGATTTAAGGTCAGGGTATCATCAAAATGGGAGATCCCAAAGACTCCTTCTGAAATCCGAAGCTTTTTGGGATTGGCACACTATTATCGTAAATTCATTCAAGAATTTTCTAAAATAGCTGTGACATTGACCAAACTGACTTGGAAGAATGTTAAGTTTTAGTGGGAGGAAGAATAGCAAAAATCCTTCCAACTGTTGAAAGATCATCTCTGCAATGCCCTAGTGTTGACCTTACCAGATGGATCAGAAGATTTTGTAGTATACACTGATGCCTCGAAAATGGGATTGGGATGTGTTCTAATGCAAAGAGGAAATGTGATTTCTTATGCGTCAAGGCAACTGAAGGATCATGAGAAGCAGTATCCAACTCATGATATGGAATTGGCAGCAGTAGTGTTTGCTTTGAAAATATGGAGGCATTACCTTCTGGGAACAAAGTGCCAGGTCTACACGGATCATAAAAGTCTACAGCATTTATTCAGCCAGAAAGAACTGAATATGCGGCAGCGTCGATGGATTGAACTTGTTAATGACTATGATTGTGAAATTCTCTACCACCCAGGAAAAGCCAATGTGGTAGCTGACGCTTTAAGTAGAAAGGAAAGAAGTGGGACTATAAAAACTGTGGGAATGAGAATAAATTTAGTCCTTAATATTCATAAAGAAATTCTGAGATGTTAGAAAGAAGCTATGAAAGAGGATCTTATCAAGTCATAAAGATTGGGAAAGTTGATTTCGACTTTGGAACCGAATGATGAAGGAATTATGTGCTTTCAAGGACGAATTTGGGTACCGTGTTTTGGGGATATCCGGAAAGTTATTTTGAATGAAAGCCATAAGTCTTGTTACTCTATACATCCAGGTACCAATAAGATGTACAGAGATCTGAAACCTTTTTATTGGTGCCCCGGATTGAAGAAAGATATAGCCAAATATGTGGAACAATGTATAACGTGTCTACAGGTTAAGAGTGAGCACCAGAAGCCTTATGGAAATCTTCAATCTTTAGAGATTCCTGTATGGAAGTGGGTTCACATTACAATGGATTTTGTCATGTAGTTACCTCGAATTCCGAAAGGGTATGACGCCATCTGGGTAATTGTTGATCGCTTATCTAAATTTGCGCATTTTCTACCTATAAGAGAGGGCTACTCTTTAGAAAAGTTGGCACATATTTATATCAAAGAAATTGAAACCAAGCATGATGTTTCACTATCTATCATCTCTGATAGAGATAGTCGTTTCACCTCAAAGTTTTGGGAAAATTTGCAAAAAACTCTGGGGTCTGAAATCCGATTAAGTGCAGTCTATCATCCGTAAATTGACGGGCAAAGTGAAAAAACCATCCAGGCTCTCGAAGATATGATGAGAACTTGTGTCATTGACTTCAGGGGACCGTGGGATGATCATTTGTCATTGATAGAGTTTGCTTATAATAACAGTTACCATTCCAGCATCCAAGCGGCACCATATGAAGTATTGTATGAACGTAAATGTCGAACGTCGTTGTGTTGGAGCGAGGTAGGTGAGAGGCAGTTAAAGGGTCCTGAAATTGTTCAAGGAACTTCCGAAAAGATTGAACAGATCCGTGAAAGAATTAAAACAACACAAGACCGCCAGAAAAGTTATGATGATAATCGTCGAAAACCGATTGAATTTTGTATGGGCAATTTTGTGATGTTGAAAGTTTTTCCATGGAAATGTGTTATCAGATTCAGAAAGAAGGGTAAGCTCAGTCTAAGGTATGTTGGGCAGTACAGAATTTGTAAACGAATTGGGTTAGTGGCTTATCAGTTAGAACTACCAAAAGAGCTTAGTCTGATCCATAACACTTTTCATGTATCGAACTTGCGGAAATGCTTAGCTGATCCAAATCTAGTTGTACCGCTTCCAAAAGTTAAACTAGACAGTAAGCTGAACTTTGTGGAAACACCAAAAGTTGTGATTGAACGAAAGATTAGAGTGTTGAGAAACAATTATGTCAGTTTGGTTAAAATACAGTGGCAATTTCATAAAGGATCAGAGGCAACCTGGGACGAATCGAAAATAAGAACAGAGTATCTGTGGCTCTTTGATTAAAGGAATTCCGAGACGAAATTCTTTTGAGAGGTGGATAATGTGATAACCGAGTCTTAGTTATCACCTGAGATAACTAATACGTGATTATTATTTATTATATGTCTATGTGACAGCATGATAAATTGATATATTTGATCATGCTAGTATATGAGTTTTATGCATAATGTGAATATGCATGACTAAAATATGATAATATGCATAAGTATGAATGCATGATGTGATAACATGCATAAATTATTTTGGGCATATATAGTTACTATATGTATGCATGGTTATTATATATGGAATATGTATAATTGCATGCATGAAGTTGAATGTATGCATGGGTTATATTCATGCAAGAGTAAGAATGCGGCTGTTTAGTCGCCATACTCATTTTAGAAATATATAAAAGGAGGATGAGGCCTCCATTTTCTCTCTTCTTGCCATTTTTGAGAACCTTGAAAGGGATTTGAAGAAGCCTGTTCGGATTACTTGTTGATTGAATTTTTGAAGCTAGTTTCAAAGGTGAGTGGTTATATGTATTTTAAAAGTATTGTTGATTTGTATAATGAATTGGGTTATGAATACTTACCCGGACTTAACTTTAAATCGATCAAGTGATGTCCGGATTATTTTTAGTCGGATACGTGTTGTCCGATTTAGTCTTAAATCGATCATAGTATTGATCGGATTAATATGTTGATGAAGTTCTATCTTTGTAAATCGGATAAGGATTTTAAACGGAGAAGTAGGAATATGATCAAGGTTGTCCGATTTTTATTCCAGTCTGAATAATGTAATGTCCGGTTTAGATATAAATCGGACAAGGCTTGATCGGGGTAGTATTAAGTCTGTCCGGACTTATAAATCGGACAAGGGGACTTGTATTGTCTGGATTGATATATCGGCCAAGACTTGACTGGAGATGAAGTCCGGCCAAGTCTATGTTGTCTAAATTGTTAAGATGAACCGGATTTGTACTTTGACTAAAGTATTTGTTCCAAATAAATTATCATTTTAATATTCTTTTATGATAATAAAGAATGATGATTTTTTAATAAAGATGATTTTTGATCTAATAATATTCTTTTATGATAATAAAGAATGAGAATTTTTCAAATTTGACACAGACGCTCTTCTAATTTTAAATTCAATTTATCGATATAGTTTCATTTTTAAATTCAAGTCTGAAAAGTCATTCTTTAGAGTTATTTTTCAGAATTATACTTCAGAGTTGTTACAATAGTACAAGTCTGAAGTCATTCTTCAAAGTTATTTCAAGAGTACAAATCTGAAGTTGTAATAATTAGTTTGATTACTTTATTTTAAGAATTTATTAATCATATATTTCAAAGTGTGAGTTTGGGAGGGACTTTGGTGAAAAGAGGCGGTTATAGCACTTGCTATAAATAGCAAGTGCCTTTGAAAAAGAAAGGTTTCTTTTTGGCTACTTTTAGAAGGAAGTCTGGGAGAAAAGAGTGTAAGAAGTTGCTGATAGTAGAAGTCAATTCGAATCAAGGTGAGTGTATTAAGCTTTTGGATATTACTCAATTGACTATATAGAACTTAATTGCTATTTGAACTGTTTTATGAATCTATTTTATATATCATACGGATATCTTTTAAACCGAACAAGGTTTGTCCGAGTATGGCTAAATCGCTCAAGTCTCAATCGGGGTTCATCTTAAATCGCCTAAGTATTGACTGGGGTTCATCTAATCCGCTCAAAGATACTTGAAGTTTTTTCCTTAAACCGATCAAGTGACATCCAGTTTACATCCTAAACCGCTCAAGGTTTGTCCGAGTTAATGGCTAAATCGCTTAAGTATTAAGCGGTTTAAACCTAAATCGCCCAAGTGTTGATCGGGGTAACAATCATGTGTTGTCCGGATTAGATGTCCGGACAATGTTGATCAGATTCCATATCTGGCTAAGTTGTCCGGATTCCATATCCGGGTAGTGTTGTCTGGATTTCAAAATCTGGTTGATGTTGCTTAGACTTTAATTTGAATTAAAGTTCTTATCATGTAATGGCAGTGTAACCGCGAGAGAGATGTAATGGCGGTGTAACCGCGAGAGAAAAGAGAATAAATATTTATATCTGTACAGGTTTGATTCTAAACTGCTGGTTTGGAAAGTATGTTATTGGTGTGAAATTTGTACACTCACTAGACCTTTTGGGTCTAATGCTCAGTTGTTGGACTAACCTGTTTTGCAGGTCATCATACCTCACAAGATAAAGGCAAGGGAAAGGTTTAGAAATTGATGAAATCTAGTTGCTCATAAATGTATTCAAGAAAGTTTTTGTTAGCCCGTGTTTTGTAAACAATACTATATTTTGTTTTATGAGTATGTGTATGTGGATTATCTGTACGTGGAAATTGTGGGATGTTACAGAAGTCATTCTTCAGAGTTATTTCAAGAGTACAAGTCTGAAGAGTCATTCTAAAGAGTTAGCTCACCTGAACTCTGAAGTCTGCTTTTTCAGACTTAGCTCACCCGAACTCTGGAGTCTGAACTCTGAAGTCTTTTTTTTTTACTTAGAAAAAGAAGTCTGAAATCTTCTTTTTCAGACTTAGAAGTCTAAACTCTGAAGTCTTCTACAAGTCTGAAGAGTCATTCTTTAGAGTTAGCTCACCCGAATTCTGAAGTCTTCTTTTTCAGACTTAGCTCACCCGAACTCTAAAGTCTTTTTTTTTCAGACATAGATATCTCTGATTTAGTGGGATTGATTTTATTCTTCAGAGTTATTTCAAGAGTACAAGTTTGAAGAGTCATTCTTCAGAGTTTTACTTCAGAATTATTTCTAGAGTACAAGTCTGAAGAGCCATTCTTTTCCAGACGAAGCACCATGCAGAGCCTTTGCATATCTCATGCAGAGCCTTTGCATATCGCATGCAGAGCCTCTGCATAGTGCATGAAGAGCTTCTGGCTTGTCTATATAGGGGTGAGCAGCAGAACCGGGTACCCACTTGCGGAACCGGAACTGCCTTGGAACCGCCGGTTCCGAAATCGGAACCGATATGAGTGGTTCCGGTTCCTAAAATACGGAACGATTGAGAATGGTCCGGTTCCGGTTTCGGTTCTGGTTCTCAATTTTTCGGGACTGTTACCCATCGGAACCGGTTCCGGGACTGGGTACCTAGAACCGGCGGGTACCCGGAACCGGTGGGTACCCGATATTTTTCAATTAAAAAAATAATTAATTTTCTTTTAATACTAAATTTAAATTAGGTCAAGAACTTAGAACTCTATATTAGATTTTTGGTCCCGCCTCTACGCCTCATACTCTCGGGCCTGAGGCCTCTCACCGTGAGAATTTGAAACGAGATTCAGAATCATCGCAGTCACGAGATAAAATGATTCGTATTTTTTAAAATTATGTGTTTAATTGGATACGCAGTATATAATCGTTAAACTTTCAACATTTCCAATTATAGTATGTATTCGTTAAACTTTCAACATTTCCTATTAGTCTATTATGATTTGTAATCGTTAAACAATATTTGTAACCATTATTCCATATAATTTGCATTTTTGTTTATTTATTTAATGTTTTGGCAGTGTTTTATTTTTTATTTTTAAATAACAAAATTTTAATATTTTAGGAAGAGGGTACCCGGAACCGGAACCGGTTCCCAGCGGTTCCGGTTCCGGTTCCTGTCAAATAGGGGGGTACCCGCCTATGCTCACCCCTATGTCTATATAGAGCTCTGAAGTCTTAAGAGTTTTACTTCAGAGTTATTTCAAGAGTACAAGTCTTAAGAGTCATTCTAAATTTACTTATAAGTTTAAATTCAATTTACTGATATAGTTTCATTTCTAAATTTTATTTTATTTTAGGGTTAACTTAATTTTAACTGATATAGTTTCATTGCTAAATTCAAGTCAGAATAGTCATTTTTCAGAGTTATTTTTTAGAGTTATACTTCAGAGTTATTTCAAGAGTACAAGTCTTAAGTAACATCGTACTTTCGATGATCATTCATATAAGATAAGTTTTTTGACATGATTTAATTTTTTCAAATTACTCCGTGTAATACACGAGATCAAACCTAGTATGGAATAAATGAATGAACTAAAATACATAAAATTTCAATCTAAAAATAAATTTAAAATTGATTTTATATTAAAAGATACATGTCATCATTCACTTCAACAAATAATATTGAGTTGGATGTCATGTCATTTATCATATCAGCATGGTAGCTGATTAACGGTTAAATCGGTTTCCTAAATACTTAAATGTTTGAAACTTTATATCTAAAGTATCAAAATGAAGTACTTTATCCAAAATAAGAACATTTTCATGCAATTTGTCCAAAGGGAAATTGACCCATCATTTTCCATGTTCATATTGGTCTCTGACCATTTCTCTGTAGAATATACCAAAATGTCATTACTTCCACCAGATTTGCAATATTTGTGACATTTCGTCATTTCTGAGCCTCAGGTTAGCACCTTATTATAGATCCTATATTTAGAATTATAAATTTACTAGGATCTAGTCATGGTGGTTTGAGTTCATCTAGCTTAGTTCCCAAGTTTAGTTCGGAAAAATCACGCCTCGGCAGGTAACCGATAAAGTTAACTTGTGTAATGCCAAATATTTTAGTAATGCTCCAAATAAAATAAAGTTGATATTATAAACTTTTAAATTAAAATACAAAAGTTCCATTTGAATGTCCACATAATTTATCAAAAGGTAGAGTTTTAGAATTAATAGTGTCATTTTATTTATGTTTGGGTAAATTATATAGTGGGTTTATTCATATTAAGAAAAATAAAAGTTTTATTTGGGTTTGGGCCTTTAGAAGCCAGCCCATTTCCTTCTTTAAAAATCTTCATATAAATACCCCCACATCCTTTGAAAAACTCTCATTTTCAAACTCTCTCAGCCTAAACTTTTCATCTCTCTAATCTCTCTCTAAAACAAACCACCCTCTAGCCGATTCCTTCAAGCAAGTCTTCAGGAAAATTCTGTCAATCTTTAAAGAATATTCAAGATTTTAAGACAAATGTATGATCCTAATTATCTTACCCTTGTAAAATAACAAAAGTTTTCATCCTCCTACTCCTACTTCTTGGCCTTTTAGTTAAAATTCTGAAGAGTTAAAGAGTGGAGATTATTCATCAAAGACATGAGAATGTCTTCAAAAAAAATGATAATCCATGATCCATGTTCTTTGATCTTTAAGAAAGTAGGAGAAAGCCCATTTGCATGCGAAGTCCGATCATGTAAAGATATGTTTTGAAGTATGGAAGAATATTGCATGCATCCCAAATCGATTTGTGCATCTTCAAAATTTAATGAAATCGGAAAATAATTTTTGAAGGCTAACCGTTTTTGGTAGTTTGAAAATAGGGTTAAAATCTTTGGAAAATGATGAGTAAATGGCT
>NC_037528.1:40814587-40816258 GCF_001531365.2 Cynara cardunculus var. scolymus | reverse complement strand
ATTTTGATTTCTTTTAATATATATAATTTTTGGGCTATTTTTAGAATAAATAATAAAATATCAACTTTATTTTATGAAAATCCGATGGCATTACATAGGATGCAACTTGGCTTTATCCTTGTTAATAACCCATAGGTGAAGTGAATACTGGATGTTGGTCTGTTTAGGAAGGTAGGGCGGATGTTGAGAGCTTCTGACGTCATCTTCTTAGATATTCATCATCAAACCTGTAAGTTCTCACGGCCCCACTTTTAATGTTTTTTGTTTATTTAAATTGGAGGAAAAGCATGAAGTTAAGCAAACTATACTTTATTTATAACCGTTGGACTAAAGAACTGTTTAGTCGATTCTTTGTTTAAAATCTTTGGACTAAAGAACTGTTTAGTCAAAACCGTTGGACTAAAGAACTGTTTAGTCAAAACCGTTGGACTAAAGAACTGTTTAGTCAAGTTTTGTTTACTGTTTTGCACTATGATATAAATGCTAAATTGATGTGCTTGGGAGTATGTTTCCAAATAAAGTCCCCGTCTGTAAACGCTACTTGTTAACTCGGGCATGTCCCCGGGCCGTGGTATTGTGGATAGCTGCTATTATGTTGACAATCCCACCCAGAAAGGGGTGCACATTACCTATGTTTTCTTAGTCTAATCATGTGGAATTTGGACCACCGCTGAATTAGTACTACTACCAACTGTGGGACCTAAGTAAGTGTACGGGCTACTTATGGTCGTTCGTAAAATAATGGGGCACATTGGTCAGGTAAGGCTCAGTAGCGTCTCAAGCTAAGCATCGTGGTAGATTTACATTTATTAAGTGCAAAATTTTATATATATGTTTGCAAATAAATGATTTATGCATTGTAATGTTTTGTACATATGAAAACCTGTGAACTCACCAACTCTTTGTAGTTGACCTTGTTTTATGTTTCATGCTTTTCAGGATTTAAGTAAGAAATGAAGTTTTTGGGAGCATATTTGTGGCAAGACTGATTAAGTTCGCGTTTGAAGTTTTTTGTATAAGAAGTACACTATTCCATTTTGGTTAATGATGTTAAACTTGTTTTATTTTGTAAAATTTGAAAGGTGTTATTTATTAACTGTTGCTATGACTCGCTTACCTGTTACATCTCGTGTTTCCACTTTAACGGGGTGTGACAGATTTGGTATCATATGATTTTTAAAGCGGGTCATATTATTATATGTCGATTAAACAAAGCCTGATCACCTGTGTTTAATTTACATATTATAAGAAGAACTTAATCGGTTGTACTAGAGATATGCTTAAGTAAAGAAATTGTTATGAAAAGCATGATTTTATGTGTTGCACAAATTATGAATATCCATTGCCCTAGATCGATCAGAGGTGAAGGATTAGAAAATCCCTTATTTTATTAAGTGTCCATGTTGGACCAGAAGCGCTGGTTAGAAGGACCAGAGGTGATGGGTAGAAAATCCCTTATTTTGTTGTGTCCATGTTGGACCAAAAGCGCTGGTTAGAAGGACCAGAGGCGATGGATAGAAAATCCCTTATTTTGTTAAGTGTCCATGTTGGACCAGAAGCGCTGGTTAGAAGAACCAGAGGCGATGGGTAGAAAATCCCTTATTTTGTTAAGTGTCCATGTTGGACCAGAAGCGCTGGTTAAAAGGACCAGAGGCGATGGGTAGAAAATCC
>NC_037528.1:40808775-40810157 GCF_001531365.2 Cynara cardunculus var. scolymus | reverse complement strand
CCAGGAACCGATAAGATGTACAAAGAGCTAAGAGAATATTACTGGTGGCCAGGGATGAAGAAGGACGTTGCTTTGTACGTAAATCGGTGCTTAACCTGTGCAAGGGTAAAAGCTGAACATCAGAAACCGTCTGGTCTTCTTCAGCAACCAGAGATTTCTCAATGGAAGTGGGATCAGATATCAATGGATTTTGTTACAAAGTTACCTAGGACTAGGAGAGGATATGACTCAATTTGGGTCATAGTGGATCGACTTACGARATYYRCGCACTTCTTACCTGTTCGAGAAGACTTTAGTACGGAAAGGCTTGCACATTTATATATCAATGAAATCGTATCGCGTCATGGAGTACCTATTTCCATCATTTCAGATAGAGATAGTCGTTTTATTTCACGATTGTGGCGATCAGTCCAAAAGGCACTAGGCACGAGGTTGGACTTAAGTACTTCCTATCATCCTCAAACGGATGGGCAAACGGAAAGGACTATCCAAACGCTGGAGGATATGTTACGAGCCTGTGTGATAGACTTTGGAGGTAGTTGGGACACTCATCTACCATTGGTTGAATTTTCCTACAATAACGGCTATCACACCAGTATCCAGTACGCACCGTACGAAGCCTTGTATGGGCGTAAATGTAGATCCCCACTCAGCTGGTTGGAAATTGGTGATAGACTGCTGACTAGGCCTGACATTATCCAGGAAACAACCGACAAACTCTCGATCATCCAAGAAAGACTTAAAGCTGCAAGAGATCGTCAGAAGAGCTACGCTGATAACCGAAGGAAACCATTGGAATTTCAAGTGGGTGATTAAGTCCTTTTAAAAGTATCTCCATGGAAAGGAGTGGTGCACTTCAGAAAGAAAGGAAAACTTAGCCCAAGGTACGTTGGTCCATTTAAAATACTCGAAAGAGTAGGACCGGTTGCATACAAACTAAACTTGCCCCCAGAGCTTAGGAAGGAATCCACCGGCTAAACGGAGTTGCCCGGAGAATGAACTCCGGGAAGGTCGAATAAAAATTAATAGAATATGATAAAATATGAGAAAGTAGTCAAAATAAATATGAATCAACACGTTCAATAAAAAAATTGCTTCTTCCCAGATTATTATTTTTTTTCTTACGACACGAGAATTAAATCCGGATTCTTGTATTTTTCCAACAAAATAGAAATCCGGGGTTGATCCGTCTCATCTTGACTTGGTTCTGCTTCCTCTATTTTTTTAATAATACCGGGTCGGGTTCTTCTCCTACCCGTATCGAATAGAACACGCTGAGCCAAATCTTCTTCATGTAAAACCTGCTTGATTTAGATCGGGAAAATCGTGTGGTTTTATGAAACCATGTGCTATGGCTCGAATCCGTAGTCAATCCTATTTCC
>NC_037528.1:40806473-40808365 GCF_001531365.2 Cynara cardunculus var. scolymus | reverse complement strand
ATCAGGCAAATTTGGTTAATTTTTTTAATTGAATGTTTTGTATCCGCCCGAGATTCACTAATTATTTGACTGTTGGCGGGTCTCTTTGTATGTGTTGTCAGTGGGATCTTTCATTCACATTTTTTTCCACCAAGAACGTTTTATAAAACTTTTTGACATCCACCGTGCAATGCATGCAGTTATTGATAGACAGAAGAATCATGGTATCCACTTTCGTGTACTAGCTAAAGCGTTACGTATGTCCGGTGGAGATCATATTCATTCCGGTACCGTAGTAGGTAAACTTGAAGGGGAAAGAGAGATCACTTTGGGCTTTGTTGATTTACTGCGTGACGATTTTATTGAAAAAGATCGAAGTCGCGGTAGCCGTGATTGAATGAGAATGGATAAGAGCTATCATCCATGATACATTTCATGTATCAAACCTTAAGAAATGTTTAGCCGACGAATCTTTGGTTCTACCTTTGGAAGACATTCAAATTAATGAACGGTTACGCTTCAATTAAGAACAGATCGAAATCCTTAACCATAAAGTCAAGCAATTGAGGCGTAGCAAAATCCCAATTGTAAAAGTTCATTGGACTTCGAGGCATGGACCGGAGTACACATGGGAAAGAGAAGATTTCATGAAAAACAAATATCCTCACTTGTTCTCAAACGAGTCATGATCTGGATTGACGAATAAATTTCGGGACAAAATTTTTCTGGCATGGGGAGACTGTGACATTCCGTCATTTCTGAGCCTCAGGTTAGCACCTTATTATAGATCTTATATATAGAATTATAAATTTACTAGGATCTAGTCATGGTGGTTAGAGTTTATCTGGCTTAATTCCCAAGTTTAGTTCAGAAAAATCACGCCTCGACGGGTAACCGAAAAAGTTAACTTGTGTAATGTCAAATATTTTAGTAATGCTCCAAATAAAATAAAGTTGATATTATAAATTTTTAAATTAAAATACAAAAGTCTCATTTGAATGTCCACATAATTTATCAAAAGGTGGAATTTTGGAATTAATAGTGTCATTTTATTTATGTTTGGGTAAATTATATAATGGGTTTATTCATATTAAGAAAAATAAAAGTTTTATTTGGGTTTGGGTTGTGACATTCTGTCATTTCGGAGTTTCAGGTTAGCATTTTATTATAGATCCTAAATTTAGAAATTATATTTTTCTAGGATCTGGTCTCAGCGATTTGAATTCTTCTGGCTTAGCTCCCAAATTTTATTCGATAGATCACGCCTCAGTGGGAGATCAGATACAGTTAACTCGTGTAATGTCAAATATTTTAGAAATACTTTTAATAAAATAAAGTTGATATTATAAACTTTTAAGTTAAAATACAAAAGTCCCATTTGAGTGACCACTTGATTTATCAAAAGTTGGAGTTTTGATTTATTAATGCTATTATATTAATGTTTGGGCAAATTATATAGTGGGTTTATTTGTATTAAGAAAATAAAAGTCTTGTTTGGGTTGGGCCTTTAGAGGCCAGCCCATTTCCTTTCCTTAAAAATCCTCATATAAATACCCCTCATCCTTTGAAAACTCTCATTTCCATGCATTGCCAACTTAAAAACTYTYCRTCTCTCTCTAAGAGCAAACACTCTCCAGCCGATTCCATCTTCAAGCAAGAAATTCTCTCAATCTTGAAGATTCTTCAAGATTATAAAAAGGTATGATACTAATTATTTTACTTTTATAAAACATCATAAGTTTGCATCTTCTTTCTTCCACATCTTGATCTTTTAGTTAAAAATTTTCCGAAGAACTAAAGAGGGGAGATTATTCATCAAAGACATGAAAATGTATTCAAAAAGGATAATAATCTATGATCCATGTTCTTTGAACTCCAAAGTGGGAAGAAAAACTCTTTGCATGTGAAGCTTG
>NC_037528.1:40803621-40805528 GCF_001531365.2 Cynara cardunculus var. scolymus | reverse complement strand
GCTACTTGTTAACTCGGGCACGTCCCCGGGCCGTGGTATTGTGGATAGTCGCTATTGTGTTGACAGTCCCACCCAGAAAGGGGTGCACATTACCTATGTTTTCTTGTCTAATCATGTGGAATTTGGACCACCGCTAAATTAGTACATCTACGAACTGTGGGACCTAAGTAAGTGTACGGGCTACATATGGTCGTTCGTAAATTTTAATGGGGCAAGTTGGTCAGGTAAGTCTCAGTAGCGTCTCAAGTTTTTACATCGTGGAAGATTTACATTTATTAAGTGCAAAAGATTCGCATAAGTTTGCAAATATTTGGTTTATGCATTAAAGTGTTTTATGCATATGAAAACTCGTGAGCTCACCAACTCTTTGTAGTTGACTTGTTTTATGTTCCATGTTTTTCAGGTAACAAGTAAGAAATGAAGTATTTTGGGAGCATACTTGTGGCAAAACTGATTAAGTTTGCAATGGAAGTTTTACTGTAAAAGAAGTATTTGTCAAAAATTTGGTTATGATGTTAAACTCATTTTATTTTGAAAATTTGAAAAGTGTTATTTATTAATTGTTGTTGTGACTCGCTTACCTGTTGCATCTCGTGTTTCCGCTTTAGCGGGGTGTGACATGGGCCTTCAGAGGCCAGCCCATTTCCTTCTTTAAAATCCTCATATAAATACTCCCACATCCTTTGAAAAACTCTCATTTCCAAACTCTCTCAGCCTAAGCTTTTCATCTCTCTAATCTCTCTCTAAAACAAACCMCCCTCCAGCCGATTCCTTCAAGCAAGTCTTCAGGAAAATTTTGTCAATCTTTGAAGAATATTCAAGATTTTAAGACAAAGGTATGATCCTAGTTATCTTACCCTTGTAAAATAACAAAAGTTTTCATCCTCCTACTCCTACTTCTTGGCCTTTTAGTTAAAAATTATGAAGAGTTAAAGAGGGGAGATTATTCATCAAAGACATGAGAATGTCTTCAAAAAAAATTATAATCCATGATCCATGTTCTTTGATCTTTAAGAAAGTAGGAGAAAGCCCCTTTGCATGCGAAGTCCGATCATGTAAAGATATGTTTTGAAGTATGGAAGAATCTTGCATGCATCCCAAATCGATTTGTGCATCTTCAAAATTTAATGAAATCGGAAAATAATTTTTGAAGGCTAACCGTTTTTGATAGTTTGAAAATAGGGTTAAAATCTTTGGAAAATGATGAGTAAATGGCTGCCACTCGAAGAGTGTGCAATCTGTTTTGGGGGCTGTGTAATTCAAGATTGTAGGGTAATAATGAGTAACTTAAACCCACTCAAATTTCTTGATATTTGGAATAGTCGGCTGATCTCATTATTTTGAATGATGTAAAAGTTGGACATAAAATGACTTTTGGAAGGTTCCTATTTATAGTGATTTGTGAAACCCAAAATATATCTGGAACATAATTTATAATTTGTCTAAAAATCAGCTTTTGAGTAAAGAATTTTGATTTCTTTTAATATATATAATTTTTGGGCTATTTTTAGAATAAATAATAAAATATCAACTTTATTTTATGAAAATCCGATGGCATTACATAGGATGCAACTTGGCTTTATCCTTGTCAAGAACCCATAGGTGAACTGAATACTGGATGTTGGTCCGTTTAGGAAGGTAGGGCGGACGTTGAGAGCTTCTGACGTCATCTTCTTAGATATTCATCATCAAACCTGTGAGTTCTCACGGCCCCACTTTTAATGTTTTTTTGTTTATTTAAATTGGGGAAAAAGCATGAAGTTATGCAAACTATACTTTATTTATAACCGTTGGACTAAATAACTGTTTAGTCGATGCTTTGTTTAAAATCTTTGGATTAAAGAACTGTTTAGTCAAAACCGTTGGACTAAAGAACTGTTTAGTCAGGTTTTGTTTACTGTTTTGCA
>NC_037528.1:40787166-40802193 GCF_001531365.2 Cynara cardunculus var. scolymus | reverse complement strand
TTACACTAAGTTTTTTATACGATAATCAAAATCAACAATGTTTTATAAATATATATTTTTAAATATTTAATCATTAATAACTTTGTTTATTACATTACTTGTTAAATTAAGGTTTGACTACAATACGATTTGGTCCCTAGGGTTTCTAACTTGTTTCGGATTTGATTCTTTGTTTATATTTTTTATGTAATAACCCTCCACCTATGCAAGAAGAGACATGAAAAGGAGGTTGTAACACCCAAAATTTTGGACATTTATGTTGCAACTGTAATTCATCTAATATGAATTATGTATCAAGCTACATCGTAGAATTGCTACTAAGTGGATCTTTATGCCAAGTTAAGAAAGAGACGTTTGGAAGACAATCAATGATCAATGCCAGTTTAGCCGAACGAAAACCCGCATCAGGGTCTGTTTGCTAGGAATTTTGGATAAAGGCAACTTTCCATGTGAGTTTAGCCGCATGAAAACCCACATCCATGCCCATATCAGTTTTAAAGTTGATTTTGATCTATGGTTTCTCATTTCCTCCATCCACTTCAATCTTTCCTCTATGGTGACAATTTTGGGGATACTTGGAGGCAATATTGAAGTATCTTACCATGTTTGGAGGCTTGGAACAACTTCATTGTGGATATTTTTGTTGGAAGGTCTAATTCTTGATGAGGTGAGCCTTGTGGTGCTTCGAAATCTTTATTTGGGACTTTTAAGGGACTGGAAGTTTGTGTTTACTTTTGATGTCTTTTTGGTTCAAGGAATTATCTTGAGATGTTTCTAGAGTTGGTTGTTTGTGGGTCTCAAATATCCATCTTTTGGAAGCTAGAGATGGGTCTGAAAACTAGGTTTAACCTAACATGGTAAGGTGGGTTTTAAATACTTTGTGAAAATTTTGTACATATCAAAAATATCTATTTCGAGCTTTAAAATGTGTTCCTTGTGATTTTATCAAATGATAGTGATTATTTGGTATGTATGCATCCTTGGTACATTTGATCTCACAAAACCTTGAAAATGTGTATATATTGGGTTCTAAGACATTTAGAGATACATATCACTAAAGTGTGATATTTTAAATGATGGTTAATAAATAAGAGTTTACGAGTATATTCTCATTTTGATAACTGAAGTTGCATAAATATGAACTAAATATATTTGTATTAACATATGTTGATTTTCATAGAGTAGTCAAGTAAGTTAGGGATTTTGTTGAAAAGAAAATTGGTTCATATGTGTTTTCAGACTTTGTTTCTTGAAAATGGTTCAATGGTGAGTACGGGGTTTTGCATCAATTGCATATTTATTTGAGATTATAAGTTTTGAATGTATTGATCATTCAAATTAGAGTCATATAAGTTGAAGTCATAAAGTAATAGATCCATAGGCCTATGAGTTGGTCGTATTTGGTGTGCGTGGAGTCTTGAGTTATTTGATCATATTGATCATTGTTGGTATATGTGTGCTAAATAATATGTATTAATGGTTTCGTGTTATATATATATATATATATATATAGAGGGGCCTAATCAAATGAGAACTAATTAGTTTGTGGTAACTGTGAGAACCAATATTAACCACAAATCAATAGATAAATTAAGAAATTTATAATTTTGGCAATTTTGAATTAAAATTTTAATGCAAGGATATTTTTGGTATTTTACAACTTTCCTCCCTCCTCTTTTCTCTCTCCGGCCACCGTCCTCCGGCCACTGTCCTCCGGCCACCGTCCTCCGGTGATACTAYAATGRTATCACAATGCATCATATATGTGYTTGGGTATCACATTGATGTCGTTTGTGTGRTCGATCGAAGATGTRACACAGTGGTATCACTATGCATCTTATATATGATTAGGTATCACAATGTATCTTTTGTTTAACAGAGTCAATATTTTTAAGTATCACAGTGGTATCGTAGTGGTATCACCGGAGGCCGGTGACCGGAGGCCGGAGAACGGTGGCCGGATAGAGAAGAGAGGAGAGAGGAGAGGTTTAAAATACCAAAAATATCCTTGCATTAAGATTTTAATTTAAAATTACCAAATTTATAAATTTCCTAATTTATCTATTGATTTGTGGTTAATATTGGTTCTCACAGTTACTACGAACAACTCAGTTCTCCCTTGAATAGGCTCCTATATATATATATATGATGTTATGTATATGATAAATGAATAGCTATGGAGTTATTTAGCATGTTCAAGTTGTACATTATGAGTTTTGTATACTTGTTGACACTAACACACCAAGGAAAAGGGCTGTAGACTCCGGAGGGCAAACATAGAGAGATTATGGTGATAAGAAACTCTATATAGTAGGTGCTACGATTATTGAGTCTTGAGGTGCTACCCGGAGGGGTAGGGACCAAGACCCATGAGCTTTAGGATGCTACCTAAAGCTGAAGGAGTGGGCACTAAGGACACGAGTCTTGAGGTGAAACTCAAATGAGTAGCCACTAAGGTCAATTGAATCTTAAGGTGCTAACTTTGTGTTTTACCATAGTCGATAGTGGAAGGTGTTGATTTGGCTACAAAATGTTAGTATGTCAATTAGGTCCTGATGGGGGCGGTGCTAGCATCACTTGTGATGAGTCGAGGTATGGTAAAGGCACGAGATGGTATCTCGTATGTAGGTTTAGCATCAATTGTTCTTAACCTATATCTTGTGTAAGATTATGTTTCAGAAGTTGTTGGTTATACCCCTTATATACGAAGTACATGTACTGATGTTATTTGGGGAGGAAATTAGAGGTGAGCATCGGAAGCACGTACCTGCCTTTGGAACCAAAACCACTCTGGAACTCTCGGTTGTGAAAACGTAACCGATGTAATTGGTTCTGGTTCCTAAAATATGGAACTAGTCCTCTCATTTTTTTGGAACAATTAACCGGTTCCGGTACAGCAGGATACCTAGAAGCGAAACCGATAGGTATCCGCTATTTTTTAAATAAAAATAATTTTATATATCTATTAATAAAACTAAAATTGAATATATTACTTTTTAGGTTACATTCAGGTACGATTTATCTTCACTCCTTTTCATTTCCCCATCTCTCGAAACCTCCATTTCTCTGTTGTCGATTTCTCGCTTCTTCATCATACTTGATAATGTAGAAGAGACTTTTTGAATACTCACCTAATCATGTAAGTTTTTGGAACTAATCATATAATTAGGTCTATTGGACGTAAGATCGTGAGAAATAATTTAAACTTTTTAAATTATGTATGTATTTAAAATTTGTGGTATAATAAATGTTATTTACATATGTTTTTAGAATGTTAAAAAATATTAATACCATAGATTAAATAATTTAAATATATTTTGGTTGATTTATTATTATATAATATAAATAACATTTAAAAAACATCTTTTTTTCTTGTCCTCGTCCTACCAAATGTATTACAGAGGTCGGATCTGCATGCCAAACACTAAACAGCCCTCAAGAATCCCTCCTTTACGGCGGAAACTTCGTTTTCATCCAAAAAAGGCACTTCGATTTTCTCTCCGACGTTCACAGAGAGAGGTTCTTCAAGAAATGGCGCCTATAAAGAAAGCCCCCGCCGGAGGATCGAAGAAATCAAACCAAATCAAGCAACAACCATCTCAGAAACCCTCCAAGTTTGGCATCCAACATTTCTTCGAACGCCACACGCAAAACTGTGTCCCCCATCACCCACAAAAACAACCCGCCATTGCAAAAGAATTTTCGGTTGACGTCGGCTCTGTTCCAGAAAGACCACTCGACCCAGTTGCCAGTACCCGTACTGGTGTTGTAGTTCGCCAGCAATCTGATAGGAGCTTCAGTACAGGGATAAACCCTAGAAAAGATTTGGGTTTGGGGAATGCGAACAATAATGGTGACAAAAATCCTTATCAAAGTACACCTATTGAGGATTGACACCAGTTGCTAGGGATGATGCTACTGGAAATCAATTGGAGGTTTCGCCCGAGTTCTGCAAGTCTGTTTCTCGCAAACGAATCAAGTTTTCCCCTGGGATGGTAAGATATTAGTAATTCCGATCTACAACCCAATCCACATCTGATTTTAGAAATTCATTCTAAATTTCAAATTCAAGAATTTACATAGATGTCTTTTATGTTTTAGCTCAAATTTGTCTGCTGCAATGCTATCTTTACCGCTTGATCCAATATTTATTGGTGATCAACCAAATCACACTTCCAGTATGTAATTCTTTTGTATGAAAATCATATTGTGTTGCATCCTAAGATCATTTGTTTGCGTGATTCTAAGTTTTTTCAGACATGAATATTTTCAGATAATTTTGATTTACTATTTCCAATTCCAAATGCTCCAAAATTGTAACCAAACTTGAAGCTAATAACCATCAGAAATAAAATATAGATTAACTGCTATGTGTGTGTTCTCTCTCTCTCTCTCTCTATATATATATATATATATATGTATGTATGTATGTATGTATGTATGTATGTATGCATGCCCACAGAGGGAGGTTCAGGGGAAACCCTCAAAAAATGAAAAACTGATGAACACCTAGTAACCATTCATTTGGTCGGCAAGTAATTGAAGCTGTTTCTTGGTTTTTATACACGTGTGCATGTTATGCACATGTACATACCGGACAAGTTGCTTACAAATTACTTGTATGCACAGGTACATGCTGTCCAAATGAATAGGTACCAGAGTGTTCCTCAGTTTTTCATTTTGCGGTTATCCCTTGACCTAACCCCATATCCACATAGCTGAGTACTCTATATAGGTCTATTGTTTATCTTGAATGCCAGTATTTTCATGAAGCAAGCCCGTGTGACATTTTGTTTGTTTTCCTAAAGATATATTCACATGAAAGTTATCTGACAATGGGATTTTCTTTATAGGTCTCATTGGGACCTTTGATGTTTGCATTAATGTTTGTACTTGTGGGAGATCATTATCAATTGCCCCCACTTGTGCAAGTACTTATATCATCTCTGTGTCATTTTAACTTTCTGGTCATATACAACTAAAACAACAACTTTGACATTCTCACATCCCAGAGTACTGAAGCTAGGGAAAATGGAATGGGTGTAAGCCTCTTTTGCAGACTTTCAGAAGCACATCCTCAGTCCATTTCAGCTTTGCAAAGCCAGGTGTATATTAACTACACTTTATAGCCCAAAACAATTTATTTTTCTATGTTATTTGATAAATATGTTAAATTTTTATATTGTAAATTGCAGTATTGTATGTGTGCACCCATTATGGAGCTATTCAATGCCTTGATATATGGTAATAAGCTYTGTTGTKKTTCTCCTGATGTAGCAAATGCAAAACTTGAGTACATAAGTTCAACATCTTTGCCATCATGGCTGAAGAAGGTAATTATAGGTCATCCAGCTCAATGGTATAGATATAAAATGATACTTTTTTATCGAGTAAGGATAAAAAATGACTGTTTCTCATTACCACCATCGATGATAAAATAAGATTTCCCACTTCAACCTACAATATTAATATTCTAGATGTTTGTTCAAAAAAAWWWCMWWWWAMCYTKRARKTYMWTWWTKRWYYTYMRGYTYYKGRWYCMMYYMRRMCMRKWAWWWTYMWTWAWWMMAWKKWWYSGKKKTWWTYYWWYMWTYYYCMAWTKSMARKTYTKSMWKKTTYCKSCMWTKSYTWMMRRWWWTTYMWKKTYMMMRRWYYTTTWMMYKGKTTWRRRGKTWAARRWTKSMARRASGKWAAWWAWYCMMYTKRARSMWWMMWWAWYMWWRGWRKKMWSYRCTKCTTMWWWAMTWCWTCMWTCWYMTSRWRAAWWRYWRCWWYTTWYWRCASMMMMMMYTWWKKWAAWSKKSYWMMRKWAAAAMMWWAWWAAWWARWYYTKKKGRWTWMMAWYMAWWRSMMCMMYWARKTKGRAWWAWKRMMAWKRRRAAAARRRGKWAWTYCWMYTYMAAAWTTTKGSMAAAARKKRAWTYYTKSSRMYTYCMWTKGRMCMWTTTTKSMAWKTTYMWTKKRMSGGRKKKWAMYTYYWRSMGKWAWTTTTTYCYYCCSKKSYTYMWWAARRWYYTYCYKKTKKTTKRWYYKRWTYYTTTTWMCYTTTTTYSKKGKTKKMRRTAATTGATAAATTGAGTTGCCAAGGCATCCAGGGAGAAGATATAGGTGTTATAACTTCTTACAACTCTCAGGCCAACCTCATTAAACAACATGTTACACAATCATTGGAGATACATACCATCGAGAAGTACCAAGTAATATTTTACACGAGGTTATAATCCAACGACAACCTACAATATTCATTGCATTTAGTTTAAGAAGTAATACTATGAGAAAAGGAATTAACTTCAAAGAAAAGATGCATGAGTTACAAATTGTGTCAAGTATTTTTCATTGGATAAACCATGTTATATCATAAAGGTCAATCTGACCTAGTGGTTCAGCCACTGACCATAAGGTTCATTAATGTTTTTTTCTTAACACATCTTATGTTTCGTTTCCAGGTACAAACTTATAAATTTGATTTTTCTCTATATCTTTAAATGAGTTTCGAGGCTCCATATTGAATTGCATAATGTAGTAAGGATTGTGTTTGTACCGTCATGTAGGGAAGGGACAAAGATTGCATATAGAGTTGGCGCTAAGATTATCGAGTCTTGAGGTGCTACCCGGAGGGGTAGGGACCAAGACCCATGAGCTTTAGGGTGCTACCTGAAGGGGTGGGCACTAAGGACACGAGCCTTGAGGTGAAACTCAAATGAGTAGCCACTAAGGTCAATTGAATCTTAAGGTGCTACTTGACGACGTTGATCTATGACTCACTTTGTGTTTTGCCATAGTCGATAGTGGAAGGTGTTGATTTGGCTACGGAGTGTTAGTATGTCGATCAGGTTTTGATGGGGGCGGTACTAGCATCACTTGTGATGAGTCGAGTTATGGTAAAGGCACGAAAAGGACTTAACTATTTGGCACGCCTTAATTACCTTGGAGATGGTATCTCGTATGTAGGTTTAGTATCAATTGTTCTTAACCTAGATCATCTGTAAGATTATGTTTCAGAAGTTGTTGGTTATACCCCTTGTATGTGAAGTAGATGTATTTGATGTTGTTATTTGGGGAGGAAATTAGAGGTGAGCATCGGAAACAGTACCTGCCTTTGGAACCGGAACCACTCCGGAATTGTCGGTTGTGAAAACGTAACCGATGTGATTGGTTCCAGTTCTCATTTTTTGGAACAGCTAATCGTTGGGACCGGTTCCCGGTTTTGCTGGGTACCTAGAACCGAAACCGATAGGTATCCGCTATTTTTTAAATAAAATTAATTTTATATATCTATTAATAAAACTAAAATTGAATATATTACCTTTTAGGTTACATTTATGACTTACCCGCATTACTGCTTCTCTTCCTCTATCGAATAGAACAAACGACCACATAATACCTCTTCGACTATTCTGCTTTCCTTTTTCATCGAACGAAGTCTAGGCACTAGTAACAACTATATGTTATGTTTCTTATCCATCTCCACGGCTCACGACTCATGAACATTGGTTACTTATTTGGTTATCTGCTATATTTATTTGGTTTACTGATTTGCTTATTTTGTTCCTTCTATTTGGTTACTGATTTGGAGCGATTTTGTTCCTTCTATTCGTTATCTTCTTCCTTTTATTTGATTACTGATTTGGTTCCCTTCCTTCTACATCGAGCACTGTAAGTATGTAATTACAAAGCATCGAGCACTTATGTTTCTTCTCTATCTCCACGATTTTTTTAGAGACCGGGTCTCTGGTACCGGAACCAGTTCCTAGCACTTTCGGGACCGCGATCCAGGTCCCGATTCCATCATTTCATGAACCGCCGGTTTCGGTTCCATGAATTTTGGCCACGTACCCGACTTTGCTCACCCCTAGAAGAAATTACTCTATCTGTGGCATTTATCAAAACTTTTAAGCTAGTCGCTCTTTACATAAGTTCATAGTTATTTGATTGAAGATGCTCTTAAACTTCAACAACTTGTACGATAATATATAATTGAACAAAAAATCGTAAAAGGACCAAATTACTATGATTTCATGGATTTTTTTAACTAAGTTAGTCAAAGAAACAAAAATGAAGCGAATTACAAATCATAACGACAAAATTTGTAATTTTAAAAAGCATAGGGACGAAGAATGACAATTTTTTACAAACCATGGTTTTGTGTCACCAGACTAGGAACTACAACCTAATAATCATGGTTTGCAAAAACACTTGGAATCGAACCCTCCCAATAACGAGTGCTAAAGAAAATCCTTAAGTGAAAGACATTTTAATATATATTTTTTCATTTTACTTTTAAGAAATAAATATAAACTATGAATTAGTGTTATATATTACCAATCCCTCCTTTGATCATCGTCGCCGATGGTCATCGACCCACCTTCTTTTGCCATATCGATCTGCTCCAATCAACAAATGACAACATAGGTTTGATCTAGTCATATCTGGTGAAACCTGCCAACATAGAACCCATACCTTCATTCCATCACCATGTCTACATTTTGCCAAACAATGTTTTACATAAACCCCCTCCCGTTGCCCTTCTTTTCACCACCAACCAACACCACTATATGCATGTAGCTACTTTTCTTTATCGGACCAACCAACATCACTGAGCAAAACATAGAAACCCTTCCTCTTTGCCGCCTATTCCCACTGCTCCACCACCCTCTTCCTCCTCCTTCTTCTTCCTTGAACCATCGTCTCTCTTCCTCTTTTAAGTTTTGATTTTAGACTTTAGATTCTTGTTCAATGTTTTTTGAGTTTAGATTCTTGATTTTAAGGTTTTAATTTTTGCTGGTGGTGGTGGCAGCCAAAGGAGATGACCAGAGTTGGGTGGTGGTTGTATTGAGTTGCCAAAAGCTCAAATCAAGGAGGGGAAGGGGAGGGGTCGTTAATGAAAAAAGAAATATACAATAAACAAATAGAAAAAGTATAAAAAAATGAAAAAAACCAAAACACCCATGACTTAACAGTTTAAAGCTAACGTTCATTACAGGAGGGACAAATTCCGAATAGTTTTTAGACCGGTAAGGACAAAAACCAGAAAAAATTAAAAAAGGGACCAAAACTATAGTTTACTAAAAATAATAATATGGTAACTAGGGGTGTGCAGAAAATCAACCGATCCAATTGGAACCGACTGATCCAATTAAAATCGATTGACCATGATTGGATATCCAATTGTAATTGGATCGGATCGGATTGAAATTTCAACATCGATAGGACGGTTCTCGGATGGCAGTCCAAAATCGACCAAAACCAAACCGAACCGAACCAATCAACATCCAATTACCCATCCAATTAATCATTCGATGACCATCTAGTTTGCCATCCAACCATTATCCAACTATCATCCAATTATTTTATTTTCAAATTGCTTAAATCAGAATTTGTTTTATGCGAGGCTTTGAATTTTTAACTTCCCTTGTGTTGGTTTTAACACGTATTAAAAGTGATTAATCAATTTGTATCATTGTTGGAGAATTGGATTGAATTAACACATTGGATGGATCCAATCCTAGCAGATCTTCCCTTGGATATCCGATAAAAGTATCCAACGGATGGAACCGAACCGATCCAATCATCTATTGGATTGGATATGATAGGTTATCCAATGTTAATCGGATCGGTTGACAAAATCCAACATCCAATGGATGATTGGATCGTTCGGTTCCCCTCACATCCAATGGATATCAACTAATGAACAGGCCTACCGGTAACCAAAAGAGTACTTGTCCCAAACCACACACCTATTTTCACTTCCCACCAAGGGTAAGTTTGGCATGCAGACTACATGGGACAGGACGGGACAAAAAAGATAGTCCCATGTTTGGCATGCCATGGACAAAAAAAGCATAGGACAAAGTGGGACTACTTTTAATTTTCATGGGACAAATCTAGGCATTTTTTGTTCCACCAAAAAAGGTGGAACAACATGGGACTCAATTTAAAATTACAATATTACCCTCGTTATTTCATTCCAATACAAAACCTAATTCATCCCCATTTGTGCAGCTCATCTCATCGCCTCCTACCTCCTAGCTCATCGCTTCCTCTTCTTCCACCGGCCTCCGTTTGTGCAGCTTGAAAACCTCCATTCTAGCTCCATTGTCGCATCTCGAAACCTCCATTCAGGTACGATTTCTCTTCACTCCTTTTCATTTCTCCATGACTCCATCTCTCAAGACCTCCATTTCTCTGTTGTCGATTTCTCGCTTCTTCATCATACTTGACAATGTAGAAGGATTTCTCGCTTCTTCCTCGTACTTGACAATGTAGAAGGGCCTTCATGATACTCACCTAATCATGTAGGTTTTTGGAACTAATCACATAATTAGGTCTATTGGATGTAAGAACATGAGAAATAATTTAAACTTTTTAAATTATGTATGTATTTAGAATTTGTGGTATGACAAATGTTATTTACATGTGGTCTTGGAATGTTAAAAAGAATATTGATATCATAGATTAAATAATTTAAATATATTTTGGTTGATTTGTTATCATTTTACAATCATTGTATGATATAAATAACATTGAACAATATTTAGAGGTAATATGGTCATTTTAATAGTTTTGTCATGTCCTGTCCTAGTCCTACCAAACATAGGACAGACAATTAGTCCCGTCCCATCCTGTCTGCATACCAAACACTAAACAGCACTCAAAAATCCCTCCTTTATGGCGGAAACATCATTTTCATCCAAAAAAAGGCACTTCGATTTTCTCTCCGACGTTCACAGAGAAAGGTTCTTCAAGAAATGGCGCCTATAAAGAAAGCCCCCCACCGAGGATCGAAGAAATCAAACCAAATCAAGCAACAACCATCTCAGAAGCCCTCCAAGTTTGGCATCCAACATTTCTTTGAACACCACACGCAAAACTGTGTCCCCCAACACCCACAAAAACAACCCGCCATTGCAAAAGAATTTTCGGTTGACGTCAGCTCGGTTCCAGAAAGACGACTCGACCCAGTTGCCAGTACCAGTACTGGTGTTGTAGTTCGCCAACAATCTGATAGGAGCTTCAGTACAGGGATAAACCCTAGAAAAGATTTGGGTTTGGGGAATGCGAACAATAATGGTGACAAAAATCCTTATCAAGGTACACCTATTGAGGATTTGACACCAGTTGCTAGGGATGATGCTGCTGGAAATCAATTGGAGGTTTCGCCCGAGTTCTGCAAGTCTTTCTCGCAAACAAATCAAGTTTTCCCCTGGGATGGTAAGATATTAGTAATTCCGATCTACAACCCATTCTAAATTTCAAATTCAAGATTTACATAGATGTCTTTTATGTTTTAGCTCCAATTTGTCTGCTGCAATGCTCACTTTACTGCTTGATCCAATATTTATTGCTGATCAACCAATTTTGATGGATTTTAGAGTTAAAATAGTAACCAATTTGAAACCCAATAACCAAATGCAGATCTTTTTGGTCCTGAATAAACTAATGACAGTACGAGCCTAGTTTCATTTGCATTTCTTCTTCTATCAATGACTTTTAAGATACATACATGTTGTCAAGTGAAAAAGTACAAAACTAAAATTGTTGCTTTGGAAATTTGTTGTACTCCAACATAATTAAAGTTCACATTAATGCATTCATTTGGGATCGCTATTGGGATGGGTAGTAACATCAACTATACAAATACAAATTATATTGCTTTTTTTCTCTCTCTTTTTTGTATTTGATTTTGAGACTGGGTATAACGACATAAAGGAAGAGGGATAAGGCGATAAACAAAGGAACTTCTGTGAAGAGTTGACCAAGCGGGAAAGTAATGCTTGCGTTTGTATGTGAAGTTGGAAACCATTTTAGATTTGACGTGTTTTCTTTGTGTTGGTCATATTATGGTAGTTGATACACCAAAGCCAGGATGATGGAGGTGATGAGGTCACATGGAGGATTTCTCCGGTAAATGAGCGTCTTCATGCATTAACAAAGAATTTAGTGGAGGTGTGAAAAGTTTTAGGAGAATCTTCGCGGTTCAACATTGTGAAATTCAAACAAAGTTCCGAGAAGGCATGTGGCATGTTGCTTGGTAAGGCATTTGACTTTACCTAAATTTCAAACAACTTTCTGAGATATTGTCAATGCTTGAAATACAGATTTCTCCTTGCTCAGCAGTCAAGCTTGAAAATTTCTCTCTCCTCCTCTGAAAGCTGCTGAAAATTCATTGAAGTTCTTAAAAGGGATCACTTAGGGAAAATGTAACCTTGATCAAGATATGATTTCATACTGTAATAATGAGAAAGCAACTGATAAGAATAATACAAACTTTAGGAGTTCTTTTAAGACTTCACCGTCATGCCACAATAAGGTTTTCTATCTCTTCTAGTGGTTGGAACCATAAAAATAAGGTTTAAGACTCCAGTTGTAATTTTGCCATTCGTGGTTGGAACCTTTTTTATTAATATATTTTGTACTGATTATGCACATATTTTGAAACTATCAATTTGTGTAGGTGTCTATGACTCCTAGTGTTGATTTTGGCTCTGTTGATGGACATAAGAAGGTGAATATATCTGAGGTAAGCATCTTATGTAGTCTCATTTGCTTCTGAATATGTACATTACCATCGATTGTTTCCACGTGAAGTGAAGTCCATTCAATTATGAATTCTTCTAGTTGAATCATGGTGTGCAATTGCCCTCTAAACCTGTGGACAGCTTTGGTATGCTTATTCATCAGTATAAGTAGACATGTAAGTGATTCACATTTGTTTGCAGTTTTCAAACCATACAAATATGCTTGCAATATGGGTCTTAACTAAAAACTTGAACACCGCTGTTGTTCTGCGACACTTTTGTCTGGTATTCTTAAAAGCAGTAGACTTGTCAAATTAACGACCAAACTTTTTTACTTTATTTTTTCCATAAATTAGGAAGTATTCTAACTTGCCTAACCATAGCTGCATCAAGTGAACTAACTCTTCTTTTTATTTCTTTTCATTTAGATTATTGATATTGAGGTGGCATGGGCTCCAAAGTACGGGTTGAAAGGAGTCATAGATGCATCTGTGCATGTAAAAGTCACTTCTAAAGCTAATGGAACTAATGATTTTATCATGCCTTTAGAGTTCAAAACTGGAAAAGCTACCGATGGGAAGGTATATTCCATTGAGCTTCTTTATTGAATTTCTTACTCCAATTCTGTTAGATTACTTCTACCTTGTCATAGTGCAGGCAGCCATGGAACATAGTGCCCAAGTGATGTTGTACACTCTTCTTATGTCTGAAAGGTGTTGTATAGTTTAACTAATCCGTAACTGTTACCTCTCTTAATCATATATTTACCACAAACACAACTCCTTAAACTTTTTTTTTTGTTTACTTTGTTTCTTTTTTCGCCTTATTATTTTATCTTCCTTTCAGGTGCAAAAAGAATAGAGATTATGGTCTACTATATTATCTCCATGCAGATCAGACACAGTAGAACGCCACACAACTACTCAACTAGTTTCTTATGGGCCTTCCTTTGATGTATCTAGCACTTTTCTTATTTTTTATGGCTCTGCTGCATGTTCTCTCACTTTTGTAAAGGGAATTGCGGTTGTAGCGGAGAAAATACAAAATTGCGGTCGGGACCGATATTTGAAATAGCGGTTATAGCGGTCCAAAAATAGCGGTTCATATAATATTTCTTAGAATTATATATATAATATGCCTACATAAACTGATAGACATATCATTTGCAAAATAGGAGGTGTTCATAAACGAGCTAGAAGTTGGAAACAGAAGCTAGAAGCTGGAAGTCTGGAACAGAAGCTGAGAGCCTGAGACTTGTGGGTCGTCTAAAGCAGATGAGATTGCCGAACAGACTGAAAATAAAGCCCAAACCCTCCCAAAAAGTAACGTTAATATCGAACGCACTTGACCCTAAATATCGCTCAAAATTACGGTAGATTGCACCGATAATTGCGCTACCGCAATTTAAACCGCAATCTGACCACCGTTATTTTGCTGATGTCCGCTATCCGAGATATCGCCACAATAGCGGCATTATTGCGCCGCAATTAACAGCATGGGGTTCGATGTTCCGATTTGGTTGGGCTAATTTTGCGACGTAATGAACTTGCAAGCGATATTTTGAAGGCATCAACAACGCAACAATTTCCACCAATGTTGCAGGTTTTTAAGTCCTACATTATCCTGTCAATCTATAGATATTCTGTGATGAATTGCATTTGAAGTAAATAAATGGTTAAATTGTTCCAGGTCCCAAACATGTGCAAAAGTTGCAGGCATCTTAATGCTTGTACATTCTACCATAAGGTACATTTCTGTTCTATGGGAACAATGCGCCAACATAAAACCTTGCATTTTCTGCACTATTTGCTTAAAATGTGACAGACCGAAGCATTTCGTTGGGTTTCTAAACGAGTTGTTTGTTAGCAATTGCTTTTGGTATTGATATGTGGTCAATTTTTTCTATTTCAAAATTGTTGTGCTAGCATGCTTGTCTGCTCACCTGTAATTTCATATGCTATGCAGAGTTGTTGCTTGATATCTATTCTAACCATGTTTTACTTATGGACGTCGTGAATCGTCTTACAAAACCATAGTTTATGCATCAGCCATCATAGACCATTTGCAATAAGGAGATGTAGTAAAACCGATCCATTTATTTGGAGAGAAGTTTGTATGAAGGTCCATTATGGTTTGTAGCTTTAGCCAAATCTTCCTATAAGAAAGGTGACATGGAGCTTATGTGTGCATGCATAATAACTTCTTACGTGAGTTTTCCAGATCAAAAACATGCTTTTCTGTCACTAAATCCTCTGATGCCTGCTGAATTACGCTGGTAAAGGAACATATCACTTTGGATTAGACACTTCCATTCATGGAAGTTTGATGCAAATTGATTGTTGTCGGTAGCTTTCTTATTGAATTGAGTAAAGAAAAAGAAGAATACAATGGTTACACAGCTTTCGAGAGGCTGGTTCTCTCCCTAGAGAGCTTGTGCTCCTTTTCAAACTGACAAAACAGAATGCCACACCTCTAACCAACTTCCCCATTATAAAGGCTGTCACAAATA
>NC_037528.1:40782524-40786116 GCF_001531365.2 Cynara cardunculus var. scolymus | reverse complement strand
GCTACTGATTGAGCCGTGAAAGGATGCTTTAGACCCACAAAATGAGCATATTTGCTAAATCTGTCTACCACCACCAAGATAGAATTCAAACCACCCGAATTTGGTAGACCCTCAATGAAATCCATCGAGATATCACTCCAAACTGTGTCTGGAAGAGTCAACGGCTGTAGTAATCCTGCCGGTGAACCACTTAAAACTTTGTTTCTTTGACATGTTTCACATCCTTTAACCATATTAAGTACGTCCTTCTTCATACCAATCCAAAATAACTCGGCTGACATCCGTTGGTACGTTCTTTCTTCACCGTTATGTCCCCCGATTGGTGACGCATGGAATTCTTCAAACAACTTTGGAATGACCATCGACTTTCTGGGCAACACTAATCTACCCTTAAAGAATAACAATTCTTGTCTTACTTCGAAACCTTTATGTCGACTTGCATCTTTCAACACTTCATCTTTTATTTTGAGCAAAAAATCATCCATCTTCAACTCTTCTTTCAAACTTTCCCACTGTCTCCATGATGGCACACTCAAATTAGAAAACTCTATCTCTTCATGCTTACGAGAAAGTGCATCAGCAGCTTTATTAGCACTCCCTTGTTTGTAAACTATTGAAAAGTTATACCCCATTAGTTTACTCATCCAATTCTGATATTCCGGTTCCACCACTCGTTGTTCTAACAAATATCGGAGACTTTGTTGATCACTGCGAACCGTGAAATGCCTGCCAAGCAAATAGGGTCTCCACTTCTTCACAGCTAACACTATGGCCATCAATTCTTTCTCATAAGTCGACTTTTGCCTTGCTCTTGTGCCCAGAACTTGACTGTAATAAGCCACGGGCTGCTCATTCTGCATCAAAACAGCCCCTAACCCTGTCCCAGAAGCATCTGTCTCGACTACAAACTCAGCTGAGAAATCAGGCAGCTTTAATACCGGTGGTGAAGACAAGATTTGCTTCAATTTGTCAAAAGCCTCTTGTGCTTCCTTGGTCCAACCAAATTGATTTTTCTTAAGTAAATCTGTGAGGGGACTAGCAATAACCCCATATCCCTTCACAAATTTTCGATAGTATCCCGATAGTCCCAAAAACCCTCTCAACTCCGTCACGTTTCGAGGTACCTTCCACTCTAAAATCGTTTTGATTTTAKAATCATCTACCTCCACTCCTTTACTTGAGATCATATGACCCAAGTAACCTAGCCTTTCTTGACCAAATTCACACTTCTTTTTATTGGCATATAATTTGTATTGAGATAACAATTGGAACACTAATCTCAAATGGTCAATGTGTTCTTCCTCCGATCGGCTATACACCAATATATCATCAAAGAACACTAGCACGAACTTTCTTAAACAGTTCTTAAAAACTTCGTTCATCAATCCTTGAAAAGTGGAAGGTGCATTTACAAGACCGAAAGGCATTACCTTAAACTCGTAGTGGCCTTGATGTGTTCTAAAAGCTGTCTTTTGAATGTCTTCATCTTTCATACGAATCTGGTGATACCCCGATTTTAGATCGAGTTTGGAAAACACCCTAGCACCGTGTAATTCATCCAGCAGTTCATCGATCACCGGTATCGGAAATTTATCTACCACCGTAGCCTTATTAAGAGCTCTATAGTCGATGCAAAACCTCCAACTACCATCTTTTTTCTTGACTAATAGTACGGGACTTGAAAAAGGGCTGTTGCTYGGTTGTATCACTTCCGCTTCCAACATTTCTTTCACCAACTTCTCTATCTCATCTTTCTGGTAGTGTGGGTATCGATAAGGTCTCACATTGACCGCATCCGTTCCCTCTTTCAAAACAATTCCATGTTCCTTACCTCTCTTCGGTGGTAATCCTTTTGGCATATTGAATACTTCCTCAAATTCTTCGAGAACCGATTGTACCTTCGATCCTACTTCTTGCACTTCGTCATTCATCACTGTATAGGCTCCCARCTCCACCAAAACAGCTTGTCCTTCTTGTTGGATCAATTTCCCCATTGCTTTTAATGAAATTAACGATTTCCCTAAAGAGGGATCACCTTTCAGCACCACCGAATTTCCTCCGATTGTGAACTTCATAACTTGCTGTTTCCAATTAGTGTACGTTGCACCTAAAGTTTCCAGCCATTGAACCCCCAATATCACATCACTGTTCCCCAATTGGATGGGAAGAAAGTCTTCTATCACCTCCAAACTTTGCACACTCAACACAACATGCTTACAAATTCCATTACTCTTCACTTTGTTTCCCATCCCCATTGTTATAAAATACTCTTTCGTTTTATCAATCTTCAGATTCAACTTATCTACTATATTTTTGGAAACAAAATTGTGAGTTGCTCCACTATCGATGAGGATTACCACTCTTTGACCTTCTATGCTCCCTTCCATTTTCATTGTCTTCGGATTCGTTAGGCCTACTACCGAATTAAGATGAACTTCGACTTCTTTGCTCACCTCAATCATGTCAGCTGTATTCAACACTTTATCGTCCTCAACTTCACTACCGAAATCCCCCGTTTCCTCCTCTTGTACTAATAAAACATTCAACTCTTTTTTTTTACATTTATGACCTGGAGAATACTTCTCATCACAACGATAACAAAGGCCTAAAGCTCGTTTTTGTTGAACCTCCTGATCCGACAATCTTCTATATTCCGATCTCGAGTTATTTATCGAATTATTCATCGAACTAGAACTGTTTACTGATTCAGCCCCACCGGTAACAATTCTATTACTCGAGAATGTCGTAAATGACTTTTTTGGCACTGAAAACGTTCTTTCCTTATCGATCACATTATTTCTAACTTCAACTTTCACAGCCATCTCCATCGCTTCCTCAAGAGTTACTGGATTGAGAAGTCGTACCTCGGCTTTGATCGAATTCTTCAAACYGTTGATGAATTGACTCATGAATACTTCTTCCGAGATTCCTTCCAATGGTGCCGCCAACTCCACAAACTTCCTCCTAAATTCATCGACTGTACCTTCCTGTTTAACCACCAAAAACTGTTCGCATAAAGTTCCAGCTGCCGCCGATCTGAATTGACGAAGAATTAGTTGACGCAAATCTTCCCAACGCGAAATCGGATGCCTACGATTCTCCCACTGAAACCATCTTAGAGCAGTACCTTCAAACKATATAAAGGATGCGTCAATCTTCTCCTGCTGCGTTAATCGATTAAGGTAGAAGTAGCGTTCCGCACGAAGAATCCATCCATCAGGATCGGTTCCATCGAAAGCAGGAATTTCCAGCTTTCTACCTTTTACTGAAAAATTTCGGCCCGATCCTTGCCTCTCCTCGTTCTTCCTCTTCGATCTCGCCGATTCTTCCCCCTCCTCGCCGTYCGATGATGYTGTCGTATTAACCCTAGCTGATACTTCGCTGCTTAATTTCTCTAATTGCTGAAAAATCTTCTCGAAATTCTTCTCCATTAACTGTTGATTCTTCTCAATCGAACCAACACAACTCTCCAAATCGTCAATTCTGGCCGTCGCACTTCTCGTTCCCATAGTTGAATCGAACTCGCTCTGATACCAATTTGATGCAAATTGATTGTTGTCGGTAGCTTTCTTATTGAATTGAGTAAAGAAAA
>NC_037528.1:40755203-40782454 GCF_001531365.2 Cynara cardunculus var. scolymus | reverse complement strand
ACCAACTTCCCCATTATAAAGGCTGTCACAAATATTCTATTCAGAAGAATACCCAAACTACCCTCCAACTACCCTCCACTTACTTACAATTAAACTATTTAAATCTTCTTTTATATGTGAAACGTACAGTAGGCTTATCAAAGTTCTGTATGCAATATGCGCCCTGCTTAGCACTTTAAACTGAGATGAGCTTAACCAAAAATGTAACTCCAATGGATCATGTGACTTCTGCAAACTTTTTACTAAATGAATAAAACAAACAAAAATATTTTAGGATACTAAAAGGGAGCAATGAGCGTACAGTAATGATCAATGATCATGCCTAGGACAGTGGCAAAAAATATTGAAATTCATTAATATCAAAGATATATAAAAATTCAAGAGAGAACATTAAGAAATAGCAATGAACTTGTGTCAATCAGCCAAGTTGTCAAATGAGTGGCTATGCATGTTGTGTGACCTCTTGCGGAGGTCTATCAAACTATATGTTGCCACAAATTTACGTTGGAGAGTGACAAGGCACAGTGAAATTCCAAAATGACAGTATAGAACTATAGACTCTAGTTCAGAACCTTGCCGTATTTGAACATATTTATATTTTTTTATGCATAGGGATCCCTAATGAAGTTGGTGTTGAGCCTCCAATATCAGTTACTAATGTGCAATGCAATTCATTTACTAACTCAGAGCTTTTAAAAAAGCATGCACTTTCCATTTTGTAAAATACTGCTCTTATGGTGACTCGTTCTTCTCTCTCTCTCTCTCTCTGTGCATAATGTATTCTCAGGTTTGGATTTTCATTGAACCAGAATACATGGTTGGTTGATGAATCATGATTGCAGTTTTATCACTACTGTAATGTTTCTTATTTTTACATGGTAGACATGTCCATAGATTTTGATTGGTTTTGTTTGTTTTAGACATGGTGAACTTTGTTTTTCACTCTGCATATTTATTTTTATTATGAGACGGAAAAATGATTGCTCGTTCAGAGCATAGAATAAAAGCATTCATAGTCCTGGGTAACTGTAGTGTGTGCTTTTCCGTAATGGTTGTGTTGTATGTTGAAGGCACACAATGGAAGCATTGAGGGCAGCGGTTTAGACGATGTTTACAGCTCACTTGTGAACCATTTAACGACTGCTCATTGTATCTTCCTTAAGGAATGGGAAAGGTTGATCGACTTGGAAGCAAATGAATTGGAGGTATAAATATGAACTAGAGCAAGAACTTACTAGCGTATATATTCTTTTGTTTTTTATTATGAATTTTATTTTTCCATTCTATGTCTTGCTATCTACAGGTTGTGAGGAAAGAAACGTGGAGCTCACATATGAAGAATGCACAGGCAAGTACTTGTCTGTCCTCCATTGTTCTTGATACTTCAGACCAAGTTCCAAAGAAAAACTTCGCTCAAGCCAACCGGTTTCTTTATCGCTTTATGCGCCAAGATCTGCCTCAACTTCATAGAAGGGTCCATGATGGCGATGATTTAAATCCTTCATCCTTCAGGACAGAACTTGGAATGCTCGCTTAAAACTGGAGACTCTGGTAATTTTATGACCATATTCATTTCTACCCTGATATCGCTGTGATTAGGTAGTAAATAAGTTTTATGCTTGAAATCCCAAGATTTAACTTGATTGAAAACAACAAAAATGGAAAGTAGCAGTGCCTTTTAGGTATCACAATTACTATATCTGCTAATATCAAATAATATGTATCAATGTTTGATTTTAGGATTTCAGAAATTGGAGTTCAAAAGGAAAAAGCATCTCTAATTGATGTCTCTGGTGTCCTATCAAATATATTAGTTGTATCCCTTGCTAGAAAAGTGAAACCAACATTTTGTAGACGAAACTTGGTTTTTTTACATAGTCATCCCATCTATCCGAACCTTAGACAAAACCTCTTATCATTGCTTTCTTCTGTATCCTATATTCTTTCAGCTGAAAAAAAATATGGGTTGGGCCCGGTGGTTGCTATGGTAGATATAAATTGGATTTAAAGATTACCAACATGAGGTACAATACAATATAGGATGTATGGATCATGTAAAGGAATACATCAATATCAGCCACAATATTAGGATATGAAATCTGATAAAGCATGAGACATATATGTTTCTATACTCCAGAACCTACGATTGGCCGTTGATCCCAGGACATGTTTTGTCTTTTTCAGAAAAAAATGCATAAATAGAAAATAGATTAACTAAAACCATGTTTGAGCAACTGAACGAACGTCAAAGAATTCCCTTGCAGAAAACGGTGTAGGGGCATAACTCATCATATTGTGCCGCCACAATGCTCTAGTGAAAAGCATGTCAGCATATATTAATTCTATTGAATTTATAAAATTAGACATTAATTGTTCTTCTTTTTTAAATCATAAATTAACAATCTCATTTTTACTTGTTCTTAGATCTTGAGTACTGATCCTGGTCGTCTTGTGGTTGGAAGAGGTGCCATAATGGACATCAGTCACATCAATGTCACGGTATAGCCATTTGCTTCAGTTAGTTTCTAGTTTATTTTCCCAGAGAAAGTAACTAGCAACTTGTAAATGGACCACGTGTTCTCAAGGAGCACTAATGACCTAGAATGATTGTACTTCTACAAAGTATTTTTCTCTTGGTATCATACAAACTGCAATCAATCCTTTTTGCATTGCCTCTATTTCTGTACAGGTTTCCTTCTCAAAGGGTTTAAGGCTCCCAGGGAGCAGTCCTCCTAAGATCATCCATGATCTTTGTCAAGAGGTTTGGCGGATTGATAAAGATGAATTTACAGCATCTTTTGTGACAATGAGGTGACTAGAGGTCCTGATTATTATTTTGACTTCCAATTGTTCTTTTATCTTATGGATCATGTAGTCTGTAGCTTATGTTCTATTGTTTATGTCAAGGTTCAACCTCATTCAAATGTTTCTACAAGATGAGAGGAGTTCCCACCTTCGATGTATGATTGTGGACCTTCATGTGAGCGTCCAGTTAGCATGCATAATCCTTCACATGATCTTGTATTTAAAAGTCTCTTTTATATAAGTGTTCTGTCCTCATATACATTTTATGTAGGCTCCTCAAATATGATGGTGGCTGTATATTCAGTCAAGATCCTTATCATATATTTGGTCAGAGACGACTTTAAATGATGATCAACGGAAAGCAATATTAAAGGTTAGGCATCAACAGTTAGTATAATCCTAAATTTAAAGATCAGTTAATCCTAGTTGTCATGTATAATTTGCTTGATTTACTTATCGAGACCATTCTGCAATTTTCAGATATTACCACAAAGGATTATACACTTATCCTCGGAATGACAGGTACAGGCAAGACTTCTACCATGGTCCATGCCGTGAAAGCATTGTTGATGAGAGGTGCTTCCATTTTGCTCACGTCCTACACAAACGCTGCTGTTGATAATTTGCTTATCAATTTAAATTCAGGCCTTCTCCAACCTTGATGCATTCTGCAACATTTATGCATTTAATAGTAAATTGATGTATTCATTCCCATCATCAATTGTCTTCGTTTCATATTAGACCAGTGAGTTATCTTGAGTTTTCACATTTTCTGTTCTTGTTGAAAATTGTCTTCATTTCAAAGACCAATAGATAAGAGTTATGAATAGAAGCTGTTCCTCAAGATCACAAGATCTTATTTCTCTCTGCTAACATGTCAGTGAATTATAACTTTCAGACCTTAATCATCTTATATTTATTTAAATGTCACAAAAAAAAACTATTATATCCTATTCTGATTACTACACAAATAAATAACCATATGATGCAGAACAGTTACTATATAGGTGTTACATGAATATTACTACAGTGCATTGAGTAATCTACCTTGGAAGATGATTTAATCATCTCAAGTGGGCCCAAGTCGATTTCTTCTCAAGTTGTGCCACGTGGACCTTCTCCGAACACCATCTTGTCAATCCTATCCGTTTTTGTGTAGCCTTACATCCACTTAGCATTGACATCTATCCTAACTAATTTTACATCGGTGTTGTCTTTTGGCAGCATAACTTTTGGAATATTTTTTTTTTCACAAAATCATTTTCTTAAAAACTTTATACAAGCCAGAGATCTTCACGGAAATGTCTCGCTAGTCCTTGGGGTAGAGGTAAGGTCTGTGTTCATCCTATCCTCCCAGACCCAAGTTCGTGGGGGACTTACAGGCTTCGCTTGGTTTGGTTTTAAGAGGGTATGATTGTAAAATTGTCAGCTTTCTCTCTTTCTCTTCAACTCAAGAACAGAAAAGAAACTAAAACAAAACATTTTTTCCTTGCTTTTCAACTCGAGAACATGCAAAAAGAAAATCATCATCATTTCTTTTCTCTCGAAAAGAAACTTGAGAAGAACACAGCATTGTTAACAAAAGATCCTTCCATCTGTAATCTTACTGCTGTTCATCATTGTGTTAGTATGGTATTTCATTCACCCTTCTGGTTATGTCTTGGCATGGAAATGACAGAAATGTGGCTGCTGGCTGATGAATTTCATTGCTTCTTATGTTGTTTTCAGTTTTCACCTACATTGAACTACTATGAATTTCTTATGGACTGTACTGAATCAACTAATACTTTTCAGGGCACTGATTTTATACGTATTGGTAGAGAGGAAGCCGTGCATGAGGATATTCGCTGGAATTGCATTAATGGTTGGATTATTTACTTCAAGATTTCATAAACAGTGTGCATTCTTTATCAGTTGAGTCATACATATACCAAAGATATTAAGCTGAGACTAGATGAAGCCAAGGTTGTTGCAGTGACAAGCTTAGGAATAACCAGTCCGCTGCTTTCTGACAAGAAATTTCGATGTATGCATTATGGATGAAGATGGACAAATCACACTTCCAGTATGTAATTCTTTTGTATGAAAATCATATTGGGTAGCATCCTAAGATCATTTGTTTGCGTGATTCTAAGTTTTTTCAGACATGAATATTTCAGATAATTTTGATTTACTATTTCCAATTCCAAATGCTCCAAAATTGTAACCAAACTTGAAGCTAATAACCATCAGAAATAAAATCTAGATTAACTGCTATGTGTGTGTTCAGAAATAAAAGCTAATAACCATCTGACAATGGGATTTTCTTTATAGGTCTCATTGGAACCTTTGATGTTTGCGTCAATGTTTGTACTTGTGGGAGATCATTATCAATTGCCCCCACTTGTGCAGGTACATATATCTTCTCTGTGTCATTTTAACTTTCTTGTCATGTACAACTAAAACAACAGCTTTGACATTCTCACATCCCAGAGTACTGAAGCTAGGGAAAATGGAATGGGTGTAAGCCTCTTTTGCAGACTTTAAGAAGCACATCCCCAGGCCATTTCAGCTTTGCAAAGCCAGGTGTATATTAACTACTCTTTATAGCCCAAAACAATTTATTTTTCTATGTTATTTGATAAATATGTTAAATTTTTATATTGTAAATTGCAGTACCGTATGTGTGCACCCATTATGGAGCTATTCAATGCCTTGATATATGGTAATAAGCTYTGTTGTKKTTCTCCTGATGTAGCAAATGCAAAACTTGAGTACATAAGTTCAACATCTTTGCCATCATGGCTGAAGAAGGTAATTATAGGTCATCCAGCTCAATGGTATAGATATAAAATGATACTTTTTTATCGAGTAAGGATAAAAAATGACTCTTTCTCGTTACCACCATCGATGATAAAATAAGATTTCCCACTTCAACCTACAATATTAATATTCTAGATGTTTGTTCAAAAAAATATCATATAACCTTGAAGTTCATTATTGATCTTCAGGTTCTGGATCCACTCAGACCAGTAATATTCATTAATACAATGTATCGGTGTTATTCTATCATTCTCCAATTGCAAGTTTTGCATGTTTCCGCCATTGCTTACAGATATTTCATGTTCACAGATCTTTTACATGGTTTAGAGGTTAAAGATTGCAAGAAGGTAAATAATCCACTTGAAGCATACATAATCATAGGTATGCACTGCTTCTTAAATACTTCATCCATCTCATGGAAAATTGCAACTTTTTACAGCACACACACTTATGTAAATGTGCTACAGTAAAAACATAATAAATARATCTTGTGGATTACAATCAATAGCACCACTAAGTTGGAATAATGACAATGAGAAAAAGAGGTAATTCYACTTCAAAATTTTGGCAAAAAGTGAATTCTTGCGACTTCCATTGGACCATTTTTGCAATGTTCATTTGACGGGGTGTAACTTCTAGCAGTAATTTTTTCCTCCCGTGCTTCATAAAGATCTTCCTGTTGTTTGATCTGATTCTTTTTACCTTTTTTCGTGGTTGTAGATAATTGATAAATTGAGTTGCCAAGGCATCCAGGGAGAAGATATTGGTGTTATAACTCCTTACAAATCTCAGGCCAACCTCATTAAACAACATGTTACACAATCATTGGAGATACATACCATCGAGAAGTACCAGTTAATATTTTACACGAGGTTATATCCAACGACAATCTACAATTTTTATTGCATTTACTTTAAGAAGTAACACTATGAGAAAAGGAATTAACTTCAAAGAAAAGATGCCTGAGCTACAAATTGTGTCAAGTATTTTTCATTGGATAAACCATGTTATATCATAAAGGTCAATCTGACCTAGTGGTTCAGCCACTAACCATAAGGTTCATTAATGTTTTTTCTTAACACATCTTATGTTTCGTTTCCAAGTACAAACTTATAAATTTGATTTTTCTCTATATCTTTAAATGAGTTTTGAGGCTCCATATTGAATTGCATAATGTAGTAATGGATTGTGTTTGTACCGTCATGTAGGGAAGGGACAAAGATTGCATATTGGTGTCGTTTGTAACGTCAAGCAACAATCCAAAGAACTACAAATCTTCACTCCTTGGTGACTGGTACAGGATCAACGTGGCCCTCACCCGTGCCTAGGTTAGCAATCTACATAATAATAATGATGATAATAATGCATCTCTAATTCTTTATTCTGCATGAAGTTTTAATGAAAATGTTACACAAGTGGATGTAATGGGCTTATTTCTTCTTAAAAAGTTCAATTGGGTCAAAATGATTCAAATTAGGTCATAATTAGTCTCATTAGACCCTAATGGGTTTAATGGGCCCAATTCTCCATAAGGAGTCTAATTGGGTAAAAATGACACTAAATGGGTGATATTTAGTTTGTTTAGACCTTAATGGGTATCATGGGCTAATTTCTCCTATTTGAGTTTAATTGAGCTGTATAATGATACTAATGGTTCATAATTAGTTTAATCAGACGTTAATGAGAGTAATTGAGGTAGAATGAGTTTTAATGGTCCTTAATGGGTCCATTTGGTGTTAGTGAATATAATGGGGCTATTTCTACTTAAGAAATCCAATTGGGTTAAAGTGATACAACTAGGTCATAATTAGTCTCATTAGACCCTAATGGGTTTAACGAGCCTATTTCTTCATAAGGAGTCTAGTTGGGTGAAAATGACACTAAATGGGTCATAATTAGTCTAAATAGACGTTAATGGGTCTTAAGTGTCCTAAATGGGGAGGGTTGCGAGCTTGAAGATGAAGATGAAGATGAACATTGGATCTTGAGCCTTTGGATTTTCTGCATGCTTTCACGTGTCTTCTTCTTGCTAGTAAAGGTTTGCTTTCCTTTGCGATCGTTTGGCTGTTTGCTGTGGTCACGGCTAGTAGGATTATTTTTAGGGTTTTGTTTCATCTTTAAGCGCTGTTTTTGATTACATCTGTTTGAGTTCCTGCTACTTGCGATCGTTAGTTTCTGGTTTTGGTTATTTCTTTGGAAAGGACGGCATTAGGGTTTTGCATATAGGTGCAGTTTTAACCGTTTCTTTTGGCGAGAGACTCTATATCGCTCGCTTGTTAAGGTTAATCGCATCTGTTCTTGCTGTTGTCGTTTCTGGTTACTTGGCTGTGGTTCGCTTCTGGCTGTTTTTCATTCTGGTTTGTTCGCTATTGTGGGGAGTTTCTCTCCTGGTATTGTTTGCTGTTTAAAGAAGGCAGCAGTAGGATTTAGGCTGTTACGTTTATGTTTGGAACGCTTGCCTTCCTTATTTTCTTTTTGGCCACTGTTGTTTATCATTGTTGGCTGTTTTGATCTTCATCGTGGCTGCTGTTTGATGTGTGGGGTTTGTTTTGCCTATTGCTGTGCGTAAGTCAGGTGTTATTTTATGTGCATTCCTACACTGTTAGGTTACCTCCTTGATCTAGTCGTCTGCTGCTGGTTTGTGTTAATCGGCGGCTGCTGTGGGTTAGGATTCTTAGAGTAAAGACTTTTATCTGCTGCTGCCGTTGGTTCCTAGTCTGGTTACGTATTATTGTTGTTGCTGTTGGGGATCCATAAACCCGAGTTTTTTTTTGCTGCTTAACTGTGGTGGTTGTTTTTCCACGTCTGTTAGCAAGGCTCAGGTTTCTGTCTTGTTGCTGCTACGGAATTTGGTTTTTCTTGCTGCTGATTTGGCTGCTGTTTGGCTGTTCTTGGGCTTGATAGTTTTGCTCCCTGCTGCTATCTACTTCCAGGTTCTTGCCTTCCGAGTTCTCATGCTGTTTGTTGTTGGTTTGTAGACTATTTATTGCTGGTTGGGTATTTTCTCTAGTTGGGTACGAGCTTCCAGTTTCTGCTGTTTTTGGACTCCATTTGCTGCTGATTCTGAATTTGGTTGAGTATTTGCTGCTGTTTTTGGACCCCATTGGTTTTTTCATTGTTGTTGGTTGCTGTTGGTTTCTTTGTTTCGTCTCGCAGTTGGTGTTTCTAGTTTGCTGCTTATTTGTTGCGTTCCTGCTGGTTTATTTAGTATTTGCGGCTGTTTTTTTCTTGGTTGAGGTGGTTTGCGAGTTTGCTGCTGTTTGCTCTTGGTCAACAGCTTCTTTCACATTTCTCAAGGTACGTCGGGGTCTTCTGGGTTGCTGTCCCAACATTTTCTATTGTCTCCTTTCACTTTCCATTTTCTTCTCACATGTTGAGTGTTTCTGCGGTCTTCGTTGCTCTTCGAGAGTTCCTTGGTAGATATTCAGCACCTCGGCTACCGGGGTCTTCCTCTATCCTATCAAGGTCACTTAAAGAGGGTTTCAGCACCATGGCTTCTTAAGGCGTGGAATGGGAACGATTGATGAAACAGTCACCATGCCTACAGATCCTAGTAGGGTCTCCGTTTTTGAGAGACTTTCGTCTCTAGAGGAAGGCTCGGGTGGTAACCAAGCTATTGGTATGGATGGAATGGTAAATAGGAAGCTAAATTTTGCCAAAGCGGTTGGCCGCTTGGTGGATACGGAACTGAACTTCTACCCTCTTGCCAATAAAAACCAGGCGAGTGTGAAGATTCCGATTGAAATGGCCAAGGAGGCAACAAAATCTTATAATACAGTTTTATATGGTTATTTTTTGGGCCCCCGTATTCACTTCCCATTGGTGCAAAAATTTGTCAAAGCGGCTTGGGGAAAATATGGATACTCTGATGCTATGATGAACGAAAATGGTATATATTTTTTCCGCTTCAATGATGAAGGAGGATGTGACTGGGTTATTGAGGCTGACCCGTTAATGGTCTGTGGTGTACCTTTATTTGTTTATCGTTGGGACCCATCTAAGGGATTACGGAAATCGGAACACACGTCTTGTCCTTTATGGGTGAAGTTGCATAATATACCGTTGGTTGCTTTTAATAAGGAGGGCGTTAGTCGTATTGCTAGTGCTTTGGGTATATCGAAACAAATGGATTCTTGTACGACATCCATGTGTGATAAGGCTTGGGGATGCCCGGGGTTTGCAAAATTGCTGGTTGAGGTCTGGGCTGTAGGTGATCTTAAACGACATATTGAGGTACTGATTCCGAACCTCAATGGAAGGGATGATGAAAAAGTCAATATCCAGGTAGAAAATATTTGGGAGCCGCTTCAATGCTCCCGCTGCCATGTTTTTGGGCACAAAACATCGTCGTGTGTGAAGGCCGTTAATCCGATTAAAGGGAAGCAAGTTGATGGGAGAAAAGACTCGGAGGGGTTCGTTAGGGTGGAGAAAAAGCAATGGAGAGCTAAATCCGGTGGCAATACTCAATCTTCGATTCCTTGTTCTAAAAGCTCAAATGTGAAAACCGGTAGACCTAATCCGGCAACCATGGAAGCAAGCACTTCTAGGAGGGAACAAACTGTGGAGCAGAATGTGGATCTAACAGTAGAAGAATTATCGGATCAATCTGGCCAAGTTGTGAAAGCCGTCTCGGAGGGACCAAGTAAGGGTACAAATGGGGTAGTCAAGCATGTGAGTTCTGGGACTTCTTCTACTCAATCAAATGTTAAATATGCCCCTCTTCTAGCTTCAGTTGTTAAGTCTTTTCGACTGCCTAGGAGAGGGGTTATGATCGATTCCACGACGGTTTCTAACATATTCGTGGTTCTAGGGAATTTGGGAGGGGAAGAGACTCAAGGGTATAGACAAAGAACCTGTCTCGAGTACATCGATTGCGAAATCTAGGGACCAAGGGGTGGAGATTCAAAATACCCTTCATGTTGAAATTCGCTTCTTGGAATATCTAAGGACTCAACTCCCCGGTTAAGCAAAAAGAGGTGAAAAGTTTAATTCATTGTAATGATTTAAGTTTATGTGCAATTCTAGAGTCACGTTTCCAAGGATTCCATTGAGAATGTTTGCTTTAGTACTTTTGGTCGTTGGTCTTGGATCTCCAACCAGATGGCTTGTGACTCTGGGACCCGTCTAATTCTTGCTTGAGATTTACGGGTTCTAGATGTTATGATTCTTGAGGTCCATGAGCAACTCTTGAACTGCGAATTAAATTTCAGCGGTGGCCAAGACCCTATCTTCTTTTCCTTTGTCTATGGGGCAAATAATTGCAATGCTAGGAGGGAGTTATGGTCGGGTCTTCGGAAGTTCAAAGTTTTGATTGGTTCTAAACCTTGGATTGTTATGGGTGACTTCAATGCCATGTTGTTTACCCATGACGGTTTTGGGGGGTCCTCTCGCCGTAATACTGATATGTCAGATTTTTTTGCTTGTGTGGAGGATGTAGAAGTCTTTGATTTGCATTACACGGGTATCCATTCTCATGGAATTAAAAGCTAAATGAAGAGGGGGGAATCAGGCACAAACTGGACAGGGTTCTGGCTAATTCGGAATATACTTCTAAGTTCCATGATGCCAATGGTCACTTCTTACCTTCTGGGCTTTTGGATCACTCTCCGGTAGTTTTGTCTTTCAATAGAGGAACACGGAAAAAGAGTTGGGGATTTAAATTTGATAACTTCTTGGTGGAACACCTGTCTTTCTTGCAGGTTATGAAGGATGAATGGTCAAAACATATAGAGGGGACCTTTATGTTTCGAGTGACTAGTCACTTGAAGGCCCTCAAGACCCCTCTACGAAAGCTTCGTAATTCCTATGACAATCTTGTTGCTCGGGTGTCCTTTTTTGAAAGCAGAGTTAGATCAGATTCAGTTGGAAGTGGACAATGACCCCTCTAATGTGGATTTGGGCCTTGATCTTGATCACCCTCGTCTTGCTTATTAAAAAGCTTGCTGGGATGAGGAATGTGCCGCCAAGCAGAGAGCTAAAGTTAAATGGTTGAATGAGGGCGATTTGAATACTAAATTCTTCCATAATGTGATAAAAGAACGACATCATTCTAACTTCATCTAATTCGTCTGTACTAGCCAAGGTGACTATATTTACGGGGATGATGTCCTTAATTTGTTTGTGGATTACTTCAAAGGTTTTCTTGGTGTGCAGGATGCTTCATCTGATCCGGTTATGTCAGATGATCTTTTTACTCGGAAACTCTCATTGTCTGAAGCCAACCATATGATCCGACCTATTTTTAATGAGGAGATCAAAAATGCTATGTTCAGTATTGGCAATCATAAAGCCCCAGGATCAGATGGTTATTCGTCTCGGTTTTTCAAAGCTTTTTTAGATATCATCGGTTGTGATGTGGAGATTGCTATCCACAATTTCTTCTATAGAGGTAACCTCCCGAAAGAATTGAATCATACCTTCATTTGTCTTATCCCTAAATCTGTTAGTGCATCTAAGGTTTCGGATTACCGACCTATAGCTTGCTGTACGATGCTTTACAAATGTATTAGTGAAGTCATCGTTAACAGAATGAAGGGTCATTTGGATTCTTTAATTGATGAGGCCCAATCGACTTTTATTCCGGGTTGGATGATTACGGATAATATTCTTATGGCTCATGAGCTGGTGTCGGGATACCAATCTAGGGATGGCCCTCCGAGATGCACGTTCAAGATTGACATCAAGAAGACTTATGATACGGTGGATTGACAATTCCTTCTTATTATACTTAAGGGAATGGGGTTCCACCTGGTTATGGTCAAATGGATTAGGGAGATGGTTTCTACTACTTCTTATTCGCTTGCGAATAATGGCAATACATACGGGTTTTTTCATGGGGGAAGGGGGACTGAGGCAAGGAGATCTGTTATCCCCATATCTATTTACGATCGTGATGGAGGGGTTCTCTATGCTCCTCAAGCAATGCATTCAGGAAGCTGTTGATTTATGGTATCACAGAGGTTGTGATGATTTGGATTTGACGCACCTATGCTTTACTAATGACCTTTTCGTGTTCACGAAGGGAGATGTTCAATCAGTTGAGGTACTTAAAAAGACACTTTTTCTTTTCCAGAATCGCTCGGGGTTAGAGCCAAGTCTTGAGAAAAGTGAGATTTTCTTTGGGAATGTTTCTCCTAACATTAAGGAGGCCATTATTGAGTGTCTTCCTTTCAAGCTTGGTTCTTTTCTTTTTCGGTACTTGGGAGTTCCATTGTCCCATACCCGTTTGAAGTCAGGTGATTATGTATTTGGTTGCTAGGATTAAGGGTCGCATTCTCAATTGGAAGTCTAAGCTCCTTTCTTTTGGAAGGCGAAGACAACTTATTATATCGGTCCTTCAATCCTTATAGCTTCATTGGATGTCTATGTTCCTATTTCCTTCTGGGCTTATCCATCATCTTGAATCCATCTTTAGGAAATTTGTTTGGGCTCCAAGGGAGGATCCTAGAGGCAGGTGCAGGTTATCTTGGGAAGTGGTGTGTCGGCCTCTTGCGAGTGGCGGTCTTGGTATTCGGTGTTTGGCAACCTGGAATAGGGCGTTACTTGCCAAACATATCTGGGATATTGTGAGGCACCGTAACTCGTTGTGGGTAAGATGGGTGTACCAGAATAATCTTCCACTTCTAGATCATTCGGAAAAACTCTTATTGGTCGTGGGTTTTGCGTAAGCTGTTGGATTTACGACCTCAATTGCGACGATCTCTGATCTCCCAAATTGGTGATGGACGAGATTCTAATGCTTGGGAGGATACATGGCTCGCCTGTGGTCATCTTTCTTCCTTCACCTTCTACAGATTCATTCATTCTTGTGGGTTTTCAACTATCACTACGGTTCGGGAGTTAATTATGAGTTTGGATAATTATGGGGAGTGGCCGGCTGATCGGTGTAACAAGTAATCTGAGCTTAATACTGCTCCTTTGCCGACATTGAATTACTATGTTCGTGATAGAGTTTTATGGGGGGATAATAACTTTGGATTGGATTTCACGGTTAGTACTGATTGGTCTTCGTTGGAGGGGAACCATTCGGTTGTACCTTGGTATAAATCGGTTTGGTTCTCAGGCCATATTCCTGAGCATGCTTTCTGTCTTTGGCTTGCTTGTCATTGGCGTCTTCCTACCCAAGACTGTATGATTTGGAAGGATGAACCTCCGGACTTGGAATGCTCGCTCTGTAGCACTTGCATGGATAGCCATACCCACTTATTTTTCCAGTGTTCCTTTTCAAGAGAGGTTTGGGATAGCATCTTACATGTTGTGGACTGGATGAATATGCCAGACTCGTGGGATCAAATCTTGGAAGCTATTTCAGAATCGAGCTGATCGCCAAAACGTTTAAAGCAGAAGCTAGCGCTTGCGGCTTCAGTTTACTACATCTAGCAAGAACAAAATCGAAGACTCTTTACTAAGAATCGCCGCACAGCTGTATAACTTATCAAGGAAATCGAAAGCAAAATTTCCATTCGTGTGGCTTGGTTGGAGAGACGGGTTGAGCGGAATGATGGTTTACATGAAGGATAGGGTCTTGGTTGGGGGGGCTTTTATGAGGTTTAACCTTCTTTTGTTTATTTTTTGTAGCTTGTTTGTGTCTGTTGGGCTCTATACCTTCTGGGTCGTTGTGGCTTGGTATGGTGTGGTGACCAAGTCTTTTATGTTTCAGTTTTGTTGGATGTGGTAGTACGCCTAAACTCTTTATTTAATTTATTGGTTTTATAAATTTGCGTGGTTTCCTTTAAAATAAAGTGTCCTAAATGGGGCCATTTACTCTTAGTGGGTCTAATGAGTTTATTTATTATAATCCAATCATTTGGGTCAAAATGACATTAAGTGCGTCATAATTAATATGATTAGACCCTAGTGGGTTAACATTAACAAGACCCATTAATCCACAAGGATTATAACTGGCTCAAAATGACACTTGATGGGTCATATTTAGTTTGATCAGACCTTAATGAGTATAATATGCTAAATTTGTCATAAATAATAAGATGTTAATTGGAGTAATTGAGGTAGAATGGGTCTTAATGGTCCTTCATGATCCATTTGGTGTTTTTTTTTTGAACGGAAACCAGACAAATTTATAAAACCATAAAATGAAATACAACGATTAAACATTCGACCACACCCAACAAACTAGGAAAACAAAAGACTTGGACATCACCCCGTACCAAGCCACAACAAGCCAAAAGGTACAAAGGCCAACCGACTCAACCAAGCAACAAAAAATAAAGAAAAGGAGTTTAAAACTCAAAAAAGCTCCCCAAACCCAGACCCTATCCTCCATGTAAAACAACATTTCTCATCACCCTTCACTCCATCCAAGCCGCACGAATGGAAATAGTATTTTGAATAACTTTGATAAGTTGCATAGCTGTGCGACGATTCTCTGTAAAAAGTCTTCTATTTCTTTCCTGCTAGATATAATAAACAGAAGCTGCCACCGCAAGTTTCTGCTTTAAACGTTTCGGTCGTCGACTGGAATCCAAAGTAGCTTCCAATATATGACCCACGAAGATGACATATTCATCAAGTCCACAATATGCAAGATGCTATCCCAAACCTATCGAGAAAAAATACACTGAAAGAATAAATGGGAATGGCTATGCATACAATTCCTACAAAGCGAGGCATTCCAGGTCCGGAGGTTCATCCTTCCAAAGCATACGGTCTTGAGTAGGAAGACGCCTCTGACAAGCAAGCCATAAACAGAAAGCATGCTCAGGAATATGGCCTGAGAACCATATCGATTTATACCATGGTACAACCGGATGAGACCCCTCCAACGAAGCCCAAGCAGTACTAACCGTGAAATCCAAACCAAAAGTGCTATCATCCCCCCAAAGAACTTTATCACGAACTGAATCATTCAAAGAAGGCAAATGAGAAGTACGAAGCTCAGCAAACCTATTACACCACTTGTCCGGCCACACTTTGTCCAAACTCATAACTAGCTCTCGAACCGTAGTGATAGTAAAGAACCCAAAAGAATGGATGAAACGGTAGGAGATGAAGGTCAAAAGATGACCACAGGCTAGCCAAGTATCCTCCCAAGCATTAGAATCCCGACCATCACCAACTTGGGAGAACAGAAATCGTTGCAAATGAAGTCGTAAGTCCAACAGTTTACGGAAGACCCACGACCACTTGGAGTTTTTCCGAACAAGCCAGAAGTGAGAAGAGCGAAGATTATTACGATACACCCATCTAACCTACAACGAATCACGATGCCACATAATGTCCTAAACATGTTTAGCAAGTAAAGCCCTATTCCAGGTTGCCGAACGCCGAATACCAAGACCCCCAGACTCAAGAAGTCAACATACCACATCCCAAGATAGCCTACACCTACCTCGAGGATCATCCCTTGGAGCCCAAAGGAATTTCCGAAAGATAGATTCAAGGTCATGGATTAGCCCAGACGGAAATAAGAACATAGACATCCAATGAAGCTGTAAAGATTGAAGGACCGAGATAATAAGTTGTCTTCGCCCTCCAAAAGAAAGAAACTTAGACTTCCAATTAAGAATGCGACCCTTAACCTTAGCAATCAAAGGACCATAATCATTTATCTTCAAACGAGCATGAGATAAAGGGACTCCCAAGTACCTGAAAGGAAACGGACCAAGCTTGAAAGGAAGACACGCAAGAATGGCCTCCTTAGTGTTAGGCGGAACATTCCCAAAGAAAATCTCACTTTTCTCATGACTTGGCGCTAACCTCGAACGTTGCTGGAAGAGAAAAAGAGCCTTTTTTAGAATCTCCACTGATTGGACATCGCCTTTAGTGAATACGAACAGGTCATCATCAAAGCAAATGTGCGTCAAATCCAGCTCATCACAACCCCTATGGTACCCAAAATGAGCTGCTTCCCGAATACAATGCTTTAGGAGCATAGAAAACCCCTCCATCACAATCGTGAAAAGATACGGAGATAATGGATCACCTTGCCGTAGTCCCCTTCTGCCATGAAAAACCCATAGGAATTACCATTAATCGCAAGCGAATAGGAAGTAGTAGACATCATCTCCCTTACCACTTGACCATAACCGGATGGAATCCCATACCCTGTAACCTAACAATAAGGAAACGCCATTCCACCGTATCATAAGCTTTTTTAATGTCAATCTTGAACGCACATCTTGGAGGACCTGTCATAGTCTGATACTCTGAAACTAGCTCATGAGCCATAAGGATGTTATTCGCAATCCTCCTACCCGGAATAAAAGCCGATTTGGCCTTATCAATTAACGAATCCAAATAACCCTTCATTCTGTTTACAATGACTTTTATGCATTTATAAAGCACTGTACAACAAGCTATAGGCCGGTAATCCGTAACCTTAGAAGCATTAACAGATTTAGGAATGAGACAAATAAGAGTATGATTCAATTCCTTCGGGAGGTTACCTTGATAGAAGAAGTTATGGATAGCAATCTCCACATCACGCCCGATGATATCCCAAGAAGCTTTGAAAAACTGGGATGAAAAGCCATCAAATCCTGGAGCTTTATGATTTCCAATGCTAAACATAACATCTTTTATTTCTTCATTCAAAATCGGCCGGATCATATGGTTGGCTTCCAAAAGAGAGAACTTTCTCGTAAAAAAATCTTCAGACATAATCGGATCAGAAGAATCATTACTCATACCAAGAAAGTCTTTAAAATAATACACAAACACTTTAGGGACATCGTCCCCATAAACGTAGTCACCACGACTAGTACAGACGGATTGAATGGAATTGGGTGTGATGCCGCTCTTTAATCACCTTGTGGAAAAATTTGGTATTCATGTCTCCCTCATTCAACCACTTGACTTTGGCACGTTGCTTGGCAACACATTTCTCATCCCAACAAGCATTTTGATAAGCAATACGGATATGTCCAAGTTCAAGCCCCAAATCAGTACTAGAAGGATCTTTATCCACGTCTAGCTGAATCCGATCTAATTCAGTTTTCAAAAAAGAAACCCGCACCCCAAGGTTACCATAGGAATTCCGAAGCTTACGCAGAGGAGTCTTGAGGGCCTTCAGGTGAAAAGTCACCCGAAACATAAAAGTCCCCTCTAAATGTTTAGACCATTCCTTCTTTACAACCTGCAAAAAAGCCGGGTGTTCTACCAAGAAGTTGTCAAATTTGAATCCATACCTCATTTTTCGTGATCCTGCTTTAAATGATAAAACCACCGGAGAATGATCCGAAAGACCAGAAGGAAAGAATTGAACATTAGCATCATGGAATTTAGAAGTAAATTCAGAATTAGCCATAACCCTATCTAGTTTACGCATGATTCCCCCTTTGGCATTTGGCTTTTGGTTCCATGAGAAATGGACTCCTGTGTAATGCAAGTAAAAAACTTCAACATCCTCCACACATGCACAAAAATCCGACATATACGTATTATGACGAGAAGACCCTCCAAAACCGTCATGGGGGAATAACATGGTATTAAAGTCTCCAATTACAGTCCAAGGTTGAGAACCAATCAAAACTTTAAATTATCGAAGCCCCGACCATAATTCTCTTCTGGCATTGCAAACATTAGCACCATAAACAAACGAAAAAAAGATAGGATCTTGCCCACCGCGTAAAATTACTTTGCAGTTCAAGAATTGACTATGAACCTCTAGAATCATAACATCTAAAACCCGTAAATCCCATGCAAGGATTAGACGTGTTCTAGACTCACACACCACTTGGTTAGAAATCCACGACCACCGACCAAAAGAATTAGAGCAAACGCTTTCAAGGGAATCCTTAGAGACGTGAGACTCTATAATAACAGATTAAAACTTTTCACCTCTTTTTGTTTAACCGGAGAATTAAGCCCCCCAGATATTCCATGAAGCGAAATTCAACATGAGGAGGTATTTGGTTCTGCCCCTTGGTCCCGACTATCCACATTCGAATTACTCACATCAGGGTCTTTATCTGCACCCTTTTGAGATTCCACTTGAGATTCCTCCCCTCCCAACTTCTCTAAAATGCCATATCAGTTAGAAGCCACCACAGGCTCTATCATAACACCCCTCCAGGGCAATCGAAAGTTTTTATCACAGAAGCAAGAAGAGGGGTAGTTTTAGTCATAGAATGGGTAGAAAAAAACCCAGAGCCTACACCAACAGAATTCTTACCTGAATCTTTTGGAGCGGTTTTCACAGAGTTTCCAGCTTGGGCAGAAGTTTCTTCATCAATATTATCAATATTCCTCTCCACTGACTACTTCCTTCGCGAGGTGCTTGCAACCAAGCTTGCTGGGTTAGGTCTAGACATCATATTTCAACTTTTTTGCCTTGGGGCTGAAGGATGGGGCTTACCACCAGATTTGACTCGCCATTGTTTTTTCTCCACTCTAATAAACCCCTCTGAGTCCTTTCTTCCATCTACTTGCTTTCCTTTGTTCAGAATAGCGGCCTTTGCACAAGACGAGATTTTATGATAAAAAACCTGGCAATGAGAACATTGTACCGGCTCCCACAAATATTCAACCTGAATTTGCACTTTTTCAACGTCCCCTCCGTTGAGGTTTGGAATTTCTACCTCAATCTGCCTTTTTACTTCACCAACAGCCCAAACCTCAACCAGGACGTTAGCATACCCTGGTCGTCCCCAAGCCTTTTCACACATTGCTGCCGTGCATGAATCCATTTGTTTGGGAACTCCCAAGACACTAGCAATACGGCTGACGCCCTCTTTATTAAAAACAACTAACATAATGTTATGCATTTTCACCCACAGTGGACATGAAGTGTGTTCCGGTTTCCTTAACCCCTTAGAGGGATCCCAACGATGGACAAAAAGAGGTATCCCCCGAATCATTAACGGGCCAGCATCAATCACATGGTCGCACCCTCCAACATCATTGAATTTGAAAAAGAAAATACCATTCTCATTCAACATTGCATCACATATCCCATATTTTTCCCATGCCGTTTAGACAAAAATTTTCACTAAGGGAAACGGTATATGCAGGCCCAAAAAATAACCATACAAAACCGAATTATAAGCTTTTGCAGCTTCCTTTGCCATTTCAATCGGGATTTTCACACTAACCTGTTTTTTGTCGGCCAACGGGTAAAAGTTCATATCCGTAGCAATCGAACGGCCAACAGCTTTCGCAAAATTTAACTTTTCATTCATCAAACCCTCAGAACCAATAGACTGGCTACCTCCCGACATATCTTCAAAAACGGAAACCCGACTAGCATCAGCGGGTAAGGTGGTAGGTTCATTAACCGTTCCCATTCCACAAATCAAGAAGCCGTGGTGCTGAAACCCTCTTTGAGTGACCTTGATAGGATAGACGAAGACCTTGTGACCGAGGCGCTGAATATCTACCAAAGAACTCTCTGAGAGCAACGAAGACCACATAAACACTTAAAACATGAAATGAAAACAAAAAATGAAAGGGAAAGACCAGCGTACCTTAAAACCTCGAACTAGATCACACCCAGCCGAAAAGGAATCAGCAGTCCAAAACCCACAGAAGGCTTTGAAACGATCGCAAAACCCGACAGCAGTTAAAACAACTAAACGTGACAGCAGCAAAAACCACTCAACCGAACTAACAAACAGCAGCTCAAAACAGCCTGCGCAAAGGGTATTTTCACATAAAATAACGACGGAAACAGACAACCACATCATCCAACTACACACTGCAGGTCTAAAAACCGAAGCCAACACCACCCAAAAGTATTGAACAACCATAAAAAAACCTGCAGATAACAGCCTCTACCAAAACAACAAAAACAGCCGCTGTAATAAAATACTACCCCAAGCAAGTACAAGCTGGATAACCGAGAAACCGAGGAACAGCCTATGAAACAGCAGCACAACTAGCAACCATATGAAACAAAAGATAATCTACCACTCGTGAATAGATCAGCTCACATAAAATTATAAAGAATACACAACCTGCAGTTCAACCCCACTTTCACTACCAATCAAGGAAAACCGAACAGCAACATGCATACAAAATGCATCGATCAACACAAAAACAACCAACGCAACGACGGTCTAATGCTAGCCTTAGAAACAGATCGTACCAGGAGTGCATATAAAATCACAAAAAAGATTGTAGCACCCACAAAACCGGAACCAATATCCAGGAGTACACGAGCCAGAACACCACAGACAGCCAAGTAAAAGACAACCAGATTCAAAACAGAATTAAAAGTCGAGGAAACAAACCAGAAGGGAGAGACGACCACAGTAGTACCAACAAACCCTAGAAGCCGTTACCACCAGCAAGAAGCCGTAGAATCCCTTAACCCTAATATGCCTCTCAATTTTGCAACCCGATCTAGATGCCTGTTTCACCAGCAAGCAAACTGTGGAACAAAGTTCGCCTAAATCCCTTTCCAAGAACAAAGAAAATGACCAAAGATGAAAAACCATAATCTAGCAAGGTCACCACCAATCGCAGCCCAAAACTCAAGACAGTCGAATGCATAAACCAAAGAAGAAAACACGTTGGATCATGCATCAAAGCAAAGCGCAAGATCCCATGTTCTTCATCATCTTCATGGACGCAAAAACCTAGAGAGCAAAAATCAAAGGCGGTCAAAGGGCTTTTGAGTCATATGACTCATTTGGTGTTAGTGGATATAATGAGCCTGTTTCTCCTTAAAAAATCCAATTGGGTCAAAATGACTCAAACTAGGTCATAATTTTTCTTTTTAGACCCTAATGGGTATAATGTGCCTAATTCTCCATAAGCAGTCTAATTGGGTCAAAATAACACTAAATGAGTCATATTTTGTTTGTTCAGACCTTAATGGGTATCGTGGGCTTATTTATCCTATTTGAGTAAAATTGAGTTATAATGGTACTAAATGGTTCATAATTAGTCTAGTGAAACGTTAACGAGAGTAGCTGAGGTAAAATAGGCCTTAATGGTCCCTATGCTGTTAATATCGCGATATATCGTCGATATATCGGCGATATATCGGACATCGCTCCTAGAGAAAATATCGGTCTATAAATATCGGTCAAAATATCGTCCCCGATATTATCGTCGATATTTTCCGATTTTTCCCGATTTTTAGCGATTTTTTGATGCAAATATCAGACCGATATATCGATTTTTTAGGGTTTAAATRTTTGGGCTTTTGTTACTTCATGGGCCTAGTTTTTTGGGCTTGGTAACTTAAATTAGGTCTGAAATTGATCTGCCTCCACAACGGTCTTCTTCTTTCTTTTATATTAACTCGTTTTTGAACACTTTTGATGATGTGATGTTTTAATTTTGAAACTATATTTCTAAACTCTAATTAATGCATATTATATATATAATTCTAAGAAATATTATGTTAACCGCTATTTTGGACCGATATATCACCGATATAACCGATATATCGAATATCGGTCCTGACTGATATTTCGTATTCTGACCGATATAACAGCATAGAATGGTCCTTAATGAGTTTACTAGGCTCATTTCTCCATAAAGAGTCTAATTGGGTCAAAATGACGTTAAATGAGTCATATTTAGTCTGATCAGACCTTAATGGATATGATGGGTTTATTTCTCCTATTTGAGTCTAATTGCATTATAATGGTACTAAATGGTTCATAATTACTCTAATAAGACCTTTTTTTTAAAGGAAACCAGACAAATTTTATAAAACCAATAAAAGAAATACAGAGTTTAAGCGAACTACCACTCCTAAAAAAACTGAAACACAAAAGTCTTGGTCACCACACCATACCAAGCCACAATAAGCCAAAAGGTATAAAGCTCAACAAACACAAACAAGCTACAAAAAATAAACAAAATGAGCTTAAACCTCATAAAAGCCCCCCTATCAAGACCCTGGAGACCATCATTCCTCGCATTTCGTCTCTCTAACCAAGCCACATGAATGGAAATTTTGCTATTGATTTCTTTGATAAGTTGAACAACTGTGGCGGCGATTCTCAGTAAAAAGTCTTCGGTTCCGTTCTTGCCAAATATAGTAAACTGAAGCCGCAAGCGCTAACTTATGTTTTAAACGTTTTGGCGATCAACTTGAAACTGAAATAGCCTCCAGAATTTGATCCCACGAGTCTAGCATATTCTACAGTCCACAACATGTAAGATGCTATCCCAAACCTGTCGTGAAAAGGGACATTGAAAAAAAAAGGTGTGAATGGCTATCCATGCAATTGCTATAGAGCGAGCATTCCAAGTCCGGAGGTTCTTCTTTCCAAATCATACCGTCCTAGGTAAGAAGACGCTGATGACAAGCAAGCCAAAGACAGAAAGCATGCTTAAGAATATGGCCTAAGAACCAGACCGATTTATACCAAGGTACAACCGGGTGGTACCCCTCTAACGAAGACCAATCAGTACTAACCGTGAAATCCAAACCAAAGTTATGATTATCCCCCCCACAAAACTCTATCACGAACGAAATCATTCAAAGGCGGCAAAGGAGCATTATTAAGATCAACATACCTGTTACACCAATCAGCCGGCCACTCCCCATCCAAACTCATAATTAACTCCCGAACCGTAGTAGCAGCTGAAAACCCACACAAATGGATGAATTTGTAGGAGATGAAGGAAGAAAGATGACCACAAGGTAGCCAAGTATCCTTCCAAGCATTAGAATCCCTTCCGTCACCAATCTGGGAGATCAGGAATCGTCGCAATTGATGTCGTAAGTCCAACAACTTGCGTAAAACCCACGACCAATTGGAATTTTTTCAAACGATCTAGAAGTGTGAAGAGCGAAGATTATTCCGATATACCCATCTAACCCACAATGAGTCACGATGCCGCACAATATCCCAGATATGTTTGGCAAGTAACGCCCTGTTCCAGGTTGCCAAACGCCGAATACCAAGACTGCAACTCACAAGAGGTCGACACACCACATCCCACGATAACCTACACCTACCTCTAGGATCCTCCCTTGGAGCCCAAAGGATTTTTCTAAAGATAGATTCAAGATCATGGATAAGCCCATAAGGAAATAGGAGCATAGACATCCAATAAAGCTGTAAGGATTGAAGGACCGAGATAATAAGTTGTCTTCACCCTCCAAAAGAAAAGGAACTTAGACTTCCAATTGAGAATGCAACCCTTAATCTTAGCAACCATAGGGCCATAATCACCTATCTTCAAACGGGTATGGGACAATGGGACTCCCAAGTACCTGAAGGAAAAAGAACCAAGTTTGAAAGGAAGACATTCAAGAATGGCCTCCTTAATGTTAGGAGGAACATTCCCAAAGAAAATCTCACTTTTCTCAATACTTGGCGCTATCCCCGAGCAATTTTGGAAGAGAAAAAGTGCCTTTTTCAGAACGTCCACCGATTGAACATCACCCCTCAGTGAACACGAAAAGGTCATCAGCAAAACAAAGGTGCGTCAAATCCAACTCTTCACAACCCCTATGATACCCAAAATCAACAGCTTCCTGGATACATTGTTTAGGGAGCATAGAGAACACCTCCATCATGATGGTAAATAGATATGGGGATAGCAGATCTCCTTGCCTCAGTCCTCTTCCCCCATGAAAAAACCCATAAGTATTACCATTAATCGCAAGCGAATAGGAAGTAGTAGAAACCATCTCCCTTATCTACTTGACCATAACCAGGTGGAGGACCCTGAAGCATAATAAGCAGGAATTGCCAATCCACCGTATGATAAGCTTTTTTGATATCAATCTTAAACGCACATCTCAGTGGACCTTCCCTAGAATGGTAGCCTGATACTAGCTCGTGAGCCATAAGAATGTTATCCGTAATCCTCCTACCCGGAATAAAGCCGATTGGCCCCCATCAATTAAAGAATCCAAATAACCCTTTATTCTGTTTACAATGACTTTACTTATTCATTTGTAAAGCACCGTACATCAAGCTATAGGTCGGTAATCCGAAACCTTAGAAGCATTAACAGATTTAGGGATAAGACAAATAAGAGTATAATTCAATTCTTTCGGGAGGTTACCTCGATAGAAGAAGTTGTGAATAACAATCTCCACATCGCGACCGACGATATCCCACGAAGCTTTGAAAAACCGAGCCGAATAACCATCAGACCTTGGGGCTTTATGATTTCCAATATTGAACATAGCATTTTCAATTTCCTCATTAGATATAGGCCGGATCATATGGTTGGCTTCCGACAGAGAGAGTTTCCTTGAAAAAAGGTCTTCGTACATAACCGGAACAGAGGAAGCATCTCGCATACCAAGAAAATCTTTAAAGTAGTCCACAAACACATTAGGGACATCATCCCCATAAACATAGTCACCCTGGTTAGAACAGACATATTGAATGAAGTTAGAATGATGTCGCTCTTTAATCACCTTATAGAAGAATTTAATATTCATATCTCCTTCATTCAACCATTTGGCTTTAGCTCTCTGTTTGGTGGCACATTCCTCATCCCAACAAGCCTTTTGATAAGCAATACGAAGGTGCCCAAGGTCAAGGCCCAAATCCACATTAGAGGGGTATTTGTCCACTTCCAACTGAATCCGATCTAACTCTATTTTCAAAAAGGACACTAACGCCCCGAGGTTGCCATAGGAATTCCTGAGCTTTCGTAGAGGAGTCTTGAGGGCTTTCATGTGAGAAGTCACCCGAAACATAAAGGTCCCCTATACATGCTTTGACCATTCATCCTTTACAACCTGCAAAAAAGACGGGTGCTCTACCAAAAAATTATCAAATTTGAAGCCATAACTCATTTTCCGTGTTCCTCCTTTGAAAGATAAAACTACCGGAGAATGATCTGAAAGCCCAGAAGGAAAGAATTGAACATTAGCATCATGGAATTTAGAAGTAAATTTTGAATTAACCATAACCCTGTCTAGTTTGCACCTGATTCCCCCTTATTCATTTGGCTTTTGGTTCCATGAGAAATAGACACCTATATAATGCAAATCAAAGACTTCTATATCCTCCACACAAGCAAAAAAATCGGACATATCTGTATTTCGGCGAGAGGACCCTCCAAAACCGTCATGGGGAAATAACATGGCATTAAAGTCACCCATAACTCTCCAAGGTTGAGTGCCAATCAAGACTTTAAATTTCCGATGATCCGACCATAACTCCCTCCTAGCATTGCAAATAGTTGCTCCATAGACAAAGGAAAAAAAGATAGGTTCTTGCCCACCTCTTAAATTTAATTTGCAGTTCAAGAATTGACTATGTACCTCCAGAATAATAACATCTAAAACCCGTAAATCCCATGCGAGGATTAGACGGGTCCCAGAATCACAGGCCACTTGGTTAGAGATCGAAGACCAACGACCAAAAGTATTATAGTAGACGTTTTCAAGGGAATCCTTCGAAACGTTAGACTCTATAATAACACATAAACATAAATCATTACAGTGGATAAAACTTTTCACCTCCTTTTGCTTAATAGTCCCCAGATATTCCAAGAAGCGAATTTCAACATGAGGAGGTATTTGAAGTACTCGCAGCAGGGTCTTTGTCTAAACCCTCTTGAGTTTCCTCCCCTCCCAAATTCCCTAAATGTCACACCCCGTTAAAGCGGAAACACGAGATGTAACAGGTAAGCGAGTCACAACAACAAATAATAAATAACACCATTCAAGTTTTACAAAAGTTCAAATTTAACATCCATAACTAAGATGGAATAAAATACTTCTTTACAAAAACTTCAACGATGAGCTTAATCGGTATCGCTACAAACATGCCTCAAAAACTTCATTTCTTACTTACTTCCTGAAAAGCATGAAACATAAAACAACGTCAACTACAAAGAGTTGGTGAGTTCACGGGTTTTCGCATGCACAAAACGTTACAATGCATAAATCATTTCTTGCAAAACTATACACAACTTTTGCACATAATAAATGTAAATCCATAACGATGTTTAGAAACTTGAGACGCTGCCTTTCTTGACCAATGTGCCCCATTATTTTACGAACGACCATAAGTAGCCCATACACTCACTTAGCTCCCAGAGTTCGTAATAGTACTAATTCAGCGGTGGTCCAAATTCCACATGATTAGACCAATAAAACATAGGTAATGTGCACCCCTTTCTGGGTGGGATTGTTAACACAAAAGCGGCTATCCACAATTACCACGGCCCGGGGACATGCCCGAGCTAACAAGTAGCGTTTACGGACGAGGACTTTATTTGGAAACATACTCCCAAGTACATCAATTTAGCATTTATATCATAGTACAAAACAGTCAATATTTCATGACAAACAAATTTTTGACTAAACAGTTCTTTAGTCAAGGTATAAACAATCTTTGACTAAACAGTTCTTTAGTCCAGGTATAAGCAATCTTTGACTAAACAGTTCTTTAGTCCAACAGTTTTATAAATAACAGTATAGTTTGCATAACTTAATGCTTTTCCCCCAGTTTAAATACAAAAGCATTAAAAGTGGGTCCGTGAAAACTCACTGGTTTGATGATGAATATCCAAGGAGATGGCGTCTGAAGCTCTACACGTCCTGCCCTAACCTTCCTAAACAATCCAATGACCGAAAATTAGACCATCTATGGGTTCTTGACAAAGATAAAGTCAAATCATATCTTATGTAATGTCAATGGGTTTTATGAATTAAAGTTGATACTTATTTTATTTGCTCTGAAAATAGTCCAGTAATGTATATATTTATAATCAATTCCTTTGCGCAAAAAGCTGCCATTTGGACA
>NC_037528.1:40736165-40754568 GCF_001531365.2 Cynara cardunculus var. scolymus | reverse complement strand
TTCTTTCGTGATTAAATACCACATGCAATGTGGTTTTCTCCTTCTTTCATAGAGTTCAAAGTTCGTGGCTCATAGATTATCATCATTTTGGAGACATTTAAATGTCTGTGATGTATAATCTCCCTTTTTTGAATTTCTCTAGAAATTTTTACTAGAACGAGAAGTAGATGTAGAAATGCAAGAATCTTTATTATTACATAAGGATAAGATAAGTAGGCTAATACCTTTTTCTTGAAATCTTGAATATTCTTCAAGATTGACAGTTTTCTAAAGATTTCTTGATGACGAACTCAGCTGGAGGGGTTCGATTTAGAAAGAGAGATTAGGGAGAAGAAAGGTTTCTTTTGCTAAAATGAGGATAAAAATGAGAATTTTCAAAGGAGGTGAGGTATTTATATGCGGGTTTTAAAGGAAAGAAAATGCCAGGCCCAAGTCCATAAAGATTTTATTTTCCCTTTTAAACAAAATAAAGCCCATTTTAAATTTATGACAAAATACAATTTGTCAAAAATTTATAAAGACATCATTATTAGATCCAAGTTCCACATTTTTGGTAAAATTATTTGGACATTCAAATGAGACTTTAATATTTTAATTTGGACTTTATAATATCAATTTTATTATCTTTGGAGCATTTGTTAATATATTTTGACATTACATAAGTTAACTTTATCCGCTACTCGTCGAAACAAAGTTCACTAAAGTATACTTTGGGAACTAAGCCAGATGAATTCCAATCAATCATGACTAGATCCTAAATAAATATAGCTCTAAATATAGGTATCCTACAAAGATGCTAACCTGATGCTCCAAAATGACGGATGTCACAGACTCCCCAAGTCAGAAGAATTTCGTCCCGAAATTTATTCGTCAAATTCTAGATCATGACTCTTTTGAGAACAAGTGGGGATACTTGTTTTTCATATAATCCTCTCTTTCCCACGTGTACTCCGGTCCATGCCTCGAAGTCCAATGAACTTTTACAATTGGAATTTTGTTATGCCTCAACTGCTTGACTTTTCTATCCATAATTTCTATTGGTTTTTCAATGAAGCGCAGATGTTTGCTAATTTGCACATCTCCCAATGGCATGACCAGAGTTTCATCGGTTAAGGACTTCCTGATATTTGACACATGAAATGTATCATGAACAGCGCTCAGCTGTTGTGGCAGTTTCAACTTATATGCCACTGGTCCAATTCTCTCGGTTATTTCAAATGGACCAATATATCGGGGACCCAATTTTCCCCTTTTCCCAAAGTGCATTATTCCCTTCCATGGTGAGACCTTTAAGAGTATTTTATCTCCTTTTTGAAATTCTAATGGTCTCCTCCTATTATCCGCATAACTTTTCTGGCGATCTCTTGCAGCCTTGAGTCGATCCTTGATAATTACTATCTTGTCAGTAGTCTCCTGGATGACATCATGTCTAGTTAATTGCCGATTGCCAATCTCCAGCCAACTAAGTGGAGATCTGCACTTGCGTCCATATAATGCTTCATAAGGTGCACACTGAATATTGGCATGGTAGCTGTTGTTGTATGTAAATTCGACTAACGGAAGGTGCATATCCCAGCTTCCACCAAAATCTATGGCGCATGCACGTAACATGTCTTCCAGTGTCTGGATTGTTCTTTCCGTCTGCCCATCCGTTTGAGGGTGGTACGAAGTACTTAAATCTAAACGCGTACCCAACCCTCATTGAAGTGATTGCCAGAATCTTGACGTAAATCGGCCGTCCCGATCCGAGATAATGGAGATAGGTACCCCATGCCGAGTTACGATTTCATTTATGTAAATCTGAGCCAGCTTCTTCATCTTATAATCTTCTCGGATTGGTAGAAAATGAGCAGATTTTGTCAGTCGATCTATGATCACCCAGATTGTATCATGCCCTTTCCCAGTTCTGGGTAACTTTGTGATGAAATCCATCGATATTTGTTCCCACTTCCATTGGGGAATCTCGGGTTGTTGAAGTAGACCAGATGGTTTTTGGTGTTCAGCTTTGACCATTGCACAAGTTAAACATTTGCCTACGTGAAGTGCAATGTCTTTCTTCATTCTAGGCCACCAATAGTGTTCCTTAAGATCCTTGTACATCTTATCCGCTCCCGGGTGGACTGAGTATTTTGATCAATGGGCTTCATCCAAAATTATGGATCTAAGATTACCAATCTTAGGTATCCAAACCTTGTTTCCCAAGTAATAAACTCTATCTGATTTCAGTTGAAACTTAGTCTCTATGTGGTGCAGAGTTTCATTCTTCAAATTCTTCTTCCTTAATGCCACTTTTTGATCCTCGAGAATTTGTGCCTTCAGACTGGTGCTTACTATTGCTCCCAACGCTCTTACCCTTATTGGTTTCACTCTTTCCTTCCTACTCAGAGCATCGGCCACCACATTTGCTTTGCCGGGATGGTACTTGATTTCACAATCGTAATCACTAAGCAGTTCAACCCATCTTCTTTGYCTCATATTTAACATCTTCTGGTCGAGGATGTGTTGAAGGCTTTTGTGATCAGTGAACACCGTGCACTTGGTACCATAAAGGTCGTGTCTCCAAATCTTAAGTGCAAATACGACTCCCAATTCTAGATCATGTGTAGTGTAATTCTTCTCATGCACTTTGAGTTGCCTTGAGACATATGCAATGACCTTATCTTTTTGCATTAGCACACATCCTAATCCTTGATGTGATGCGTCACAATATACCACAAAGTTTTCCGAACTCTCGGGTAAGGATAAAATAGGTGCATTACATAGTCTCTGCTTAAGGGTCTCGAATGCTTCTTCCTGTTTCTCTCCCCAAACAAACTTCTTGTCCTTCTGGGTTAAAACTGTGAGTGGTTGCGCAATTTTTGAAAAATTCGCAATGAATCGCCGATAGTAGCCTGCCAAACCAAGAAATTGACGAATTTCCGTCGGGGTTCTTGGGGCTTCCCATTTCTTAATGGCCTCGATCTTTGCAGGATCTACTTGAATCCCTTTTTCATTAACCACATGACCAAGAAATTGTACTTCACGAATCCAGAATTCGCATTTGGAGAATTTTGCATATAATTTCTGATCCCTAAGTAGTTCTAATATCATCCTCAAGTGTTGCTCATGATTTTCTTACTTCGTGAATAAATTAGTATGTCGTCTATGAAAATGATTATCCAGGTATGGTCTACAAACCCTGTTCATCAGATCCATAAAGACTGCCGGTGCATTGGTTAGCCCGAATCGCATAACCAAAAATTCGTAATGACCGTACCGGGTCCTGAATGCTGTTTTAGGAGTGTCCTCCTCTCGAATTCTCACTTGATGGTATCCAGATCGTAGATCGATCTTTGAAAAGTATACGGCACCTTGGACAACGAATAAATCATCGATTCTGGGAAGGGGGTATCTATTCTTGGTGATCAACTTATTAAGTTCCCTATAATCAATGCACATTCACATTGACCCATATTTCTTTTTGACGAATAGAACTGGTGCACCCCATGGTGAGAAACTGGGCCTTATGAATCCTTTATCCAATAATTCTTGGAGTTGACCTGACAATTCTTGCATTTCTGATGGAGCCAATCGATATGGTGCTTTTGCCACTGGGGCAGCTCCAGGGATTAAGTCGATACCAAATTCGACTTGTCTTGGCAGGGGTAGTCCTGGTAAATCCTCAGGAAATATATCAGGAAACTCCCGAACTACAGGGAAATCACCAATACATTTCTTTTGACCTTCCTATCAATTATATGTGCCAAAAATGCGACATAATTCTTCTTTAAGTACTTTCGCATCTTCATACATGATACTATCCTAATTTTTCGATCTGACTCATCTCCTCGAATTACAATTGAGTCACTTCCTTCTTGAGGAATTCGGATAACCTTTTCTGAACAGACTATTTCAGCACGATTTTTGGCTAGCCAATCCATGCCTATGACTATATCAAAGCTTCCTAACTCAATCGGAATAAGGTCTATACTAAAATCCTTGTTGGCTAAACTTAGTGTGCAACTCATGATTATATCTCTAGCCTTAATTTCTTGGCCATTGGCAAATTCTATTGTATAAGCTTCTTTCAACCTTTAGGGCTTTAAGTTAATCTTCGACTTAAAATCTAATGATACAAAGCTTCTATCTGCCCCTGAATCAAATAATACCGATGCAAATTCATTATTCAAGAGAAATGTACCTGTAACCACATTGGGATCATACTTAGCTTCCTTTGCTCCAATCTCAAATGCTCGGCCCCGTGCTTGACTTTCTGGGTTTCCTTGATTGGCCGGTCGGGCTTGGTTAACATTTGTTCCTTGTTTTCTCTTTGGGCACACATTCCTTATGTGGTCTGGACTCCCACAATCACTTACTGCAATCTTTCGCGGCATGACCACCTCTGTGGCATCTTTGGCAGATGATGCAATTTCCCCAGTGTGGATGTTGGCATTTATTGCACTTATGCTTGCTTCCTTGGTTTACCACCTGGGTCTGAACCCCAAAATTCCCTGCTACTTTCCTATTGTCAAATCTTCCCCCAAATCTTCGATTCTCATGCTCCTCCATCTTTCTCTTTCCTTAGGCGAATTCTCCAGATCGAACAGCATTATTTGTGAGTTTGGTGGCAATGTCTATTGCTTTCTAAAGGGTCTTTGGGTTTGCCGAGGTGATGTTTCCTCGAATCTCTGGAGACAATCCCCAAATATATCTCTCAATTCGAACTTCCTCGGGTGTCACCAGATGTGGCACTAAGTTCGCTAACTCATGGAATCGAGTAGTATATGCAACTATGTTTTCCCCTTTCATCTCATGGTTCCATAACTCCATTTCCAACTTTTGGAGTTCACTTCTTGGGCAATATTCGTCCTTAAGTAGTATCTTGAACTCTTCCCATGAAAGTTGATTGGCCGATTCTTGACCCCTAGTCTGAACTAATGTGTTCCACCATGTCAGCGCTCGACCTTGCAGTAGACATGCTGAATATTCTACTTTATTTGCTTCTGAGCATTTACTAATATGGAGGACATATTCCATACTTTCCATCCAAGTTAGTAATCCTACGGCTCCCTCAGTTCCATGGAATTCCTTTGGGTTGCAAGATCTGAAGGATTTATAAGTGCATTCTCTGGGTGTTCTTGGCTCAGAATTGGTTGGTTGGTTAGCATTCAATCCTGCCGCTACCTGGCTGACAATGTTGGGGAGTGCAGCCAATAGTTGTTCAGATACGAGTTGTGCAACCTCAGGGTTTTCTCTTCTTGGCTGCATTTTCTATGGCCTAAGTCAGAAGGGAATTTCATCATTATTATGGCAATAACAAGGACAATAATCTTCCAGTCATTTAAAAGATGCAAAGGACATTCATCGAATGGATAACACTCAAGCATTTATATAACTAAACAGAATAATCTTATATTCAACCATGGCTCGAGGTAAATAAGCATTTCTCAAAAGATGTCATATGTTCATAGTTGATTACAGCCCACCAAAACAAGATCTTGGGTTTCTATGCAAAAGAGCAAATATCCTATCACTAGTCAACATTTCTAGAATATCATCCAACCTATCAGTATTCCTAGCATCAACATCATCATCCCACTCACCACCAAATACTTGTACAATCTTCTAATCTCCCGTCTCGCAGCAATGACGACATCCGAGTTTCTCATCATACGCTGGTGGTGCATTTCCATTACATCGGATAAGTTGTTCAGAATGTGGTGGTGGTATCCCAGCAGGGTCTGGTGAACTTGAGTATCTGATGCGATTCTCTGCATCCATTCTCGTTCAGCCAGATTCATGCCCCGAGTACAGGATGCAAGTACTCCGGTCACTACTTGAGAAATCCTGTTCCCTAGCTGTGGTTGAGATGACTCTCCTCTAACTCTAGCAGAATTCTCGAATGTCACTCGCCGAGGTAGTGGAACACTTTTCCTAGGCGTGACTCTAATCCTTGAACCATGAAAGGTTTGAGGTGGGATATCAGGTACTGGCTCCGATGGAGGTAATATAGATGCTAGTGGTGAAGCAGATGCCCCAGTAGTCGCAGTGTCCTCATGCTCATAAGGGTCTACCTCTTCATTGTTGAATGAGCTCCTTCTGGATCGGCGAACCACGTAACCGGATTCGTCGGCCGAGTATTCACTAGGAGCAGATGATGCCATAGTGATCTGCGATATTAACAATCTTAATTACGAAATGTACCATCTATAAATGCTTAATGCTATAACAGAAGCTTCTAGGCAAGTCTAAGGGCGACAATCAAGCTAGAATCTCAAGATAGAAAGTCTCTGGTTGCATGACCAGAGCCTCTGGTTCATCTTACATACTTAGAGAAGTAATGGGTAACCCGTCCATCGGTCCCCTGGTTCTACATACAGGCTAAGCAAACCAATGGAATACTATTTCATCGGTCTCTGGTTCAACATCCATACTTAGAGAAATAATGGATTTCTCGTACATCGGTCCTTTGGTTCCTCACACTTTGCATCCCAATGGATCTCTGGTCCATCGGCCTCTGGTTTCTCACACTTAGCGTTATAAAATCTCTAATCCGTCGCCTCTGGTCCTTCTAACCAGCGCCTCTGATTCAACATGAACACTTAACGATATAAGGAATTTTCTATCCATCGCCTCTGGTCCTTCTAACCAGCGCTTTTGATTCAACACGAGCACTTAGCAATATAAGGGATTTTCTACCCATCGCCTTTGGTCCTTCTAACCAGCGCCTCTGGTTCAACATGAACACTTAGCAATATAAGAGATTTTCTACCCATAGCCTCTAGTCCTTCTAACCAGCGCTTCTGGTCCAACATGGACACTTAACAATATCAAGGATTTTCTAATCCTTCACCTCTAGCCCTTCTAACTAGCACCTCTGGTCCAATCATGGACACTTAACAATATCNGATTTTCTAATCCTTCACCTCTGTTCCTTCTAACCAGCACCTCTGGTCCAATCATGGACACTTAACAATATCAAGGATTTTCTAATCCTTCACCTTTGGTCGGTCTAGGGCAATGGATATTCATAATTTATGCAACACACAAAATCATGCTTTTCACAACAATTTCTTATCTGGAGCATACTTTAGTACAACCGATTAAGTCCTTCTATTATACTTAAATTAAACATATGTGATCAGGCTTTGTTTAATTTACATATAATAACGTGACCTGCTTTGCATAAATATGTATTTAAATCACTTGAAAATCATTTTGAAAATATTTGGTTATAGTTTGTGGTTTTTAAGGAAAAACCGGCGTTCTCTATAACTAAGGCTCTGATACCAAATCTGTCACACCTTGTTAAAGTGGAAACACGAGATGTAACAGGTAAGCGAGTCACATCAACAGATAATAAATAACACCATTCAAGTTTTACAAAAGTTCAAATTTAACATCCATAACTAAGATGGAATAAAATACTTCTTCACAAAAACTTCAACGGTGAGCACCACAAACATGCCCCAAAAACTTCATTTCTTACTTACTTTCTGAAAAGCATGAAACATAAAACAACATCAACTACAAAGAGTTGGTGAGTTCACGGGTTTTCACATGCACAAAACGTTACAATGCATAAATCATTTCTTGCAAAACTATACACAACTTTTGCACATAATAAATGTAAATCCATAACGATGTTTAGAAACTTGAGACGCTACTGAGCCTTTCCTGACCAATGTGCCCCATTATTTTACGAACGACCATAAGTACCCCCGTACACTCACTTAGGTCCCACAGTTCGTAATAGTACTAATTCAGCGGTGGTCCAAATTCCACATGATTAGACCAATAAAACATAGGTAATGTGCACCCCTTTCTGGGTGGGATTGTCAACACAATAGCGGCTATCCACAATTACCACGGCCCGGGGACATGCCCGAGCTAACAAGTAGCGTTTATGGACGGGGACTTTATTTGGAAACATACTCCCAAGTACATCAATTTAGCATTTATATCATAGTGCAAAACAATCAATATTTCATGACATAAACAAATTTTTGACTAAACAGTTCTTTAGTCCAGGTATAAACAATCTTTGACTAAACAATTCTTTAGTCCAGGTATAAGTAATCTTTGACTAAACAATTCTTTAGTCCAACAGTTTTATAAATAACATTATAGTTTGCATAACTTCATGCGTTTCCCTCAGTTTAAATAAACAAAAGCATTAAAAGTGGGTCCGTGAAAACTCACTGGTTTGATGATGAATATCCAAAGAGATGACGTCTGAAGCTCTACACGTCCTGCCTTAACCTTCCTAAACAGTCCAATGACCGGAAATTAGATCATTTATGAGTTCTTGACAAAGATAAAGTCAATTCATATCTTATGTAATGCTATTGGGTTTTATGAATTAAAGTTGATACTTATTTTATTTGCTCTGAAAATAGTCCAGTAATGTATATATTTATAATCAATTCCTTTGCGCAAAAAGCTGCCATTTGGACAGAATATAAATTCTAAATCTGACATTTTGTTCTCACAAATCATTGCCAAAAAAAAACCTTCTACAACTCTTTTTATGTCCAAATTTTATATCTACCATAAAAGGGAGTTAAACAGACTTTTCCCAAATTTCAAGAGTTTTGGATGGGTTTAAGGTAATCATCATTACCCTACCCCTTTTGAGTGACACAGCCTCCAAAACATATTGCACACTCCTCGAACGACGGCCATTTTGGAGGGTCTAAACTCATTATTTTCCTAGGATTTTAAATTATTTTAAAGCTAACCCATTAAGCTAGCTTCTAAAAGAAGATTCACTCATTTTTAATGAGTTTTAAAGAGGATTTAACCGATTTAAGATGCATGCAAAGCTCTGTCAGCAAAGCTCTTTTTGCATCAAAACCTTGTGTCAAGAACTTGAAAGTTCAAAACGTAATATTTTTGAGTGAGATTAGTTGCATCAAAATACGATTTAGAAGAGAAGTCAGAACGTTAGGTCTTTTATTTCGAAAGATACGGTTGGCGAGAGTGCTAACAAAATCAGTTAGTTTTCAAACTGTTTTCTTTCGTGATTAAATACCACATGCAATGTGGTTTTCTCCTTCTTTCATAGAGTTCAAAGTTCATGGCTCATAGATTATCATCATTTTGGAGACATTTAAATGTCTGTGATGTATAATATCCCCTTTTTGAATTTCTCTAGAAAATTTTAATTACTAGAATGAGAAGTAGATGTAGAAATGCAAGAATCTTTATTATTACATAAGGATAAGATAACTAGGCTAATACCTTTTTCTTGAAATCTTGAATATTCTTCAAGATCAGACCCGTTCCTGACATTTTTTAGGCACTGGGCGAGAAGTAAAAAGCGGCCCTCGATAAGTACGATATTTTTTCAATATATTGTTTTTATCATCAGAAATAACATTGAATTCATATTAAATCGTTTTTCCGAGTATTCCTGAACGCAAAATCAATCAGTACTCATTTCTAAATTAATGTTATCTACTAGAACATTTTTATGTAGTATCGGTAATTTGTTTCATCATCAAAAACATTCTATGATATACTTTTGGTACTTAGAATGACATCATTTGAGGTCACAAAGTCAATTCTTCTGATTTCCGAGTGACACTATGTAAATCAATGTAAATAGGTTGGTTTTCCATGTACCCATGTTAATATTTTTTAACATCATTTTAAACTTTTATATTATGTTTTCGAATTTGGGAAGATTAACATCATTTTAAACTTTTATATCATGTTTTCGAATTTAGGAAGATTAATACCATTTTAAACTTTTATATTATCTTTTCGAATTTGGGAAGGAAAGAAAAAAATCAAAAAGGAAAAGAAAAAGAAAAATAAAAGAAAGGAAGAAAAATAAAGTTTTTTATTTGTATTTTTAATAGAGAAGAGAGCGGAAAGAAAAATAATGAAATAAAAATAAAACTTGATATAATTTTTTTCCCTTCCCTCAAAAAAACTTGAGAAGAAAATATTTTTCTTCTCCTATTGTTTTCCTCTCTTTCCTACGTAAAAGAAGATTCAAGAACATAGGGTTAGGATTAAAACAAACTTTTCTATAATTATCGATTATATAAATTAAAAAACTCATGTTGGTGATAGTTTAAGATTTTACTCTTCTTTTAGATATAAAATAGTACATACGATTTATACACTCAATATTAGATAATAAAGAACAACTATGAAAAAACAATTATAGTTTTTATTATTCTAAATATAGATATAAGTTGTACCGTCTTATATGGTTGGTAATATTTTCAAAAGATAGGGGTTTTTGTTAGCTAATAACAAAAAAATCTATCATATTCTAATATAAAAATAGAATTCACACAAGAATGGAACAATCAAAAGAGTCGATGAGAGATAAATTATGGAGAATATATCAAAGTTTTTGAAGCAAATAGTTTTAGACGTTGGTTTTAGATAAAAAGAACTTAAAAAACATTAAATAATATTATATAATGAACGACAAATTAACCTCTTTATGTATTTTTTTTCTTCAATATATTTAATTCATACATGTTTGGGTCTTTAATAGTTAATGTAATACCAAAATCTTTTCTTGTCATATTAGATACTATTTTTTTGTGTCTTCTTTTTACTATTTTTTTAAAAAGTCTAATTGGGTCAATATGACTCAAACTAGGTCATAATTTGTCTTTTTAGACCCTAATGGGTTTAATGGGCCCAATCCTCCATAAGCAGTCTAATTCGGTCAAAATGACTCTAAATAGGTCATATTTTGTTTGTCCAGACCTTAATGGGTATCGTGGGCTTATTTCTCCTCCTTGAGTGTAATTAAGTTATAATGCAACTAAATGGCTCATACTTAGTCTAGTGAGATGTTAATGAGAGTAGCTGAAGTAGAATGGGTCTTAATCGAGTCATTTGGGTCACAACTACACTACGAGGATATACTGAAAGGGGAATTTCCCCAGGCAATTTTATAAAGACGAATAAAAGCGAAACCTTACAATGAGCAAATCAGCAAGAAAAGCTACGGCTACTTTGACTCAGAAACCAAGCCATAAGAAGCCAAAAAAGACAAAGAGAAATGCACCAAAAAGTAAATTTAAAGCAAGCCAAAAAATAAATGGAGCAAATCACCAATATCTTCTAGGACCGAAAACCTTCAACATCCACTTGATCACGCGTCATTGATTCTCGTGAGTTTCTTCCTAGTCTTCCACGCCATTCTTTGAAGAATCTGTATCTTGATCTCAGCCACAACTTTTTCACCAGCATGGTGATAATTGTCAAAGAACTTTCTGTTCCTTTCCCTCCATATATGGTATACCGTAGCCGATATACCAAGTTTTTGAACCGTAGACCATAATTTCCACCTTTGTGATAATCCCATAATAAGGATATCCTCCCATTTGTTCGGACAATTCTTTATCCCTACTTCCCTTTTAATTACCTCCCAAATACTACTCGAGTAGTTGCATTCAAAAAATAAGTGATTGTGTGTTTCAATCACTAATTTACAAAAAACACATTTCAGATCAGGGGGTTCATGCTTCCACTGGCTAATGCGATCCTGGGTTGGTAATCTTCTCTGACATGCCATCCATAAGCATAGAGCATGTTTAGGTATGTATGCTTTATTCCATACCACCTTGTACCAATGCACAATCGGCCCTACTTCTTGTAAAGTTTGCCATGCCACCTTCACCTCAAAATGTTTTCGATTATGTTTAGTGTCAAGCCATCTGACCGTATCCTCTTGATGACTGGGAGAAGGTATCGTAATATTTTGCAGCTGGGGATATCGTTGAATCCATTCAACCGGCCGATCATTGCCAAACCGTTGCATTAGATCATATACCGTAGAGTTATTATGAAAGTCATGACCATTTATGAATCTGTAAGACAGCAAATGAATAAGGGGACCAAAATCACTCCATGTGTCTTCCCAAGCGTGCGTGGATATACCATTACCCACATTAGAAATGAAAAATTGCCTGCAATGTGGTCTTAACTCTAAAAGGTTCCGGACAAGCCACGACCATTCATTCCTCTTCTTTATGATCCAAAAATTTCTTCCCCGAATACAATGAGAATGAATCCAAGAGACCCACATGGWATTTCTTCTAGYAAGAATATCCCAAATATGTTTAAAWAGCAAACACCGATTCCAAAGTGCTAGTCTTTTCATACTCAGTCCTCCATTTTTAATAGGTAAACAAACCCTATCCCAAGATACTCGACATTTTCCCAGCTCACCCTCCGCTTTATTCCATAAAAAATTACGGAACAACTGTTCAATTTCATGGATTGTGGCTGCCGGTACTAGAAATACCGACATCCAAAAAGTTTGAAAAGAGTGAAGAACAGAGATGATGAGCTGACGTCTACCCCCCATAAGAAAGAAATTTGTTTTTCCAATTCAACAAGTTAGATTTAAGTTTAATCACAAGAGGGTTGAAGTCACGTACCTTCAATCTAACTGGAGAGAGAGGAACTCCAAGGTAGCGAATAGGAAATACCCCCGGACGAAAAGAAAGTCAGTTGCGAATGATATTTTGAACATCCAACCCGACATTCCTGAAAAACACTTCACTTTTTTCGAGACTCGGTGACAAACCCGAATGTTCCTCAAACATTTGGAGAGCTCGTTTAATCACTTCAACTAAAGTAGCATCCTCTCGAGAAAAGATAAAAAGATCATCCGCAAAACATAAATGGGTCAGCTTGATTTCATCACATCGTTGATGGTACGCAAAATTCACCTCTTCATCAATACATTTTTTTAAAAATCATCGACAATCCTTCCATAACCACCGTGAACAAGTAAGGAGATAATGGATCCCCTTGTCGAAGTCCTTGCCTTCCATGAAAGAAACCCTCCGACTGACCATTAACACAAATAGAGAATGTTGGCTATGAGATTAGAGACTTTATCCAATTAAGCATAACTGGATGAAATCCCATTCCCTTTAGCATCCCAAGAAGATACTGCCAATCAACTGTATCATAAGCTTTATGTATATCAATTTTAAATGCACATTTTGGCGCCCCCTGGAGTTTCTGGTAACCTGCTACAAGCTCATGCGCCATTAGAATATTATCAGTTATCTGTCGTTCAGGTATGAACGCAGATTGAGCCTTGCTAATAAGAATATCCAATGAGCCTTTCATCCTGTCAGCAATAATTTTACTGATACATTTAAGCAACACATTACAACAAGCGATGGGKCGATAATCAGTTACACATGAAGCATTTGGAACCTTCGGAACTAGGCAAAGCATAGTATGATTCAACTGGTACTCTAAAGTTCCTGAGTAGAAGAAATTATGTACCACAATAAGAACATCCCCACCAACCACACTCCAAGCCGCTTTACAGAATTTTGACGAGAACCCATCAGGGCCTGGAGCCTTGTCATTCCCAATATCAAAAAGAGCATTCTGTATTTCCATATCCGTAATAGGTCTGATTAAATGCAGAGAGTCCGGTAAAGATAAAGTGTGAGCAAAAGAACAATCCGCCATAGAAGGATGAACCAACGTATTTGAAGCACCCAGAATACCTTCGAAATGATTAACAAATGCTTTTGGAACATCGTGATGTTCAAAAACAGTACCAAAAGAATCCGTAATAGTAGCAATATGGCTCCTATTGCGCTTCTCTCTCATGGYATGAAAGAAGAACTTAGAGTTACCATCCCCTTCATTTAACCAAGAAATCTTTGATTTTTGTCGAACCATTTCCAATTGATCATTCCTAGCTTGTTGATATGCTAACAAGAAGTGAGCAATGTCCTTTTTCAGCATATCATTAAACGGATCTAGATCACAAGCCAATTGAGCAATATCAAGTTCCGTCTTTAAAGAAGCCACCTTCTTATCTAGACACCCATAAGAATTTCTAAGCCGACAGCAAACCCCTTTCATCTCTTGCAATTTTCGAAGTACTTTCTTCATATATGAACCTTTCTGAGGTGTCGTCCATACGCCCTCCACGGATTTAAGGAAATCCACATGAGAAGTCAAGAAATTATCAAATTTGAAACCACGATGACTAATTCGTCTCCCTCCTTTGAATGAAAGGATGCCTGGAGAATGATCTGAGATCCCCCTTTTTTCAAAGAGAACCGAGGCGTCCCCAAATCTGTCAATGAACGATAAGTTTCCCAAAATACGATCTAATTTACGTATTATACCTTCTGCACCAGAAGGTTTCTGCGTCCAAGTATATTGGCACCCCTGGTACGTGATATCAAAAAGCTCTAACTCTTCCAGACAAATATGAAACTCCTCCATATCCGAGTTACGTCTAGATGATCCTCCCAACCCATCATGAGGAAAAAGCATTGAATTAAAATCACCCATCACAATCCATGCTTTCCTATGAGTAAAAGCATTAAATTTTCCAAGATCCCGCCAAAGATCCCTYCTTTCCACYCCCKTATTACATCCATAAACAAAAGTAATGAATATGGGCTCAGGATGACCAATAATCCGAATTTCACAATGTACATATTGTAAATGCTGCTCAATCATTATCAAGGACAAAACAGACGGGTCCCATGCAATAATAAGACGAGTTCCTTGATCACACATTAAACCATTAGTGATCCAACTCCAMMTACCAAACACTCTACCACACACTTCTCCCATATGACTTTGTAAAACTTTAGACTCAATGATGCAACATAAAGAAAGACTCTTTACATGAATAAGATCACGTACCTCTTTTTGCTTTATTAGGGCATTTAGACTCCTAATATTCCAAGAAGCGAACTTTATCATTGGGAATCTGAAGTGAGTATCTCCCCTTACTTCTTTCCACAGTATGCCTCTCAGTATCAATTATCTCCATATCAACATCATCACTAGAGTCGTCAGAATCTAATGAGGAAAACCTATTACTAGTAGACGTGGAGTTTACAACACCGCGTCTCGGCTGAAATGCATGAACCACCGTTTTTACAAGTTTCGGACCCCCCTTTGATGGGAGTGTTACATGCAAATGATCTTCTCTTCCTCTTGGCATTCTCCCAGCATCCACAGTACAATATTGACTCTCCACATGTCCTACACTCTCCCCAACTAAGACTGCCGAAGCAGTAGTCTTAACAACATCTTTATCCTTTTGAGTCACAACCGAGAAAGGCGGTACCTCACTAACCTGCTTTATGGTACCAACACCAAATAACGTATCAGGGGTCATAGAAACCTCACCTGGAGTAGCTGCCTGAGCGCCAGTACTAGTTCTAGAAGTAGTCTTCGGTCTCCAATGTTTTCTGTTAGGTTCTTTAAAACCATCATTAGTTGATGACATTAAATTCTCCTTTTTCTTTCTTATATCCCCTTTCATGCAAGAAGAAGTTCGATGTCCAAATACTCTGCACTTAGAACATTGGGATGGCACCCAATCGTACTCCAAAACCACCTTTATAACATTTTCGCCACTACCCGAAAGCCTCGGTATGACCACTTCGATTTCCCGCTGTATCTCACCCACGGCCCAAACGTCCACCATAACTTTAGCAAAATTTGTTCTTCCCCAAGTTTTATCACAGGTATTAGCTGTACAAGCATCCATACGCAAAGGAACTCCAACTGCACTTGCAATACGGCTAATACCCTCTCTATTGAACGCAACAAGAGGGATGTTAAAAAATTTAATCCATAAAGGACACGAGGAATGCTCAGGTTTATGAAGTCCCTTAGAAGGGTCCCATGTTGAGACAAAAAGTGGCATCCCTCTAATCATGAGGGGTGACGATTCAACAACTTGATTACAACCACTATCATCATTAAACCAAAAGAAGAAGTAACCAAGTTCATTTACCATAGCGTCTATGAATCTAAACTTTCCCCATGCATTTTGAACCGCACGAAGTACAATGGGAAAAGGAAGTCGAGGTCCCAAAAAATACCCGTAAAGAACCGACTGAAAAGCTTTAGCCATACCCTTCGTAGCTTCCAACGGAAAATGAATCCTAGGTTTCACACTCTTTTCGATCGGAAAATAAGTCAGCTCTTGCTTTGGAGTACCTCCCACTATTGCAGCAAACAACTTTTGGGTTTGCGGGCGAGGCTCACCCATAAMTGCAGGAGAAAGGMGTTCCCATAYCGAGACCCTTTTATTGATTCCAACATTATCCCCAACCGCCRTCAAGACCGCCTCCTTGACACCCCCATGCAAAGGATCTCCATGCAAAGCACAAGAAACCGTCTCACCTAGGATTACATCGGCGAAATCCTGTGATGAAGGTTCTTCCAAGATTGCATCCGCAAAATCAACCATCTTCATCACAACGCAGGAAAATCTAGCTCCCTTAATCCCAGATCAAGAAGCCGTGCTGCTGAAACCCTCTTAGAGTGTCCTCAATAAAATAAACGAAGACCTCACAGGAAGGTGCTGAATATTCTATCAAGTAACTCTGCAAAGGTAACGAAGACCACAGAAACACTTGACACGAGAAGAAGAGACCAGACAAGCCAAACGAGACAGCAACAAACCCGCAGCAAAAGAACCAAACTCACCAACGGGAACACATAAAAAGACAGTTCCAACAGTTTTTCTGTGATATTTCCAAAGCTGGCTAAAAAAACACAGGAACACATAAAATGACAGTTCCAACAGCTGCAAGAAACGGCCAGCAGCAAAGAGACCAAGCCAAACCAGCAGCCGAGCAAACTGAGCACCACAGAAACGAGAACCAAAAAGAGGACAAGCCACAGGAAACCATAAAAAGCTTACAAAAAGCTACAGCTTAGCCACAGCTGTGAAGGAATAGCACCAGAAAAAGCACCTCCTTCAACGAGGTCAAAAACTCCAGCCCGAATAAAGCAAAAACACAGCAAATAAAAGTTGCACCCTTACGAAAAAACGAGAGGAGACCAGCAGGTAAAACCCCAGCAAGGAAGGCCAGAAAAACCCAAGGAAAAAAAGAAAGAAATTCGAGCACCACCAATCTAAGAACCAGGCGACAGCCGGCGCTGTTAAACTAGACCCAAAAAGGAGACAACAGCTTTATGGAGCAACAATAAAGCAAACCAAACTCCCACAAACCAGGAAAAACCAAAGGATAAACCGCGTACCTGGATAAAAGAAAGAAACTCGAGCACCACCAACTAAGAACCATGCGACAGCCGGCGCTGTCAAACTAGACCCAAAAAGGATACAACAGCTTTATGGAGCAACGATAAAGCAAACCAAACTCCCACAAACCAGGAAAAACCAAAGGATAAACCGCGAACCTGGAAGAGAAAGTCTAGAAGCGAGAAACCTGCATGGAAACCCTAGAACCGTGCAAAAAACCAGCAGGTAAAAGCCAACCCACAAGAAGCCTCTAGCTGGAGGATCGAAAAGACAGCAAGAAGGACAGCAAAGTCTACCAGAAACACACAAATGAAGATCGAACAGCCAAAGGACCCACAAACAGAATGAAACAAAATACCCTAGAAAACCCACGGTACACCAAAGCGAAACAGAAAGTGAAAACAAGAAAGGAAGAACAATCTTGCACAACACCACGCATGAAAACAACCAGGCAGCTCCAAACAAAACAAGCCAGGCAGATCCAAACTCACGATTCCACTTTCCTACCCATCTTCAAGCTTGAAACCCTGGGGAGAAAAAGTCAACTCTCCTTTCCAAAAGGAGTCTAATTGGGCTACGAGGATATAATGGGCCTATTTATTTTAATCGAGTCATTTGGGTCAAAATTACAGTACGTGGATCATTATTAATCCGATTAGACCTTAATGAGTTTAGTAGGCTCATTTCTCCATAAGGAGTCTAATTGGGTCAAAATGACGCTAAATGGGTCATATTAAGTCTGATCAGACCTTAATGGGTATGATGGGTTTATTTCTCCTAGTTGAGTCTAATTGCAATATAATGGTACTAAATGGTTCATAATTACTCTAATCAGACGTTAATGAGAGTAATTTATGTAGAATGGCTCTTAATGTCCTTAATGGTCCATTTGGTGTTAGTGGATATAATGAGCCTATTTATTCTTATAAAGTCCAATTGGGTCAAAATGATAAGTTATAATTAGTATTTTTAGACCCTAATGTGTTTAATGGCCCCAATTCTCCATAATGGGTATCGTAGGCTTATTTCTCCTATTTGAGTCTAATTGAGCTATAATGGTACTAAAACCACTATTAGACTGCTTATAGAGAAATAGGCCCGTTAAACCCATTAGGTCATAATTGATGGAGACCCTACCAAAAAGAAGGGAGATAAGCATGAAGGAAATATAAAGCTGGATGGCAAAATGTAGGAAGATGATCCACTTACAGCAATGCATGGGCCTATGACACGCTCAAGAAGAAAGAAGATGCAAGAAGCTTTAGCCAATCTCATCATTTCAGCCCCTTTGGAAGAAATCCAAGACGTCAAGCCCAATTGGAAGAATTATCTTATGTTGTTGGGCTGATTTCTACATATTTGGACTATCCTTGAAGGCCTAAGATA
>NC_037528.1:40733287-40735860 GCF_001531365.2 Cynara cardunculus var. scolymus | reverse complement strand
GGAGGCTTCTCAAGCATTTGTAAGCATCTTTTGATGAAACCAATATATTTTGTGAGGTTATTCCTTTCACTTGTTAGTTCTCTTGGTTGAACGATTCGGGTCTTGCAAGACTAATAGTGCTTGCAATTCTCACTTGGCTTATCACTAGGTTTCTTCCTTGAGTGTTCCGCTTATATTTTCATTCACTACTTTTTTTTCACTTTCTTTTTCACTTTTATCATCTCCACTCTCTTGTGACTTTTTCAAACTCTCCTCTTTTAGTCTTTTGTCTCTCATTTTATTTGTTCTTTTAACACTTGTTGTGGGGACATAGGTACAAGGGTGAATGACTGATTATTGAGTACAAAACAATACTTATTTGAACAACCATCATGAGTTGTTTTGCGATCAAACTCCCAAGGGCGTCCAAGAATGATATGGCTAGCAGTCATGGGTACAACGTCGCACAAAACTTCATCTTCATATTTTCCGATAGAAAACCTCAACAACACCTGCCTCACAACCTTGAGTTCTCCATGATCGTTTAGCCATTGTAAATGATATGGTTTTGGATGCTTGATAGTTGGCAGCCCCAACTTCTCCACTAGATAAGAACTAGCACAGTTGATGCAACTTCCACTATCAATGATCAACATGCATACCTTGCCTTGGATTAGGCATCGAGTATGGAAGATGTTGTGACGCTGTTGATTGTCCTCTTCTTTAGCTTGCATGTTTAATGCCCTCATGGTCACAAGAGCCTCCCTTTCGTCACCACTATCGACCGCGTTAAGTTCTTCCTCATCCTCATATGGTGGCATATTGTTGCCATCATCCTCATCCTCACTTTGACTCAAATAGGATCCATCATCAAGCATAATCATAGCTTTCGAATTGGGGCATTGTGAAGCGATATGTCCCTTTCCCAAATGCTTGAAACAAGTCAATTTTGAAGTATGAGAAGAAGAAGGGTTGTTTTTGTCACTTTTTGCTGGAAAAGTCTTCTTTCAATCAAAATCGTTACCATGTTTCTTCTTTAGGTCTTCATTTTTATTCCACGGGTTATTTTCCAACAAGACGAAGAAGATGAATTGGAAGAAAACTTACTTGAACCTCCTTTTCTTTTTAACTGTTTCTCCACCTTTTCAGCCATGTGAAACATTTCCTCCAAATCCATGTAGTGTTGCAACTCCACCACATCAGCAATTTCTTTCCGAAGACCTCCCAAAAATCTGGCCATGGTGNAAACATTTCCTCCAAATCCATGTAGTGTTGCAACTCCACCACATCAGCAATTTCTTTCCGAAGACCTCCCAAAAATCTGGCCATGGTGGCTTCGGGATCTTYTTCAWTGTTCGCCCTCGTSATCGCCATTTCTAACTCTTGGTAATACTCTTCTACAGATCTTGCTCCTTGAGTGATGCTTTGAAGTCGATTAAACAAATCACGCTAGTAATGGGGTGGAACAAAACGCCCTCTCATAACAGCCTTCATCTCCTCCCATGTATTAATAGGTTGTTCTCCATTTCTCCTTCTAGACAAAACCAACTTATCCCACCATGTTAGAGCATAACCAGAAAATTCAATAGAAGCAAGTTTTACCTTTTTATCTTCGGAATAGTTATGAACTCCAAACATATTCTCCACTTTTGTTTCCCACTCCATATATGCCTCCGGGTCACTCTTACCTTGGAAAGATGGAATCTTCATCTTGATGCTACCAAGATTGTTGTCAACTCTGTTTCTGTTTCTCCGGTTGTCTGGGGTTGTTTCAGATCCCCCATCATCGCCTCTTTGTAAAGATACCTCCAATTGATCCATTCTCTCCATCATAGTTTCCATCATTTGATTGAATTGACCCATCAACGTCTCTCTCCATGCCTTTTGTTCCAATGTCTCCTTTACTCCTTCCATAGTTGCTAAAAACACAACAAGCTTAACAATTGATGATAATAAGTAAACCTCGCACCCTATCCCCCCAAATTTGTTTCCCAAACCTATATTACTCTCCCCAAGTGTATTACTCTTTATACGACTTTTTTTTTAATTCTATTTTTTTTTTCAAAACTTTATACGACAAGAATTCTAACAAAATAAGTAGAATGAAGTAGATGAGAGAAATAGATAAAACTAGATAACAAAAGATATGATCAAACAAGAAAGTTAGCTCTGATACCAAATGATATGAAATCTTCAAGAAAGATTTYAGTATGTGTCGGACCGTTCTTGTATGATCTCGTGTACTCCCTTGGACCCAACTTCTTAATCTTGAATCCAACAACAAAGGGTATATAAAACCCAACACCTTTGGAATGCAAAGAAAGCAGAAATGAAGATTAGAGGAAGAAACATAAATACTTCCACGGAACCCAACACCTTGCTATCCGAACTTAACAATGAGGGATATGTGAAATCCAACACCTTTGAGTATCAAGAAGTCAAGTTGTTAAAGTCGAGGCGCCACTCTAAGCGGAAGAAACCTAGTGATAAGCCAAGTGAGAATTGCAAGCACTATTAATCTTGCAAGACCCGATCGTTCAACCAAGAGAACTAACAAGTGAAAGGAATAACCTCACAAAATATATTGGTTTCAT
>NC_037528.1:40718513-40732932 GCF_001531365.2 Cynara cardunculus var. scolymus | reverse complement strand
GCATTGCTGTAAGTGGATCATCTTCATACATTTTGCCATCCAGCTTTATATTTCCTTCATGCTTATCTCCCTTCTTTTTGGTAGGGTCTCCATCAATAATGGTCCTTAATGGGTCCATTTGGCAAGGATAAACTACAAAGTGGGCCTATTTTTTTCGTAAGGAGTCTAATTGGGTGAAAATGACATTAAATGGTTCATAATTAGGCTAAATAGATGTTAATGGGTCTTAAATGTCCTAAATAGGTCCATTTACTCTTAGTGGGTCTAATGAGCCTATTTATTATAATCAGTCATTTGGGTCAAAATGACACTAAGTGCGTCATAGTTAATATGATTAATGGTCTAATAAGACCCATTTATCCATAAGGATTATAATTTGCTCAAAATGTCACTAGCTGGGTTATATTTAGTTTGATCAGACCTTTTTTTTGTACGAAAACCAGGCAAATTTATAAAACCATAAAAAAACCAACAACTAAGCGTTTGACCACAACCAATAGCCAAACCCCCCAAAAGACTTGGACACCAAATCATACCAAGCCACAACAAGCCAAAACAAACAAAGCCCCACAGACCCAAACAAATAGCTAAAAATAAAGAAAAGGAGCTTAAACCACCAAACAACACCCCAAGCCAACAAAGGAAAACTCAAATCAAACAGCATTACCCTGAGTTCGCCCCACCATCCAAGTCGCACGAGTAGCAATAGTATGATCAATAAGTTTGATAAGTTGCATAGATGTCCGGTGATCCTCTGAAAAAAGTCTTCTATTACGTTCCTGCCAAATATAGTAAACAGACGCAGCTACCGCAAGTTTCTGCTTCAAGCTCCTCGGTCTTCGACCAGTATCAGAAATAGCCTCCAAAATATGATCCCACAAAGAAGGCATGGTCGTCAAGTCCACTTTATGCAAGATACTATCCCAAACTTCACGCGCAAAGTTACACTGAAAGAATAAATGCGAGTGGGAATCCATAAAAATTCCACAAAGCGAACATTTCAGATCAGGCGATTCATCCTTCCAAAGCATACGATCTTGAGTAGGCAAACGTTTATGACAAGCAAGCCATAAACAGAAGGCGTGTTTAGGAATGTGGCCAGAGAACCATACTGATTTATACCAAGAAACAACCAGATAAGTTCCCTCCAACGAAGCCCAAGATTTACTAACCGAGAATTTCGAACAAGAAGCATTATTATCCCCCCAAAGAACATAATCACAAACAAAATCATTCAACACAGGCAAAGGAGCAGAGAAAATTTCAGCAAACCTGGTACGCCACTCAGCAGGCCAAACACCATCCAACCGTAAAACCAGCTCACGAACAGTAGTGGCAGTAGAGAATCCACAAGAATGGATAAACCGGTAAGATAAAAAAGCCGAGAGATTACCACAAGGTAACCAAGAATCCTCCCAAGCATTAGTCCTCCGACCATCACCAATCTGAGAAACCAAAAAACGCCTCAACTGAATACGTAAGTCCAACAGTTTACGGAAGACCCATGACCAATTGGAATTTTTCCGAACCATCCAGAATTGAGAAAAACGAAGATAATTACAATACACCCATCTAACCCATAAAGACTCACGATGCCCCACAATATCCCAAACATGTTTAGCAAGTAAAGCCCTATTCCACGTAGCCAACCTCCGAATGCCAAGACCCCCTGACTCCATAGGTCGACACACCACGTCCCAAGAAAGCCTACATCTTCCTCTAGGATCTTCCCTTGGAGCCCAAAGAAATTTCCGAAATATAGCTTCAAGGTCATGGATTAACCCAGAAGGTAATAAGAACACAGACATCCAATGCAACTGAAGAGATTGAAGAACCGAAATAATAAGTTGTCTACGACCTCCAAAAGAAAGGAATTTAGACTTCCAATTAAATATACGACTCTTAACTTTAGTAATCAAAGGACCGTAATCACTTATCTTCAACCTAGTTTGAGACAAAGGGACTCCCAAGTAACGAACAGGAAAAAGACCCAAGCTTAAAAGGAAGACATTCAAGAATGGCCGCCTTTATGTTAGGTGACACATTCCCAAAATAAGTCTCACTTTTTTCAAGGCTTGGTGCTAACCCCGAACGTTGTTGAAAAAGATATAGGGCCTTTTTAAGCACTTCCACCGAATAGACATCACCCTTTGTAAAGACAAATAGATCATCAGCAAAACACAAGTGAGTCAAATCCAAGTCATCACATCCCCGATGGTACCCAAAATCGAAGCTTCCTGAAGACACTGCTTAAGGAGGATAGAAAACCCCTCCATTACAATCGTGAACAGATAAGGGGATAGCGGATCACCTTGCCGAAGACCTCTACCTCCATGGAAAAAACCATAAGAATTTCCATTTATCGCAAGAGAATAGGAAGTAGTAGACACCACTCCTTAATCCACTTGACCATAACCGGATGAAAACCCAACCCCTGCAGCATAACAATAAGAAACCTCCATTCCACCGTATCATAAGCTTTTTTAATATCAATTTTAAACGCACATTTAGGAGGACCAGTCTTGGACTGATACCCAGAAACAAGCTCATGAGCCATGAGGATATTATCCGCAATCCTCCTACCCGGAATAAAAGCCGATTGAGCCTTATCAATTAAAGAATCCAATTATCCCTTCATTCGGTTAACAATGACTTTACTAATGCATTTATAAAGCACTGTACAACAAGCTATAGGCCTGTAATCAGTAACCTTAGAAGCATTAATAGATTTAGGGAGAAGGCAAATAAGAGTATGATTTAATTCCCTAGGGAGGTTACCTCGATAAAAGAAGTTGTGGATAGCTAAAACCTCATCCTGACCCACAATATCCCAAGAAGCTTTGAAAAACTTGGAAGAGAACCCATCAGATCCTGGGGCTTTATAATTTCCGATGCTAAACATAGCATTCTTAATTTCATCATCCTGAATCGGCCTTATCATATGATTAGCTTCTGATATAGTGAGCTTTCTCGAAAAACTCTCCTCGGACATAACCGGATCTGACGACGCATACCGCATACCAAGAAAATCTCTAAAATAATCAACAAATTCATTAGGAATATCATCTCCATAAACGTACTCACCTCGACTAGTACAAACAGATTGAATGGAATTATAGTGATGCCGCTCTTTTAGCACCTTATGGAAAAATTTGGTGTTCCTGTCCCCTTCATTCAACCACTCCCGCTGTTTTGCCGCACATTCCTCATCCCAACAAGCATTTTGATAAGCAATACGGAGATGACCAAGTTCCAACCCCAACTCAGCATTAGAAGGATCATTGTCAACATCTAATTGAATACTATCTAATTCTGTTTTCAAAAACGAAACACGCTGCCCAAGATTACCATAAGAATTCTGAAGTTTACAAAGAGGAATCTTAAGTGCCTTTAAGTGAGAAGTCACCCGAAACATAACGGACCCCTCTACATTTCTAGCCCATTCATCCTTAACAACCTGTAAGAATTTTGGATGATCAATCACAAAATTGTCAAATTTAAATCCATACCTCTTTCTCCGAGAGTCTCCTCCTTTAAAAGTTAAAACAACCGGAGAATGATCCGAGAGGCCCGAGGGGAAGAAATGAACTAGCATCATGGTATTTGGCAGTAAATTCTGAATTAGCCATAGCCCGATCAAGTTTACACATAATACTCCCACTGGAATTCGTCTTTTGATTCCAAGAGAAATGGATGCCAGTATAGTGCAAATCAAAAACTTCAATATACTCAACACACGCATGAAAATCAGACATATCCGTTTTGCGATGAGAAGATCCCCCAAAGCCGTCATGGGGAAATAACATGGTGTTGAAATCCCCCATCATATTCCAAGGATGAGAACCAATCAAGACTTTAAACTTACGCAACCCAGACCACAATTCTTTTCTTGCATTACAAACGTTGGCACCATAGACAAATGAGAAAAAAATATAATCTTGTCTACCATTAACAAAAACCTTGCAGTTCAAGAATTGACTATGAGCCTCCAAAACCATGACATCTAAAACCCGTAAGTCCCAAGCAAGAATAATACAGGTACCAGATTCACACACCACTTAATTAGAACACCAAGACCAACGACCAAAAATGTTAGAGCACACGCTCTCAAGAGAATCCTGAGAAACGTTCGACTCCACAATAGCACACATACTCTAATCATTACAATAAAAAAAATTCACCTCTTTTTGTTTGACCGGAGAGTTGAGCCCCCGGATATTCCACGAAGCGAATTTTAACATGAGGAAGACGTAGGAACCACCACTTGTTCCTGACTAACCGTATTCACGTGACACACAACCGCGTCTTTACCGACATCCTCATGAGAATCCCCTTGGGATTCCTCCCCTCCCTCCGTCTCAAGAACACCAAATCTGTTAGATGAAACCACAGAGTCTACCATAACACCCCTCCGGGGCAATCGAAAGTTTTTTACCACAGACTCAATAATAGGGGTAGGTTTAGGCTGACAAGAATTGGGAGGATGGGACGAAGAAGACCCAGATCCTACCCCCAAAAGACTTAGAACCTGAGTTTATTACCGAATTCTTTCGAGTATCTTCATTTAAGGCCGAATGATCATCTTCACCAGCACTCCACTCCTCCCTTTGAACCCTACGGGATGAGCTAGCTATCAAAGACTCCGGAAGTGGACCTGACATCTCTTTCATCCTTTCCTGTCTTGGAACTGATTGCGTAACATTATTACTAGGTTTGACCCTCCATTGCTTCTTTTCCACTCTGATAAACCCTTCAGAATCCTTTCTACCATCAACATTCTTCCCTTTGTTCAAACTAGTTGCTTTAGCACAGGACGATAGTTTGTGACCAAATACTTGACAATGAGAGCATTGAATCGGTTCCCACAAATATCCAACTTGGATTTTCACACTTTCAGCATCCCCTCCAGTAAGGCTTGGTATTTCAACCTCAATTTGACGTTTCAGATCCCCAATAGACCAAACCTCAACCAAAACTTTAGCAAATCCCGGCCGACCCCAAGCTTTTTCACACATTGCAGCTGTACAAGAATCCATCTGTTTTGGAACCCCCAGGACACTGGCAATACGACTGACTCCCTCTTTATTGAAAGCAACCAGTGGGATGTTGTGTAACTTCACCCATAAAGGGCATGATGTGTGTACCAGTTTAGTTAACCCCTTAGATGGATCCCACCGTTGGACAAATAGAGGTATACCTCTTATCATTAACGGACCTTTTTCAATCACCTGGTCACATCCTCCAACATCATTAAACTTGAAAAAGAAAATACCATTCGAATTTAATATAACGTCTTTAAACCCAAATTTTCCCCAAGCCGTTTTAACAAAATTCTTCACAAGAGGGAACGGAATACACGGGCCTAAGAAATAACCATATAAAACCGAATTATAAGCAATTGCAGCTTCTTTTGCCAATTCAATCGGAATTTTCACACTAGACTGCTTTTTATCCTCCAACGGATAGAACATCAAATCCGTGTTAAATGAACGGCCAACAACTTGCGCAAAATTTAACTTCTCATTAGCCTCAGTATCAACATGTTGATCCCAACATATCTTCACGAGAAGAAAGTCTCTCAAAGACAGAAACCCGAGGAGGATCAACAGATAAAGGAGGATGGTCATTCACTGTTCCCATTCCACAAATCAATAACCCGTGATGCTAAAACCCTTTTTAAAAACTCTTGATAAATAGACGAAGACCTCGCAAACGAGGTGCTGAATATATACCAAGAGATTCTCCAAGAGCAACGAAGACCACAAGAGATTAACGCATGAAATGGAAACAGAAATGCTTAAAGAACCTTAAACCCGCGAATGTGTATAATGTGGTATAATGTGCTAAATTCGTCATAATTATTCTAATCAGATGTTAATTGGAGTAATTGAGGTAGAATGTGTCTTAATGGTCCATTTGGGTCAAAATGACTCAAACAAGGTCATAATTTGTCTCTTTAGACCCTGGTGGGTTTAATGGACCCATTTCTTCATACCCATTCAGGTCTCGGGCCGGTTCGGGTTGGATTTCAATCCTCAATTTTTTTTCCATTTCCCAGCTTCTTGTCTTGTCTATTTCAAATTTTTCAGTTTCTTGTCGAAATGTAAGTATCTAAACACAAATCTAAATATCTAAGCGAGTAATAAAATGATTAAATGACTTCTTAATTCTTGGATTTCTATAACAAAATGTCAATACCGAACTAACGTTGAGGTCGTGGCTTGTGAACTAAGGTCGAAGTACGATTGAGGAAGTGAGGAGAGGAGTCGTCGTCGATTAGGAAATTAGGTTATGTTTAATTAAAATTTAAAAGGGAAAAAATTTAATATACTAATTAAAATATCGGGTCATCGGACGGATCAAGGGGGAGTAGGATACCCAACACGATCCTACTTAACCGAGGTTTTATAAGGTTTTAGGATCGGATTTTCTGCAGTTTTCGTGTCGGGTTGGATTAGGTATTTCGATATTTTGAGTATTGCTCACCCCTGTACAAAACATTGTACAAATTTTGAGCATACAAAAGTTTATATTTCTTATTTTGGATCTTATCCAATATATTTGAGTTGTATGGAACCTTTCATTTACCTCTTAATTTTTGAAAATGCTAGACCAATTGACTTTATTGCAAAGTCTGAACGTTGAAAATGTTAGACCAATATCCAAATGGGAAAATTGCATCAAAATAGAACTAACTTTCAGCTTATTACTATTTTGGGGAACTAACTTTCACCTTATTACTATTTGGGGAACCAACTTTTAAAATCTTCATTTAAGGGTCTCTATTAAACTTTTTATTTATTTAAGGGTCTGGTTGACGTGTTGAACAGGTAACAGGTAATTTAATATGATTTGGAAGAATATTATTTAAACAAATATTATGTGGAAATTATTTTGACAAATCATCATTATAATTAAAACAAATCAAAATGAAGTCTGCTTCACGTCTCCTGCCTCGGTCGCAATCCTGCCCCTTCCTCTTCCTTCAATCGCCATCGCCCCATAGCCTCCTGCCACTGTAGCCTTCTGCCCTCTCCGACAGTCACTGCCCTCTCCAGCAGGCTGTCCTCTCCGCATTTGATATTTAATATTTATTTTTTATTGCATCAATTAATTTTTTCTATTAAAAAACAAGATTTGGAAACATCTTCAGTTTGATATTTGAATTATTTTTATTTAAAAAACGAGATTTGGAAAGAAAAAATAGATTTTATTGCATTAATTTTAAAAAACGAATTTTAGTTAATTTTATATAATTATTTGAATTATTTTTAAAGCTTCTTGGGATATCATCGGTCGTGATGTGGAGATTGCTATCCACAATTTCTTCTATCGAGGTAACCTTTCGAAAGAATTGAATTATACCCTCATTTGTCTTATCCCTAAATCTGTTAATGCATCTAAGGTTTATGATTACCGACCTACAGCTTGTTGCACGGTGCTTTACAAATGCATTAGTAAAGTCATCATTAACAGAATGAAGGGTCATTTGAATTTTTTAATTGATGATGCCAAATCGGCTTTTATTCCGGGTCGGAGGAGTACAGATAATATTCTTATGGCTCATGAGCTAGTGTCGGGTTACCAAACTAGGGAAGGGCCTCCGAGATGCGCGTTTAAAATCGACATCAAGAAGGCTTATGATACAGTGGATTGGCAATTCCTTCTTACTATGCTTCAGGGAATGGGGTTCCACCCCGTTTTGGTTAATTGGATAAAGGAGATCGTTTCTACTCCCAATTAGCTCACGATTAACGGTAATACGTACAGGTTTTTTCATGGGAGAAGGGGGCTAAGGCAAGGGGATCTGTTATCCCCTTATCTCTTTACGATCGTGATGGAGCGGTTCTCTATGCTCCTCAAGCAATGCATCAGGGAAGTTGATGATTTTGGGTATCACAGAGGTTATGAAGACTTAGATTTGACGTACCTATGCTTTGCTGACGACCTTTTTGTGTTCACGAAGGGCGATGTTCATTCGGTTGAGGTTCTTAAAAAGGCACTTTATCTTTTCAAGAATCGATCGGGGTTAGTACCAAGTCTTGAAAAATGTGAGGTTTTTCTTTGGGAATGTTCCTCCTAATATTAAGGAGGCCATTCTTGAGTGTCTTTCTTTCAATATTGGTTCTTTTCCCTTTCGGTACTTGGGAGTTCCATTATCTCATACCCGTTTGAAGTCAGGTGATTATGGCCCTTTGGTTGCTAAGATTAAGGGTCACATTCTCAAATGGAAGTCTAAGTTCCTTTCTTTTGGAGGGCGAAGACAACTTATTATCTCGGTCCTTCAATCTTTACAGCTTCATTGGATTTCTATGTTCCTGTTTCCTTTTGGGATTATCCATGATATCAAAACTCTCCTTCGGAAATTCCTTTAGGCCCCAAGGGAGGATCCTAGAGGTAGATGCAGGTTATCTTGGGAAGTGGTGTGTCGGCCTCTTGCGAATGGTGGTCTTTGGTTTCGGCGTTTGGCAACCTGGAATAGGGCGCTACTTGCCAAACATATCTGGGATATTGTGAGGCAGCGTAACTCGTTGTGGTTAGATGGGTGTACCAGAATAATCTTAGATCTTCGCACTTCTGTATCGTTCGAAAAAACTCTAATTGGTCGTGGGTTCTGCGCAAGCTGTTGGATTTACGACCCCAATTGCGACGTTTTCTGATCTCCCAGATTGGTGATGGACGGGATTCTAATGCGTGGGAGGATACTTGGCTCGCTTGTGGTCATCTTTCTTCCTTCATCTTCTACGAATTCATTCATTCTTGTTGGTTTTCGACTAACACTATGGTTCGGGAGTTAATTATGAGTTTGGATGGGGAGTGGCCATTTGATTGGTGTTTCAGGTATGATGTGCTTCTTACCTCTCCATTACCGTCATTGAATGACCTTGTTTATGATAGAGTTTTATAGGTAGATAATCACAACTCTGGTGTGGATTTCACGGTTAGTACTGCTTGGTCTTCTCTGGAGGGGACCCATCCGGTTGTACCTTGGTATAAACCGGTTTGGTTCTCATGCCATAATTTCAAGCATGCTTTCTGTCTTTGGCTTGCTTGTCATCGCCGCCTTCCTACCCAAGACCGTATGATTTGGAAAGATGAACCTCCGGACTTGGAATACTCGCTTTATAGCTCTTGCATGGATAGTCATTCACACCTTTTTTTTTCCAGTGTTCTTTTTCAATAGTGGTTTAGGATAACATCTTACAAGGAGTGGATTGGACAAATATGCCAGACTCGTGGGACCAAATCATGGATGTTATTTCGGACACAAGGAGATCGCCAAAACAGTTAACGCAGAAGCTAGCGCTTACGGCTTCAATTTACTACATCTGGAAAGAGAGAATCGAAGACTCTTTACTGAGAATCGTCGCACGGCCATGCAACTTATAAAGGAAATCAGAATCAAAATTTCCATTTGTGCGACTTGGAAGGAGAGACAAGCGGATGGTGGTTTACATGAGGGGTATGGTTTTGATTGGGGGCTTTTTTGTGGTTTAAGTTCCTTTTGTTTATCTTCTGTAGCTTGTTTGTGTCAGTTGGGCTTTGTACTTTCTGGCTCGTTGTGGCTTGGTATGGTGTGGTGACCAAGTCTTTTGCGTTTCAGTTTTGGTGGGTGTGGTTTTACGCCTAAACTCTGTATTTCTTTTATTGGTTTTATAAATTTGTCTGGTTTACTTTAAAAAAAACACCAAATGGGCCATTAAGGACCATTAAGACCATTCTACCTCTATTACTCCAATTAACATCTGATTAGAATAATTATTACGAATTTAGCACATTATAGCCACTAGCTGTTGACTTTTTCTCTCAAGGAAGCGACTATGGGTTTGATGAAGATCATTGGATCGTGATCGTTTGGTGTGGATGCTTATGTAATCGAACTTGTTGTTGCTTCGCTTGGTAGTAAGGCTTGATCGTTGTTGATAGAAAGTGGCAGTTGTACTTTCTCAATAACTGTCTGTGGTGTTTGAACCGTATCATACCTGCTTAGTATGGTCTTGTTCGTCTTTTGCTAGAGAGTTGTTGGTGTTGTTGGTTCTCTTGACAACGAAGCCGTTTCTGGATTTGGTTGGCTGCTGCTGGACATTTCATTCTCTCGGCCACAGAGAGGGTTTTGGTCGGCGCTGTCATATTTCATGATTTTATGTGACAAGTATCATATTACATGATTTTATGTGCTGCTGTTATTTCAATTTATGGTCGGCTATGGGATCTTAATTTTCTGCTGTTGAGGTTCTAACTTGCTACTGTTGTTTCGGGATATTCTGGTTGAGGCCCTCGGTTTTTTTTGGTTTATTCCCAAGCCAGTTGAACTGCTGTTCGTTCATAGCTGCATGATTCTGCTGGTTTCTACCTTGTTGCATGGCTGCTGCTACTGTTTTGTAGGTGAGTGTTTTATTTTGTTTTGTAGGTGAGTGTTTTATTTTGATTGTTGCTGTTATAGTAGACCGTTGGCTGGTTTGTTCTTCTGTTGCTACTGTCCTCTCGGCCGTCCAGCACTTATTTGGTTTGGGTTCGTGAATCTTGATTCGGCTGCTTCTTTTTGGTTGGTTCGCTGCGATTTGGTTTGTTTAATTGTAAGTTTCTGGTTTTGCCGTGTGTTTTTCTGCATTCCTTTTGCTACTGCCCGTAGTGTTGTTGTGGGAGTATGGTGGGTTGTCTCTTTTCATTTTCAGTTTCCTTTTTGCGGGTTAAGTGTTTCTGTGGTCTTCGTTGTTTTTCTGAGAGTTTTCTTGGTAGTTATTCAGCACCTCGTCTACGGGGTCTTCGGCTAACGTACTAAGGATAAGTTAAGAGGACTCCATCACTACGGCTTCTTAACTTGTGAAATGGGAACGGTTGATGAAACTATCCCCACAGACCCTACTAGGGTCTCCGTTTTTTAGATACTCTCTTCTCTTGAGGAAAATTAGGGTGGTAGCCAGTCTAATGGTTTGGATGGTATGTGTCTTGGAAAGCTTAATTTTGCTAAAGCGGTTAGCCGGTCAGTGGCCATAGATATGAACTTTTACCCGCTGGCAGATAAAAAACAGGTGAGTGTGAAGATTCCGATTGAAATGGCCAAGGAAGCGAAATCTTATAATTCGGTGATTTATGGTTATTTTCTGGGCCTTTTCCCTTAGTGCAAAAATTTGTCAAAACTGCTTGGGGAAAATATGGGTTTTCTGAAGCAATGATGAATGAGAATGGGATTTCTTTTTCAAATTTAATGATGTTGGAGGGTGTGATCAGGTTATTGAGGTTGGCCCGCTAATGATCCGCGGGGTACCTTTATTTGTCTATCGTTGGGATCCTTCTAAGGGACTACGAAAACCAGAGCACATGTCGTGTCCTCTCTGGGTGAAATTGCATAATATTCCGCTGGTAGCGTTCAATAAGGAAGGTGTGAGTCGTATTGCTAGTGTTTTGGGTGTACCAAAGCAAATGGATTCTTGCACGACAGCCATGTGTGATAAGGCTTGGGGATGTCCGGGGTTTGCAAAAGTTCTTGTTGAGGTCTGGGCTGTGGGTGATCTAAAACCGCAAATTGAGGTAGAGATTCCAAACCTCAACGAAGGGGAGGATGAAAAGGTGCAAATACAGGTGGAATATATATGGGAGCCGATTCAATGCTCCCATTGCCATGTGTTTGGACATAAAATATCGTCGGTGAAGGCCGCTCATCTGAACAAAGAAAAGAAAGTTGATGGGAGAAAAGATTCAGAGGGGTTTGTTAGAGTGGAGAACAAAAAATGGCGAGTCAAATCTGGTGGTAATTCCCAACCCTCGGTCCCACGACATAGAACTTCGATTGGGAAATCTGGACCTAATCCGGCAAACTTGGAAGCAAGCACCTCGCAGAAGGAACAGACGATGGAGCGGAATAAGGATACTACAACTGAAGAAACATCTGGCCAATCAGGACATATTGTGAAAACCCTAGTTATCACATTATCCACCCCTTCAGAAGAATTCCGTCCCGGAATTCCTTTAATCAAAAAACCATGGGTATTCTGATCTTGTAATATTCTGGTTATATTTCAAGTTTATACATATATATATATATATATATATATGTATACGGTTATGTATGTATGTGTGTACTATTTTTTTGGTAATAATTTAAATTTTATTTATTTTAAATAAAAAAAAGGGAGGTCGGCTATATGAGCCGCCCATCACCTCTCCTTCTTTTTGTGTATGTATAAATAGATTTTGAAAAGAAAAGGGTACACACACATACTATATTTGGAAGTTTTCTCTGAAGAATCAAGAGGATTGCACAAAAAGAGGATTTCAAAAGCTTTGTTATTTGACTTCTAAAAGGTGAGTGTATTAGAGCTTTGAATATGAATTGTTTACATACAAATTGATAAGCATTTGGAACTGGTTATTATGAATTCGGCTTCATATTATGTAAATTCTTGCTTAAATCGTTCAAGTTGTATCCGGATTGATATCCGGATAATAAACCGTTTATGTGTTGTCCGGAGTCTTTCCTAAACCGGCCAAGAGGTGACCGGATATCAATTAAACCGGCCAAGAGGTGACCGGATATCAATTAAACCGGCCAAGAGGTGACCGGATATCGTGTAAACCGTTCAAAAGATTTAAGTGATGTATTGACCGATTTGTTTTAAACCGGTGAAAGGTTGAATCATGTATTGTCCGGTTTAATTTAAACCGGTTAACATTACAAGTGAAGTATTATCCGGATTTGTAATCCGGACAAAGATGTTAATTTAATTTCAAGTGTTAAGGTTGACCGGACTTGTAATCCGGACAAGATTGACCGGACTTGTAATCCGGACAAGATTGACCGGACTTCAAGTCTGGATAAAGAGTTAGAAGATATTTTGAAATATTTAGAGAGATGAAATGATGAAATGGCGGTGTAACCGCGAGAGAGATGAAATGGCGGTGTGTAACCGCGAGAGAGATGAAATGGCGGTGTAACCGCGAGAGAGATGAGAGATGTAATGACGGTGTAACCGCGAGGGAGATGTATTGGCGGTGTAACCGCGAGAAACATAAATATGCTTATGTTTCAGAACAGGTTTGATTCTAAACTGATTGTTTGGAATGTATATTGTTTGTATGAGATTTATACACTCACTAGACCTATTTGGCCTAACGCTCAGTTGTTGGACTAACCTATTTTGCAGGTCAGCGTACTTTACAAGATAAAGGCAAAGGAAAAGTTTAGATGATGATATAGTTTGTTCTTATATGTATTAAAAATACATTTTGTTAGTCCATGTTTTGTAATAATACTATTTTTAGTATTATGAGTATGATGATGTGAATTATATGTATATGGAATATGAGGGTTGTTACAGTTGGTATCAGAGCCTTAGTTTTAAGGGATCTAAGTATTTGCGAAATACTTAGACTTAAACTAGAGGTGTGGAAAATTATGATAATAGGTTTCACTGGGTCTATGAACATGGGAATATATTATAGCTGAATCTATTATGAGAAAAATTATATATGACTTATATAATCTGAGTTATGAGTAGACATGAGGATAAATGTGTTATTTTGTTGTGATTATGAGAATAATCATGTGTGTTTAAATGTGACAGAAAAGGTTACATACTGAGAAATGGCAGATAATCCCAATCAATTGGAAAGGATCTCTACTGGTTATGGAAGAGGTCGAGGAAGAAGAGATGTTACACAAGGAGAGGATCCAGAAAATGTAATAGAAACACGAAGTCGTAGCAGAGGACGAGGAAGAGGTAGAGGTACTAGACAAGAAACTCATGGGGAACAGGAATTGTCGGCCCAAGAAAGTTCAATGTCTGGCCGTGGTCGAGGAAGAGCAAGGGGTGGACATAATGTTTCTGACCCCGAATATGTTACTCAATATATGTTGGCAGCAGAGCTGGAAAAATTTCAGGAAAGTTTGGTAAATTTGTTAAGGCGTACAAACAAAACTAGTCCAAATGTGGTAAGAAATTCTGATCAAGAGGAAGCCGGAGCTAGTACACCGGTAACTGGTACATCTGTACATATTACTGCGTCCTCAGTACAAAAAGGAGGAGATATCAAGATGTTTCTTGCTTGTAAACCTCCTAAGTTTTTCTGGTGAGCGTGATCCTGTTAAAGCTATGTGTTGGCTTAAGGAGATCGAGCTGAGTCTGCAAATCAGTAAAAGTGCAGAAGAAGACAAAGTTATGTTTGCTGTATCTCGTTTGAGATCAAGTGCTTTATACTGGTGGGAAGTCCTGTCCAGTTCAGATCCGAACACTCTGAAGACCATATTGTGGGAAGAATTTGTGGTGAAGTTTAAAATGCAGTATTGTCCTGAAGCTGCAGTTCGAAAGTTGGAAGATGATTTCCTTCGTCTTGAACATGGAAACATGTCAATCCGTCAGTATACAGAAGTTTTCATGGAACAATCTAGGTTTGCTGAAGCCTATATTATATCTGAAAA
>NC_037528.1:40717324-40718413 GCF_001531365.2 Cynara cardunculus var. scolymus | reverse complement strand
GGGACAAGCTCCAAGGATTCCCTTCTCATTGGTTCTAGGAGGAACCTTTGAGGGAATGGATTCCTTAGGTGAAAGGTTCACCTTGAGCTGTGACTTAGATTTHTRAWGCRATTCAGATTTCCTAGTCCCTGAAGAGGAAGAAGTTTTACAAGTTGAAGGAATAGATTTAGATCTATTTGTATTGTTAGACTTCTTAGGAAGGGATGCTATGACAGTGGATTTACCTTTATCTTTGCATCCAGAACTCAACGGAGTTCCTTCAAGATGACTCTCAGTAAAGGAAGAGGACTGAGAGGAAGAAGTGTTGGGAATAGAAGAGACAAAAGTACCAAATTTAAGCATGGASTTGTCTTTAACACATTCTTCCTGATCATAGGAGAATCYTAGACCAGTCATTTTCTTGGCGGGGATCTGAGCGTTAATGATCTCAGAGGCTTTGAGAGAAGCTTTACACCATTCTTCAATGGTAGCTTTCTCAGCCTTGAGTTCAGCGATTGCTCGCTCACGCTCAGCGACAGCTTTCTCACGTTCAACAGTGATGGCCTGGTTTACAATAACCTGATCCTTAAGATTTTCCTCAACAGAGGTTAGTTCTTTGATCTTAGAATGACAAATCTTTAATTGCTCATGAATATCAATGTTAAGCATTTCAGCTTAAGATTTGCCATTGAGGGCATTGTAAAGGTCAACCGTCAGTGTATCCAGTGCAGAAAGACTAGAAGAAGGTTCATTCAGGGTACATACTTGAGTAACAGAAGATGGCTCAGAAGAGGTAGATGCTTTAGAAGAACCTTCGTCAGCATCAATAGTCATCAATCAGACATAAGCTTTATCTTCCTTGTCAGAAGATGATTCATCAGATGATTCAGCCCAGTCATGCTCTTCAGCAATAAAGCCTTTACCCTTTTACTGGTTGTTCTTCATCTTCTTATATTTCTCCTTCAGTTTTAAGTATTTATCATCTGTGGTCCTGAAGGAGGAAGGAGCTTTAGAAGATGGCATCGCAATATTCTTGGATCTGCATTCACCTACAAAATGTTCGGGCCGGTGACAGTTGTAGCAGACAGCTGAAGCCTTGTCTATTCTTTC
>NC_037528.1:40695934-40715399 GCF_001531365.2 Cynara cardunculus var. scolymus | reverse complement strand
CAAGTTCTTCAGCGATCACTGAACATACTCAGTGATGATCGCTGGAACTGAAAATACAGAAACACAAATACAACGTGAAAGGAAAAAAGGATTATCATCAAATCACTGAGAGAGAGGATCAACAAAAACACTTTATGCAATTCCCATATGATGACACTAACATTTTGAATTATAAATGAAAGCGTTTCATGTAGTATGCATTTCAATTTTAAAGATTTGTAAGAAACTCACTTAGTTCACGATTATACATTATAACTCTTAATCAGTAACGAACTTTGATATCGAACACGTGAATCTGAATCATATAAAGACACATCACAATCTATGCAATTAAACTTCACCATAACTCTTAACACATTCTAAGGCACTTAAACGATACATCAAAAGACCCCAAAACGGCTCAAAACAAAAACGAAAAATCACAAAACAGTGCAGAATGCGACCTTGATACGACCTAGGTCGCATGGAAGTCACATTCCACGCTGGAATGTGATTTCCAGGTTCAGTTCTCCCCTGCACAACCTATGTTTCAAACCAAAATCCAACTAGCCCTTAAACCTGCTTCAGATCCAGAATTTTACCAAGCAACTCACAAAAACTAGAACTTAGAACACGATAATTACTTTGGCAATCAAACATTAAATCATAGAACTAAAATATCAACCTTCTTCATAATTTAAGAACTCAAAATTTTACGAAGATTTTCAAGACAAAGAAAATTGAATATAAAGATTTCAAAGACTCGAGAACTCAACCCATGGAGTGAAGCTTCTAAATTATGTTATTTAAACATGAAGAACATATAAAACCAACTTCAAACCAAACATGCCATAACCAAATATAGGGAAGGTAACAAAACATACCCGTGGACCTTTAAATAACCACACAACTAGAAGATTAAAGGTATTACGGAAATACCCATCCAACCGACCTGAGTTGCTATCTTGTTTGGACATCTGACCCAAGTAGAAATCTGATATCCGAAGCCAACATTTTTGTTTCAGATTAATAGACCGGGTTAAGCTTGCTAAACCCCACCCGAAGACCTGAAATTTCGAATGATACTAATATTTTATATTGAGCAAATATCACATCCGTTAATAATCCAAATCTTAACTATTCCTTGTGGAGAGGATTGTTTTGATGTCAATGCTAGATGCATGAATTTTCAAAGGTTATGTACGTTACAAATTTGTTTTTATTAAATTGATTAAGTTTCTAAAATTAAGTCTGGTGTCGACATTCATATGGATGGAGAGATCGAGTAGTGACAACCCTAGTCATGATTCTTTGTAAACACAATTTAGCCTTAGCCATGGTCGCAGCCAGAAATATGATAGATGCTTGCTCTCGAAGTAGAACTTGTTTTTTCTTGTTTTCTTTCTATATTAGTTTTCTAATGAAAAGGCCTGAAACCAGTGCATATCAAGGGCTGATTTAGGGGGTTCCAGTGGGTACCTGTGAACCACAAAAGAAAATCAGATTTAGTGTAATTTTGTTCCAAGTTCCTTAAGGCTGTTACGATTTTGTTTGGTTGTGTGCTATGGTGCAACAACAAAAAAAATTCTCCTTGATCCTCCCCTGGTCCATACCCTACCTGAAACACAATATCCGAAGAAACAAGGATTGGTTCGTATGTAAGTTATGTTACTTGATACCCAATTAGATTCAGATTCGGCAATTTGATCTGATCCAATCCTTACAATATACAACGTTAATTATAATATAAAATTTATAAAGATAAATTGCTATTTTATTCTTCTAACCAATGTTTTGTATTTCAACTCGTTACTTTTCGTTTCATTTTGATTCCAAAATAATAATAAAAAAACAAATTCATAATCAACATTAATTTTGGCAAACGTATAACAAGCCCCCATTAGAGAAACCCTGATTTCCATCGCCAGTCTACAGCCTTCGACCTTGACGCTGACGATTCAGCCCTGCTCTTCCTCGATTCAGCGAACGGCGACAGCCTACTCGATCCTCCGGGCGATTCCTTATGGTAATTGATTCATCCTTTTTTCTCTTCGTTTAATCGTATTTGCTTGTTGCTGAGATCCACCATTGTTAACTCTTGAGTTTGCTGCCAAATTTAAAGTACCAGTCAGTGTTCTAATCTTAGTGTAGCCACTAGGTTTGGATGGCGTTGCTGAATTCAAAAGAATCCTTTTGGTTATTTGCTTCTAAGGCATGTTGATGTATGGTCTACCATGAGTTAGGGATCCTTAATTCCTTTTTGTGTTATGATGTTGTTTTTTGAATCCTATTAATGTAACTATTTTGCAAGTATGCTGGAACAGGAAAATCATTAGTATTCTCGGATCAATTGATAATTTGGAACTGTGGCCATCATTTTTTTTATGATGTTGGCAATTTGTATAGCCCTTAAAAACTAGCCTTTTTAGCAGTAGTCTCATTTTCATGACATGAGCTCTTGCCCATGGTAAATGTTGCGACACATTGTTGTTTGCTGATATTGAATATATAGCTGGTAATTTGAGCATCCATGTGCATTTGTTGGTCATTTTTTTTTTAACTCAATTTGTTATTTGCAGTTGCTGTTTACCTTTAGTTTTTGGTTTGTGGTGTCATTGCATAGCACTAGCTTTGAGTTTTGTTTATATTTGCATTGATACTTATTTAATGTTTATTTGAACCATGGTTTAGATTCTCGATTGTTTCGGTTACCAGCGATTACTAGCGATTCGCACTTCATGCAGGCGAGTTGCAGCCTGCAACCCGTGCAGTGCTGTAGCTAACGCGTTAAGTATCCCGCCAAGGGGGGGGGGGGGGGGAGTATGTTCGATGGAATAATTTCTTAGATGTATTACCACATGCCCAAGGTAATTACCCCATAGATCCTGTATCTATCTATATGAAAAAGAAATCATGTATCGGGGATCCTTGGGGAAGAGGATCAAGTTGGTTCATGCATGGTTCAATTTCGTAAAAAGTGGAATTGATCAGGGGCGGTTTAGTTTGTGATTTTGGCTAACATTGAATCCTTTAACCCTTAGCATGCACATGCATTAGGCTGGGGGAGTGATGACTGCAGTAGGCAGTGTGTGACATCAAAGGTGCATTGGCATTGTTCGATAACACTTGAAAGCTGAGCAGCCTTAGTTTCCTTTGTTGCTGTTGTTCAAGCTAAAAGTAAAAGGTTTGTTGAAATATCACAAAGAGAGGCTGATTGGAAAGGATAATGGTGGTCCGTGGTTGTGAATACAATATATTTGATTAATTGAATTTGATACCTTATGAGTTTTGATAACCCTACATCCCTGATATTTGGAAATCGAATACTTGTTGAGTAGATTTGTACACACTAAAAAACCTAGGGAATTCTTTCTGCGTCTTCATCATCTTTTTCTTTGTGTATCAACTGAACTAGCATAGATTTGTTATCATTATTGATTCAATTTGTGATGCACATCGAATCAAATCCTGGAGGCGTACTGCTTCGAGCTCTTGAACAATATCTTTGTCAAAAGAGCAGCACAAACCTTTAGCCATGACGAGACCTTTGTGTGTTTTATGTCTATGTTACTCCTTGCCAATACCTTTCACTTCAATATTTTCAGTAGTTAGTTATATGTATTAAAAAGAATGAGGAAATAAGGTTATTGGAAATGATGGAGATCCGAAATCAGATCTTGAAAATCAAGTAGCTTGGTTTATAACCACCATTATACCTCATCAGTCAATCATTATCTGCTGATATTTTAAAGTTAGGATTACTGTAAATAGTAGTAACAATTCTTTTTGGTTCTATATTGAACAAAAAATAAATGTCGTAGCTTAGAGTGAGGGTCCACACAACGAGCAAAGCCCAAACTGCACCTATTCGTGCCATGTGCCTTTCACATTGCACGTCACCTCGTATGCCTGTGTCCATGGGAGTGCATTAAACTCCTGTCACTAGGTGCCAATTTCTTCTCATGTTATAGCTACAAGTTATTCAAGTAGCCTCTTATAGTAGGATTTAAGAAACTCATTTACTTTATTATCTCTACCACACACATGAACGACTACTCTAGGGTTGAAGAACCATGCTGTAGGACTGGTAAAGTAATAATTGCAGAACGTATGCATCTATAAAGAAGCACACACAGGGGGATATTCAAGAAGACCGTGTACCCGCTCTATTGTGCGACATAGTGGTAAGTTTTTTGGTGGTCTAAGGATGCACCCGCTTTAAATTGATGTTTGATCCCTTAAATTAACAAAAAGTGGCTGCAACCTACTGGTAGTGGCATTGCATGTGGCATTAGAGGTTGGAAGTTCAAATTCCTTTGCATCTCTCAATTTTTTGGTAACAAGAAAAGAAGGAAAAACCCACTTGTATGTTGTGAAAAACCAATTGTTTGTCATTTCTAATGAAACCATACTTTTATAGTTAATTTTCATTTTATTTCATATTTATGCTGATTATTTTGTGTCCCTGCTTGGAAGTTTTTCTGGATTTGCCTCTGTGCACGCATTCATTGAGGTCTAGCACCTTTTCCACAAACCACAATAAATATGCTGCTGTGATGGCCTTTTCACTCTAGCATGGAGTTACTTCTCTCCACGTGCTGGTTTTTTAGAAATGCTTTTCTTTTTCCTGATTTTTTAAGGTTTGAATGTTGTTCTTAACAATGACATTGCAGTTCTTGATGTTTTGTTATGCTTACCATTAGAAGAACCTTCTTAGTATGATTAACAGGGGACTGTCCTTGGATGACGGATTTTTAATCATGCTTTCTCTTTTCCTACCCGGTGTCGAGATGCTTCATGATCTAGTCTAGTTTGTAATCCTCAGACTTGTGTAGAACTTTCTAGGAAAAATCTGTGTGAGGGACACAATTACCTTCAACTGGCAAACCATGATGATCAGCAACAATTTCATTTGTTCACTATAAAGCCTGCAACTCGAGCACTTCTTCTAACATTGACTTGTTATCAAACACCTTCAAATCTAAATATTTTATAAACTAGATAGTTGGTGCTCCTTTTAAAAACCGTTCTATTATTGTACTTGTGGAGATTCTAGATTGCCCTTGGATTTTTAACAATAGCATACAGGTCTTCCTCCAATTACGGAAGACCTTGGCCCTGCTCCATTTAAAGCCAACTGCAGAATGAACAGGTGCTTGCATTCCACAGTCTACTTTGAGGACAATAAGGAGGAACTTCACTTTGCCTTGCCTGCATATGAAATTAATGCTGTCAAACCTATCATAAAGCCTTACTAAGTGTTGATTCATGATCCTGAACAAATGGGTGTCCATCTGAGAAGCAGTAACCTTCAGATTGTTAAAGCTGTTGACCTCAGGTGAAAGGGTTGGCTACAAAACTATCAACAAGGAACAGAACAACCTAGCATAGACTACATGCAGGTCTCATTATGTTCTTAAGGCTTCTGATGCTCTTCCACCAAAGGGGTTGCTGAGGGGCTTAAAGCTAGAATCCTCCATGACTTGATGTGCTCTCACAAATTCCATAAACACTGTAGTAAAACCATGTTGATTTGGTTCATGGATAGAACATAAATTTTAATGAGTTTCTCCACTAATGCGGGTCAAAATTTTCAGACCACTATTTAGAGAGATAATTTCTCATTATATTTGTTCTTTTACAACCAATATTTATCCTCACTAATTTCCCTTATATATAGGTCTGTGAATCAGCAAAATAATGATTAATTTCACTAATGTAACAAAATTCTCATACATAGCCTTAGTAAGTCAAAGGTGCATTCCTAACATAATCAGCCGATTGCAATTAAACTAACTCCCCAGAGTTGATATTTGGTTAACTTATCTTTTACTTTTACAACGCACTTGTGTAGATCAGATGGGATTATAATGATGATTCTCATATGTGGGAGTTTTTCCAGCTCATTGCGAATAATGTCACATTATATTTTCTTCTCTGGACGACATCAGTAGCTTTGTGTGTTATATTATGATCATGGTTGTCCAGTTCAGAGCTGTTAGACCTCTGGGAGCTAGTTTAACACTATGGAGCTTATAAGTTATCCATCTTTCTGTGTTGAAATCTTTGTAGAATAGATTAATAGATGGTTACAGTGCATCTTAATCTTAGTTATTTCTTTAATTATTTATAGCCTATAATGAAGACTGTTTATATAAGTATATAACTTTTCCTAGTTGCTACTATTTTAATTGTTTGTATTTTTGGAGGGTCTCCTGGAAGGTAAAATCTTGTGGATGCAAGACAATTTTAATGAGCTATATGCATGCTAGATTTAGGCTTTTAAGCCAATCATGCTAGTGGTACTAGACGGAGGAAGCATTATGGAAGGTGTAATGATGCGTGTTGTCCCATATGCCCTCACAACTTTTGGCATGGCTCTTTAAGTGAACGAATATTGCTTTAGGAGACATCTTTGTGTGTTGCGAGCAATTAATTTTGCCATTTAGGTCAATGTAAGTTGTCACCATATTCCCTTGTACCACCCTGTGGTCTTCCCCTCCTTTGTTATTTAAACATGGTTATATTACAATTTAAAGGCAACAAGTCTTGTATTTGGAACATGCCTGAATTGCTTGTTATATTTAATGATGCTAGGTACGCTTACAGCTTGACCCATTTCTCAATGAACTAACTAGCATGTTTGAGCACACTACAGAAAAAGGCTCTGTGTGGGTTACTCTCAAACACTGTAAGTTTGTTCTTTGTTCTTTTTGCTTCCCTGATTTCGAATTTGTTGCTCTGGCTACTTTTGTCTTTCAAGACATTGATTGTAAATTTGTTAACTATTCCCCAGCATCTGATAAGTCTAAGGTGCAGAGGAATAAGATGACAACTGCTGGTAAAGAACTTGAGTACAAATGTCTTGTTAGGGCAACTGATGGCAAGAAGAACATTTCCACACTGGTGATTAGTTTAAACTTAACTTTTCTTCTTTTCCTTACTTTAAACTGAAATGTTTTTCATTGTTAACTTAATTTCTTTTAGAAGGCTATGGTAGCTGTCTTTTTGGTTGGTTGTTGTTTCTTTTGCTTATGGCGTCTTTAGTATCATTGGATGACATCAAACCATATATTTCATTTGCACTACCACTTTATTAGATATTGTTTCTGGCCCTGGTGTTTGCTTAGGTGTGTAGTTCCTACCAAGTTCATTGAAAGTTTGAACACAGGGGATTTACCTTTGGTGCTGGTGGATTATCCATGGTTTAGACAAACCAAATGACTTGCTAGTTGACAAAAACTTTCTGTTTACGTTCTTTTTGCTATCACTTTTTGACAGGCCAATAAGAGAGAACCGACCAAAGTATGTTCAAACACAAATTATGGTAAACGAGTGTTAATACTGAATGGATGACTTAGCAAACCTTAGTATATGCCCTTTTGGATCTATGAAGGTTACTACTTTGGAGTCTGAATTCTTGGGGGATTATGAGGGAACCAAAATAGAGAAGTTGATAGAAGTAAATAGGTTAAAACTGTGGAGTTTTTCTTTTGTCTTTGAAGCATTCATGAAGTTGGAACTTAGTGTATAAATTTCATTTTGTCGGTCTTCTGCCACTCAAGTAGGTAAGTGTAATGTAACAAGGTGGTTTCTTAACCAACTTTGTTAACTTCTATCCATCCTAACCTTGTGGGGTTAGCTCAACTGGCAATAAGGATTGGGTCGTCTTTGGGGATTCTCCACAGAGGTCACTGGTTCGAGTCTTGCAATACCACCGGGGGTTTTTCTGGTTGTTGTCCAGGGCCCTGGGATTAGTCGAGGTGCACGCAAGTTGGACCACACACCCACAGTTAACAAAAAAAAACCATACTAACTCAACAACTCATGCTTAGAAGACGAGAATCGGTTTTAGTATTATTGCCTTGATCTTTAAATTTGGTAATATTTATTCTTGAATCAATACCTTGTTACTTCATGTTTTATCAGTTTCTTTTTTGGTGTCTTCATCAATGTGTGTTTTGGAGGGAGTGGGGAAGGGTGTCATTATGCGTTGTTATTTCTCATCTTGATAAGGTTTTCCTTTTACTTGCTCTTTCCGAGATATGGCGAAAGAACTTTGTGCTACACCAAGTAATGTAAGTGGGAGTGTCTGTGACATTCCATTCTACATTGCATGCGAGTGATATTGTGATTCCCTTGTAAGCTCCTAGTAGTGTACTACTAATAAGTTTCCACCATGATTTTAGTTTTCTTGGAGGTTATTGGGCTAGTTTGTTTTGCTTTGGGCTTGGAGCATTACAACCGACAACTTTCTTATTGCAAGTCAATCGTGGTAGGCTAAGAATGAAAATAATATGAACCATAATGACAAACCTCCACATGTTCTATGACATGAATGATATCTTTCCATGCAGTCATATCTAAAGCTAAGTCCTTATGTGTAATCCACTCGGCACTGGTTCAAGTCTTCTTCACTGCTTCCTAGTTTCGCAGCAATCTTGGCTGACCTTTATTCTCTTGACGACCCCCTCTGGTAGAAGTCCTCTTATAGCATATGCATTTAAAGGTCTACCTCGGAAATAATAAGACCATTTTAATGGGGCTTGCCTCATTGTCTCCTAAATCGATTTGAAAAACCATCCACCTTAAGTCATCAACATATTGTACAACACTGGCTTATTCATTCTATATATCTTTTATTCACTCAACATCTTGCTCTACAGTATGTGGGGACTAGTATTAAATTGTTTTATTTGTGTGGATGGATAATCTCGTAGGTAGTTTAGAAGTGAGAAGTGTAGGATGTTAGTACTTGACCAGTTTGATGTTGCTCATTTGACATTTTATTTCCAAAATCTGAATACTTCATTATCTTATATGGACTCCTTTCATCCTCTCTTTGAAAGTGACCCGAAAATGGCAAAATGCCTTTGTTACGTTGGGCATGGTCTTCCCTAAGGTTTCATTGCATATCAAGGTTCCATGGTTAGATTCATGTAGCCTGAAAAATTAGGCTTTTATAGGAGCCCTGTGGAGCAAATTGCTTCAGAGACCAACCCAAATGTTGACACCATTCTCATTAAATACCATATTCTGAATTCCTGGTTATCAATGTTTTCACTTGGGCTCATCCCAAGCTTAAATGAATATATTGCCTGTAGGTGCATGCAGGCTTTACCAAAGTCACATTGGAGTGTTGGTGATGTGTCCCAGGTATCCTTGTTAGCAACTGTTAGAGAGACATCATGTGGAATAAAGTAAAAAAAGGCATATTATTTTAAGATCTGCTTCGTCTTAATGGCATGGGTTTGGTTTGGTTTGGTTTGGTTTAATGACATGATGCACCATGATTGTTGATGTTATGAAATGTGAGAAGTGTGAAGATAAAAGCAACAAGATAGAGATAGTGAGATTTTGATGAAATATTTTTATGAACAGAAGATTCCTTGGTCAATTTAGAAATTTGTATTGATTTGATATTGAAGTGTTCGCAAAAATAGAGAGATTGAGATTTTGGTGAAACCATTCTAAGGGGGGCTGAATGGCAAGAACCAGTAGGGAGGAATCAGTGAATTATCTGTGTGATGTTGGAGTTCACTGCTAGATTTGAAACTTAAGCTCTATCTCTGTCATCAAGGAATTATATGTGCAAATCTGGAAAGCACCACTAGGCTTAAAATGGAAGTTCTATCATTAGCATCATTGAGAGACGAAATTTTCTGATTTTGTCCCGATCTCTCCCACAATTACAAGTCTAAATTCTTCTTAACTCATTTTTTTCCTTGAAGAATTGGCAGGGAGATCTGCAATGTCAATGCGTATATATTTTGTGGAACTCTCGGGGTTTTGATTTTATTATAATGTTAATTCTTAACTTCGAAGCAGTTCCTTGGTATAATGGAAATGTTTGTCAGAAACAATGTTCAGGATGTGGAAGTCTTCTATAGTCACTGATACTGCCTAGAAGTCGTGGAGGAGTCGCCACACCTCTCAGATTAGTTTGACAAGTAACCAAGTGCTAAACTTGTAAGGTTAAGCAAATGCTGCGTAAAATGATTATAAAATGTGTGAAAGAGTAGTTGGCTGCGAAACTGATGGTGTTAGTTATTGGGATGGGTGTTATTTGAGACTTGCTCGTATGTAACTTGGATGGCTCTAGGATCTTGTTTAAAGATTATTATTAAAAGAAAATCACTTTTAATTAGGTTGACCAGTTACTTCAGGTACTTGTTTTTCATTAAAAACCAAGATCCTAGATTCTAGGATTCGTCTATGACAGGTTATATACAGATAAATGTTTCCGAGAAGGATGTATGCCGCAAGCTCATTCATCCATTCTTGGTGGGATTTAGACTTGGTATAAACAATAAAAAACTATTGAGTTCTGTAAAAACACCCGTCCTTTGTACTCATTCCGGTTTCCTTTTTGGATGAATGATTCTTCTTGAAAAAGTTGGAATATATATATATATATATATATATCACTAGATTGACTGTTATGTTGTTATAATATATTAATATGTAACAGTTATTTGAAATTATATATGATGTAAAATGCTAACTATTTGCAGTGCTGGATGATCTTTCTCCTTCTAGATCACAATGGATGTTATGCTGATTGATTTCCTTGATAACAGGTTGGAACAAAGGACCATCAACGCTTTCAAGCATCTTATGCTACCATTTTGAAGGCCCGTATGACTTCTTTGAAAAAAAGAGAGAAAAAAGACAAGAGAAAGGCTGCAGATGCCGATAAGAAACAAGTAGTCTCAAAGAAACGATCAACAACCGCCAAGCCATAATCTTATGCTTTATCTTACATCTCCTGTTGCATGCCTTCTTTTGTGAAAGATAGTATTATATTCTGCCTTCCCTTTTGAAGAATCATAGATACAACTCCGGTTCTTTTACAAGTGAATTTTTGCTGAACAGGTATTATCAAATGCAGAGTGACATCATCTTGAGCTTATGCATTGGCTTTATCTCTGCACTTGGGAGGTAGTTTTTTCATTTTGTTTTTTTATTTTATTTTTGTAACCGTGGATATCTGCACCAGCTTGCTCGACTGACCCAAAATTTTACGGCCAACAGCCCTAGGGGGACTTGAATTGGTGACCTCTAGGAGGCAAACCCAAGATCCGAGTTAGCCCTCAGGAATTTCAGTTTATTGATTATCTGCCTTTCCTACAAACTGGGTTGATATGGGAACTTCCATGCATTTAGATATGCTTGTAGGATGATGGAATTAAATCCTGAGAGGTATCTTAACCGGTAAGACTTTGGGTTTGGACATCACTGGTTCTAACTTCAGAGTCTTATGGGATTAGTTGAGGTGCACATAAGCTGGTCTGAATATTCAATTTCTTTAAGGTGTTAGCTGCTTAGCTTTACTAGAAGGTCGATGAGCTGGGTATGGTTACAAAAAAAAAAAAAAAAGAATTTATGCAACGGGCCACACAAGCATTAGGACTTGGGGCCAACAGGCATGGCCTGACCCTAAAAGGATTGATAGCGTCTAGTGAAATTCAAACATGACATTTAAGGGTTGTTTATCAAACACTTACCGCCTCTCTTCCAGTGAGGATTGTGGCTCTTATGCGGGCTAAGGCAAGAGAGGATAAGAGACGCTTATACTAATGCTAACCGAAAATGTTACTTGTTGAGTGAAGGTGATGACTCTTACCTGGTAATTGTTGGTAAACGGGGTATTAGATGTTTCACAAGGCATTAAGTGACCCTGGAAATTCCCTTTGGGCTGAATGCTGATGCCACATTAAAAGTAGAAACTTGGTTGGTCCAGTGATGGGGAAAATAGTTGAGGTAGGTATGTGATTACTATTGATATGGGTCTTCTCTGTAGCCTGTACCTGTAGGGATGATTGCTTTAATTATTGCATGATGTTGTAAGAAGTGATTCAACCCTAGTTTGTATGCTGGAGAGAGTTGAAATAAACCAATGACAGGTAACATGTGTCGGATGGTTGACGGATTTGGTGGTTTGTCAAAGCAGAATGCGACTCCTGATGAATAATGAACCTAGGAGTGTCGGAGGAATGAGCTCGGGAGAGAACCTGAAAAAAGAACCGCCGAACTCGTTCAAACCATTGAATTGAGATGATTAAACGGATGTGATTTTTTTTAAAAGAAATACAAATATTTCCTCCTAATTTTTAATTCGGAAATTAGCGAAATACCAAAAAAATGGAGCAAAATAAATTAAAAAAACAATCACTTTATTATCTTTAATTTGACATCCTTTTTGATATATATTTTTATTCATTTTTTTTGTAGTTTCTTCGGTTTTTTTCAAGGTTTTCTCTAGTCCATTGAGTTTTACAATATGATTTTCATACTATTTGTAGGTGGAAATAGTTAGGCGTTACTACGTAGTAGTGATGGCAAAAAACAGGTCCCGGGCCTCAACAGTGCCGGACATAACTGGTCCAGGCGTAACCGGTCCCAGTCAAAAAATGTTGAGCCCGATTAAGGTGAGTTATAACCGGTCACAGTTGGCCGGTCCCAACCGGTCCCTACCATTAAAAAATAATTTTTTTATAAATTTTTAATGATATATATTTTTAATATATATTATAAAATTTGTAATTGAGTTATTCAAATACACTTTAAAAATACGTATTATTATAATTAAAATTACATTATCTTACAAAAATACATTATAAAATTATTTGAAAATACACTTATTCATCAATCATCATCTTATTTCATGCCGGATTGATTTGAAGAGTTCCGGTCTCTTGAATTCTTCTAATAGCCTCTTGGTCATCAAAGTCATCAATGTTGAGTTCCTCATCATCGTCATATTGTGAGTAAGTGTTGTCGGTATCGGTAGTTGGCAGCATGCTTAGTCTCATAGCGATTTCATTTTCTTCCAAATTCTCTCTCTTCCACCGCCTTTAATCTTAAACTCTAACGATGTCGTATATTGAATTCTATCAACGTTATCCAAGTAATCCTTCAAATAGATACAACACGCCTCGGACTCTGGGCTTAGTCTTGTCCGACATATCGAAATGATCCTGCCACTAAGAGAAAAAGTGGACTCCGAAACTAGGGTACTAGCTTGGGTTATTAGTATATCATGTGCTATGCATGCCAAAACCGGGAATTGAAGTTGCTTTTGTTTTAAAAAATCTAATAGATCCATTTTTCCAAAATCTTCGACATCATTTACAGGGCATGCGGCCATAAAGTTAGTATACACATATATATATATATATATATTTAATTCACACAAATCGTTTTCAAATTGTCTTTTTTTACTTGATTCAATTAAAACATCGTTCATTAAATTAGTCATCAACTCTTTCCGACTTTATCGATGACCACTAGAAGAACTAGAACCCGCAAACCCACGACTTGAAGAGCTTTGTTGCTGGTTTCCTGTTCTATAAAAATGTTTATAATGATCAAATAAATCTTGAAAATTACGATTAAACAGAAGTGTTGGGTTTGAATTTCAGTGCTAAATTGTATTCGTCTTGAAAGATAATATTTGTCTATAATTGTAAAGACATCGTGTTTGAATTTCCTTGTATTGTTGACTTTGACTAGAAGGTTTTAGTTTGACCCTATATAAAGCATTTGTCTTTAGTGTAAATTGTAAGTGAAGAGCTCAATTGTAAAATTCATACGTACATAATATATTTTGACTTGTTGACAAATCCTCTCAACTCCTCTCAAGTGTTCTTATTGAATATCTGATTCTGCCATGATTGTATGAAGATTTTATGAAGATTGATCAACTTGTGGACTCACAAAAAGTTTTTGTTCCGTTGAGAAAGAATTATCCGTAGTCGTATCTAAAACCAAATGCCACACATATTTGTGTAATTAAAATTTCAACAGCGATAATATTTAAATATGGATTTAACGCCGCAGCACAAAGAAAAACAAATTGGATGCTCATAAAATATTTTAACAATTTCTTTTTCATTGAACTCATCAATCTTCCTCAATCGTGATGGTTTTCGTCTTGGACAATCTTACTTGCCAAAAAATATATAATTGGTTTAAAACTAAAGCGTTTGTTGGACAATAAATACCGGATAAAAGTGTTGTTGCATTTTTTAAATCGCCTAAAATATCGTACAATCTTTCAACCACGGTCCAATCAAGATTTTCAATGGAATTTTGCGGGTAATAGTGTCTATAAAATGTTTTTTTTTTTGTTTTATCAAATTTTCAATCATAAAATAAGTCGAATTCCAATTAACGAGCATATCAAAACTCGGTCACAAAGCTTTGAAACCAATGTCATCACAATATTTTCTATATTCCGCATTCATTTTATTATCCTTTGTGAAATTCTCCGCAACATAAGTCTAAACTTATCTATTATATGTTTACAAGTATTTAAACCGTCTTGAACATCTAAATTTATTATGTGTGCACAACAACGTGTATGGAATAATTTACCATTTAAAATATGTGTCAAATGACACTTTAATTTTTCCACACATAGATTGTTATTACTAGCGTTATCAAATGAAATGCTAATTATTTTAGTAGCTGAATTATAAAATGCAAGACATTTTTTAATAATTGAAAATTGACGTGCATCAGAATGTGATGCACCAAACGGTTTAATGTGGTTACACATTTGAATAAATGCCACGATGAAGGCTCAATCAATTGTGCCGTTATACATATATAAGAAACTGACAATCCGTATTGTGCGCTCCATACATCACACGTTAAAAAAATGTTGTTAGGCAAAAGAGAAAACATTTGTTGCATTTCAGCTCGACTCATTTTCCACATTTTAATTGCATCACGTCTAAAGATTTGACGACTTACTGACTTGTATCGTGGTTGTAGTGTTTTTTGGATCAACTTCGTAAAGTGAGGTTGTCAAAATGTTCGAAAGGCAACCCGACTTGAATGACACATTGTGTTGTCATTTGTCGGTTCAACTCGGCATCGTACGACCATATTTAACCTTGAGTGTCAAGTATTGGTTGGCTTGAATCGCCCCCGACCTCAACACCGGACATGTTATTTCGGTGTGCCGCCCTAAAGTATAATTTTCTTCCGGCTTAAAGGAGAGCTTGATACATTTTGCATTGTGCCTTTATTTTCCCATTCGTGAGGACCACCAAGTTGTATGAATTACAAATCTCGTACTTTCGTCCGTGTTTGACGAGAACTTGGACAACTTGTTCGTTTGATGCATCATGTCGTTCACCGGTTTTGTAAGACAAAGAGAGAAAGAAATGAGAATTGTGAAGTGGAAACGAGAAATAAATACGAGTCGAATTCACAAAATCTAGCGAGAAACCAAAAATTGTGAAACGTTCTTCTTTTGCCTTTTTTGCGAATTGAAAACTTGGTATGTAAATCTGTCAACCAAGACACATATTTATAGTGTTTAGAAGGCAAAAAATCCAAAAACGGCTACAAAACGGCTAGTTTCTTTTGAAATTTCGGGTCAGGCCAGGCCGGTCCATAACCGGTCCCGGTCGGTCTCGATCCCGTGAATCGCTCCAAAGCATGAAACGGTCCCAGATTTCGGTCGTCCGGCGATCCCGGACCGGTTTGGCCATCACTACTACTTAGTAGTTAGTATTAGAGATGGACAAATGGGTCTGGCATGACTAGGGACCACTTACACTTTCATCCAATAACAAGGTCCGGTCTGGCCCATGACTGGTTATTGGCCTAATCCGGGACTGACTCGATTTTTTCAAAAAATGTTACGTTTTTTATAGCTGTTGGAACGGTCATATGATTGTTTTTTTTTTTCCATTTTTTTTGACCATTTTATTGTCTCGTTGACCTTTTATGATATATAAGTCATGGTATATGAGCGAAGAAACGTAAAAAGCGTTTACTATTCTCGCTATAATTCGCGATTTCGGCTCTGATTTCCGTTTTTAACAAATTATAATAAAACGTATTTTTAAGTGTATTTTATTGACCCAATTACATGTTTTAAAGTGTATTGTAATAACATTTTTGCATTCTTTAAAAAAATTTCAAAGAGAAATTATATGTGAAAAATTGATTTTTTCTTTAAAAAAAGTCGAACCAATTTGGGCCCGCCCTGGGACCTGTTCTCGGACCAGTTACAAAGTATCTTAATCGGCCCTTAGGTTTTTGGTGGGGTTCTAACAGGCTAGGATCGTTCGTGTTCACCTAGTGGGCAGTATGTCCCCACAGTGGCGGTGCAAGTGCACGCCGACATTATGATCGCTTACAAGTAATAAAGTGGTACAAAGTACTGAGATCGTTCTCACATAGAAGGTACTACTGAGATTCATAGATTTTTCATAAACTTCTTGCACGAGTTTCGAGATGTAAAATAAAGTTGGATTTTTGTTTATAAAAAGACCGAAATAAGACCGACAAGCGAAATAACGAAATAAACTTCTTATATTAAATGAATGGGCATAGGTGCAAGTGCTGCTTAAGATAAAATTAACAATAAAATGGTTAGACTTTTACGAGTTGTTTATAAAAGCTCCAATATCTCGAAAGTGAACTTTTATAACCGGGCCTCGTAAAATTCTATAAGGTTTTTACGTTTACCACTTCAAACTTGCCGATCTAGCTAAAAAGTAAAAAGAATGCGATTCTTACCCAAATTTCTTTGTGATAAAAAAAAACTATTGCTTAACCCCTAGCTAAATGCATACAAAATTTGCGTCTCCACGTAATTATTCAAAGACCCTATCGAGTTCTTTGTACATCACTTAAGCCGTATTTCGGATCCGCCCATCTCTGGGTCTAAGATCTAATATTAACACTTCAAAGTGATCAGCTTATTCGCATTTTAAGTCCCGTCTTAAGTGACCAAGTTACAAAGTGATAAAAGATAAAAACACCCAAATATTATATAAACATCCTAAGTTAAACTCACACCCACACCCATACGAGTAATTTAGCTAGACATAATATTTAAATACTTAAAATAATTCTGAAATATAAATTGTATTAATGTAAAACTAAATTACAAGTACAAGAAAATAAAATACTAGACTAGAAAGTAAATACATAAATTAAAAAGCATAATAATAATTAAGAAAAAGAGAGAATGAGACACAAAAGGAGTTTTGTGTCATGCATGGTGTGTGTTCAAAATGAATTCCCAAGCCTTTTTATATAGGGGAGAGGAAGGGAGGCAAGTACACTCAATCATTACCTTAAGGGTAATTAGTACAAAGCTAAAAAAATACAAATAAGAATAAAATAGAAGAAGGAAAACAGCTCATATACAGCTGAAGAAAATATCTGGATGAATCTTCAAGTTGCACGTTTCCCAAGAAGCAGCAACAAGGCTCGTAGACATCCCACAGTGGTGCCACAATGGGCAATGCTGTCAGAAAAATACAGGTTTTTGGAATAATACTTCTTCCTTTGTGTTTCATCATCTTTTTACAACTTTTTGGAATAAAAGAATAAAAACAAGAAAATTGGGTATTTAATAATAAAAAAAATGGTGGAAATAAATAGGAAATAAGTCTTAAAAATAAGAGTTATCACACCTCCAAACTTAAGATATTACTTGTCCTCAAGGAATCAAAATAAACGGAATATGAACAAAGAGGAACAAGAAATCATAACTTACAGAGGGGCGTTGAAGTCTCGTCGGCTTAAATGTTGTGCAACTTCCCTTCTTTGATCTTCGAGGTGCAAAAATTAATCGGTGGGACTTTTATCGGGTTAGTGTTTTTGGCTAAAAAATTCCCCCAAACTTGTCTTAGAATGACAACAATTGCTTTGAATGATTTTGACTTTTCGCATCTTTTTGTTGTGTTTTTTACACTTTCAAGAAACCCAAGAAGTGATATTCACTTTTTGTCTTTGGGTTAAAGTATTTTGCTTTATTTTTTCTATTTTTTTGTATCTTCCAATTTTCTGAAGACATTTGGTACTTTAAGAATTTTTTCTCAACACTTTGGCATACAACCTCCCCCAAACGTAAACCGAACAATGTATGCATTGGAGTAATAGGTTTAAAGTATTTGGTTTGGTAACAATGGATAGTGGTTGGGCCAAAAATGAAATATGGCCCACGTCTTTTTTATTTTTGCAACCCAAAGATTTCGGCAAGGAAATCACATCTGAAAATGAAGAATAAGCCAACGATATACCAATAAATTATCAACGCCCAATAAGAAACAAAAGTAAGTTAGAGTAGCAATTTATCAAAAGACATAAGCAAATATCAACGACCGCCATATATGAACACAAAAGAGGCGGTCGGATAAAATATTAAACACCCAATCCAAAAAAATATTGTTTTTGAGTTTCAAAAGTCATAACGAAACACCTAGGAAGATGATCAATCCAATTTACCCGTGTCGTCCCGACTAGCGGATGCCTCACTCATGGCATCCGGTGTGGTGGTCCGTCTGATCATCCGTAGTCTGACTTGGGGATGGCAAAGGCCTCTGGGAAAGCGCGAGATCTCCGAAGATAGCATTATATTCTTGTGCGATAGAAACTTGTTCACGACCCGGTTCCTATCTCGCGTATACATCCCAAACTTCTCAACACGCCGTGAGTTCGGCAACTCGATCTTCCACTTGTGTGATTCTCTAGGTAATCTTGGATAAAGCATCAATCATCGTCCCCATCTTCTAGTTACATTCCTCCCATTGGCTAGCCATAAGTGACAACCACACCTCCGAATCATACCCCATGGTTGTAGGTGGTGTCGGCGGGATGTCGATATGGTCGGAGGGGCAGTTGCGGCTGGTTTGGAGGCTGGAACAGCAGGATCCTCGGCCCTTCGTGGGTTGTTGGCAGTAGGTCTAAGTGAGACTTGTGGTCCGGTAGCATCATCGGCTAAGTCGGAATTTTCTTGGTCCGGCTTGTGCATGCGGTTAATCGTTCCTTAGTCAAGCAAGGAATGGTTAAATGTGATGATATCATGCTCTGATACGGGTACCCTCGCGGCTGTCAAAAGCTTCGTGATCGAACCTGGAAAAATTAAACGAGAATCGAGTGAGAATGGCGTGACCTTCCTCATAAGTGAGAATGGGGGTTTCGAACAAGTTGCTTGGGATGAGCCATGGAAACAGTCGATCGGTTTCTTGAAAGGAATGAGGGAGATGAAAAAGTGGTTAATGAGGGAAAAGTGAGGGAGAAGTGGGTTAGTGGGTATTCTGTTTTTCAAATATTTGGAAATGTAATTGTAAAAGGTAAATGTAAAAGGTGATTAGAAATGATATGATGACACTCCATTTTTTGGTTTATTTAAAACCAATTGTGACTCAATGGTGACTTTATGGGAATCATGTCACCATTGTTGATATAAGTACTTGTATGATGATGCAAGTCTCCCAACCAATTTAAAAAATAAAGATTATTTTTGAAAAAAGCACTCAAAATTTTATTTTCAAGAGTTTTTCATAAAAATGATTATTTTAATGAGAAAATTATTTTCTTTTCGTCGCTTTTGAAAAAAATTTGAAAATTTCTTTTTTTTATCACCCTCTGTTGGGTCTGAAAAACTCATCGTTCCCTCGAGCCGGTCAAATCCGCGATTCTTAAACCCAACGCTCCTGTAGCAATGCAG
>NC_037528.1:40668427-40694329 GCF_001531365.2 Cynara cardunculus var. scolymus | reverse complement strand
GCAATGCAGGAGCATCCCACATCGGTGAGGCTAGGGGGATTCGGCTTCCTTATAAGAAAGTGGGAGTCTTACTCCTACCAGTGACGCGTTTTAAAACCGTGAGGGGTTGGTCAAACCCAAAGCGGGCAATATCACGTGGGCGGTTCCCTAGATCGGTCCAACACCCTCCCATTGACCTTTTATAATTTTTTTTTGCAAAATACCCACTTATCAATAAGACTTGTCCTTACCCAATGATTTGACCCATAAACCCTCTTTTCACATTCTCCCATGTTTACATAAGGTGATCTCACATGTCCTTTTCTTAAAAACTCCAATGTCCAGCCATTTTCCATTTATCAAGAGAAAAGAGTATTGGTTGACACAAGAAATAAAATGTTGCAGATTTTCCTTCAAAAATCGGATGACCAAGACAATAGGCACAAACTTCTCACTGTCTATTCAAAAGTATCAGATATTCCTTTATTTTTTTTCTTTTTCTCCAATCTTTCTCTATGGATGGTGGTTGGACAACTCTATCCTTAAAGTCAAGTTGCTCAAATGCCGCTAAATCTTCCAAATCTCCCAACTCAACATTTTCTTTCAATATGTCCTCAAGATTTTCTCCAATGTTATTTGTGAGGAATGTCAATTAAACTTATCTCTAAATCTTCACCTAAAGCAGATATGACTGAACAATCGCCTACCTCTCCATGAAACTTAAGGGAATTAAACACATTAAATTTCACTTCCTGATCACTAACTCTCATGGTCAACTCCCCCTTTTGTACATCAATTAATGTTTTCCCGGTTGCAAGAAAAGGTCGTCCTAAGATGATTGGGACATTCTTGTCAGCKTCRTAGTCCAAAACTAGAAAATCGGCCAGAAAAATAAATTTATCAACTTGGACCCAAATATCCTCTATTTTACCCTTAGGATATGCAATGGACCTATCTGCCAATTGTAAAGTCACGGTCGTCAGACGGACTTCACCTATTCCTAACTTGTTAAAAACTGACAATGACATAAGATTAATGCTTGCCCCCAAATCACATAGGGCATGACCTACTTCTTTTCCTCCTATAGAACATGGGATGGTACAACTTCCCGGGTCTTTTAACTTGGGAGAAATTTTACAAGTAAGGAGTGTGCTATATTCTTTGGTTAAAGCAACCTTTTCAAATTCATTCAACCTTCTCTTTTTATGTAGAATATCTTTCAAAAATTTAACATAACTTGGCATTTGCTCGAGAGCTTCTACCAATGGTATGTTAATGTGGAGTTGTTTAAAGATGTCCAAAAACTTCTTAAACTTCTCCTATACATTTTTGTTTTTCATTCTTTCTGGAAAAGGTAAGTTCTTCAAATCTGGAGCTGATTGAATGGATCTGTTTGGTTTGGAAGTTCTATCAGAGAGCTGCACATTGCTGGAAGTTGAAGCAGGGACTGTTTTCTGGACAGAAACAGATTTTTGAGTTTCTTCATTGGGAGGACTCAAAATTGGAAAATTTGGCATATCAAAAGCATGTGAAACCTTGTTTTGATGTGTCGATTTTTCGACGGTTTCACTTGTGTCATTATTGACTTTTGAACTCTCCTCACTCAACACGGTCACGACTTTGATATGTTCTTTACCCTTAGGGGTTTCCGTGTCACTAGGCAAAGTTCCTAAAGATCTATCCTTGAGATCGGCGGCAAATTGGCCGAGTTGGGTTTCGAATCTCTTTAACGTTGCATTGGTTTGGTTTATAAAACCTTTAAGTAATGATTCGAGTGAACCATTACCGTCCGATGCATTTTGTCTAGGCATGTGTGAGTGTGAGGATTGTTCATTTTGGTAATTGTGGAAACACCTTGCCCATATCCCGAGGGATTTTGTGGCCGATTTTGGACTTGAGTAACCCCGGGGGGTTGAAGTCCAGAATTTCCGATCCAAGAAAAATTGGGGTGATTCCTCCAATTTGAATTGTATGCGGGAGAAAATGGGCTATTTCTAACATGACTCCCAACATAATTCATCGAGACGGGATTTCCGTAGCAATATTCATAAGAATGGCTCTCACCACAAAAGACACAAGATTCAGTCATAGGTGGGTTGGACATCATGGATTGAACTTGATTAATCTCTCCATTCAAACGTAAATTATTTTTAATCAAATTAGTTAAAGCTACAATTTGAGCATTTAAAGCAGAAATGATATCAATTTCATGGATGCCTAAAGCAGATTTAGAAACAACAGCACGAGGATTTGACCATTCAGTATTATTATTAGAAATTCGTTCCAAAATGTCGTGTCCTTCATTGTAAGTCTTAGCTGTGAACGCTCCACCGGCCGTTGCGTTAAGAATAGTTTTAGCGGAATTGGAGAGACCATTATAAAATGTCTCCAATTGAATGCAATGAGGGACTCCGTGGTGAGGACATTTCCGTAGAAGGTCCTTAAATCTCTCCCATGCATCCGAAACCGCTTCATCTTCTTCTTGGCGAATTGTCATAATATCATTTCTAATTTTTACATTCCTCGTCGGAGGGAAGTATTTTTTCAGAAAATTTTCCGCCAAATCATTCCAAGTTAGGATCGAGTTTGGTGGTTGAGAATTTAGCCATGCTCTAGCTCTATCATTCAATGTATAAAGGAAAAACATCAAGAGTAAGGCTTCTTGTGTGACTCCGGGTATTTTAAAATGATCCATCATTTCTATAAAAGATTTTAAATGAGAGTGCGGATCTTCCGACGATAATCCCCCAAACTGACCCATTGCGAAAATCATTTGGAACATTACCGGTTTTGGTTCAAATGTTGTTGCTGTCATTTTGGGCCTACCTATTCCCTCTGCCAACTGACCGAATTCGGGAGTTGCGTAGTCCCGTATGCCTTTATTTTTATCATCGGCAATATTAACCGTGGCCTCCCGTGGAAGTGGATTATCCCCCATGGTACGGTTACGATTATTTCTACCTCTTCTACGTCTTCTAATGGTTCTTTCTAATTCAAGATCAAGAGGTAAAAGTTCACCATATTGTAGCCTTGGCATACAACATGGAAAGTACGAGTGAAACAAAAGAACAAGGCTCAAATGAAAAATCAATATCTCAGGATAAAAATCGCGTTACCTTCCCTGGAAGCAGCGCCAAAAACTTGACAGACTAGGATCGTTCGTGTTCACCTAGTGGGCAGTATGTCCTCACAGTGGTGGTGCAAGTGCACGCCGACAATATGATCGCTTGTGTAACGCCTGTATTTTTTTTTATGAATTATATTTGGATGTTAGGAGTTTAGACTCTTCCTTTATTTATTTATGTACTTCTAATTTAAAGAAAAGGGGATTTCATTAGAATAATCTTTGGATTTGAAAAGTTATACAAACTGTTTTTTTTTTCTTGAAAGGGGGGGGGGGTATTACCCTCTACCTTTTAATCTTAACCTCTAGACTTTCCCCTTCCTAGGAGATTTTCCCCTCTGGACCTTGAGTCCTTACCTGCGGGTGTTGTTTTTAGTAGGGAGTGGAGCTTAGATTTCTGCACAGGGATGTTAGAAAGAGGAGAGGAAGAAAAAAGAAAAGAAAAGAAAGAGAAATCAAAGGGGAGAAGGGAACCTCATGAAGATAGAAGACATCAGCGGTTCCTGTTTGAGTGGGAGAGGGAGGTGTGGTGAACCCCCATCTAAATCTAGCCCTTGAAAGATCCAACAGCGCCTGGAGTCGAGTCGTTTAGTGTCAGCCACGTCTATTCTTCTGTTGTCTCACCAAAATAGCAAGCTGCTGTGTTGCTTTTCCTTGTTGCGCCCAAGACAGCAAGCTGTTGTGTTTGCTCTTCTTTGCCGCACCCAAAACTGCTCGCAGCCTACCATGCTGTTTCTGTCGACTGTTTCACCAAACAAACAGCAGCCGCAGCAGCACCATGTAAGAGGCTCTATTGCCTTGCTCCATCACTCCCTTTCGCCTAGCAACAACCACAGCAGCAGCGGCAAGCAACAGGTAACGAAACAGCACCCTTAGCTGCTGTTTGCGCGAAGGAAATGGACCGATTCGAAGCAGCTTTCGCTGCTGTTTGATGCGCGCACATCAGGTAGGAAAAAAAACAGCAGCAAGCTACTGTTTGGCGAAGTTAGCAGGCTAATTAGAAGCAGCAGTAAGCTGCTGTTTGTCGTAGTTAAGTACCTATTTTGACCAGGCTCGAAAGTCGTTGTGTCGCGCCCAGGGCAATCTGCGCCTCCTTTTTCCCCTTCTGTCTTATTGGCTGCTGCCCGTTTCGTGTTGAGGTGTTGCTCTTACGAGCTAAGATCTCCTTCCGTCTACCGGTGAATTCCTAGAAATTGGGATTCCTCCTAAATCCTTCCGGTGAGTACATCTTAACCTTTTACATGGAACTATATGCTATTGTAATGATGCACTATACTTATCCTATGCCTTAATTTTCTGCACTTACCCACTTAGATGTAATGAATAGTTTTGGGTCAATAGGATGAACTTGGGTGATCTCGTTATTAAAGAAAAATTGAGTTGGGTAAATGGTTTTGATCATTTGGTAGAATACCCATTTCACTAAGTGTTGTTGGCCATTGAATTCCAATAACCTTACACTTGTAGTTTGGGGTTCTTTATTTGCGAGCGGGAAACATTTTGCTTGAATTAGGACACAAACGAAGTTTTACGGATAAATAAATGCTATTATGCCTATGACACCCTATTCAAGTATGCCACTAGAATGTAATAGGCCTAAAGGCATGAAGAATCATTCCATTGTATTTTGCATGAAGGATGGTGTAAGTTGGAGTTAGACATTGTGATTATTATGTAAATTCCAAACCACCTTCTTACTCCCACTCGAAAATAGGCATTGTGATTATTATGTAATTTTCGAGGTAAAGAGCTTAAGATCGCGACCGACTTCATGACTGGTTAGGTTGATGTCAAAGGCATTAAAATTGGAAGTGATGCTCTCTAACGTTGACTTATGACTTACTTTGTGTTCGTCATAACTAACGGTAAATCGGGTCTCCCCCATCATCTTCATATGTGTAACCCCCTCAATTATTTAGAGTTCAATGCTATCTTTGTTCCATTTAATACTTTCGTCATGCATTTATATATGCCCATTTATATATCGGTTTATTGGCCTTTTGTTATCCTAGGTGGACTCACTAGGCGTAAGCCTAACACTCTCTCTCTTGAAATGACTTGTTGGTCAGGTTCTTTAAGCGGCATGACTAAACCGGGTTGAAGGGAGCGTAGTCTCGAAGAAGGCTTTTTTTTTGTGTAGCTAAAGCTTTTGACGTTTTGGAGCGTTGCAATATTCGATGATCCGACATTTTTGTTGGAGACGATAGAAACACCCGTCCTTAATCTAGGCATAGGATTGTTTAAATTAATAGGTTGTTATTTATCGCCTCTTTAATTGTTTTGTAAACGCTGTACCCTTTCCCTATGTTGGACAATTCATATTATACTCTAGTTTCCACTTTGTTTTTTTTTTGGGTTCATCTTATCTCTTCATTTTTGCTTTTTTTAGGGTGTTACAGCTTGCAAGTAATAAAGTGGTACAAAGTACCGAGATCGTTCCCACAGAGAAGGTACTACTGAGATTCAGAGATTTTTCATGAACTTTTTGCACGAGTTTCGAGATGTAAAATAAAGTTGGATTTTTGTTTATAAAAAGACCGAAATAAGACCGACAAGCGAAATAACGAAATAAACTTCTAATATTAAATGAATGGGCATGGGTGAAAGTGCTGCTTAAGATAAAATTAACAATAAAATGGTTAGACTTTTACGAGTTGTTTATAAAAACTCAAATCTCTCGAAAGTGAACTTTTATAACCGGGCCTCGTAAAATTCCATAAGGTTTTTACGTTTACCACTTCGAAACTTGCCGATCTAACTAAAAAGTAAAAGGAATGCGATTCTTACCCAAATCTCTTTGTGATAAAAAAACTATTGCTTAACCCCTAGCTAGATACATACAAAATTTGCGTCTCCACGTGGGCAGTGCTGTTAGAAAAATACAGGTTTTTGGAATAATACTTCTTCCTTTGTGTTTCATCATCTTTTTAAAACTTTTTGGAATAAAATGATAATAACAAGAAAATTGGGTATTTAATAATAACAAAAATGGTGGAAATAAATAGGAAATAACTCTTAAAAATAAGAGTTATCACACTCCCAAACTTAAGATATTACTTGTCCTCAAATAATCAAAATAAACGGAATATAAACAAAGAGGAACAAGAAATCATAACTTACGGAGGGGCGTTGAAGTCTCGTCGGCTTAAATGTTGTGCAACTTCCCTTCTTTGATCTTCGAGGTGCAAAAATTAATCGGTGAGACTTTTATCGGGTTAGTGTTTTTGGCTAAAAAGTTTCCCCAAACTTGTCTTAGAATGACAACAATTGCTTTGAATGATTTCGACTTTTCGCATCTTTTTGTTGTGTCTTTGACACTTTCAAGAAACCCAAGAAGTGATATTAACTTTCCGAAGACATTTGGTACTTCAAGAATTTTTTCTCAACACTTTGGCATACAACCTCCCCCAAACTTAAACCGAACAATTTTTTCGCATTGGAGTAATGGGTTTAAAGTGTTCGGTTTGGTAACAATGGATAGTGTTTGGGCCAAAAATGAAAGATGGCCCACGTCTTTTTAATTTTTGCAACCCAAAGATTTCGACAAGGAAATCGCACCTGAAAATGAAGAATAAGCCAACGATATACCAATAAATTATCAATGCCCAATAAGAAACAAAAGTAAGTTAGAGTAGCAATTTATCAAAAGACCTTCCGTAAAGAATTCTTCCAATAATTCCAAGCAAATATCAACGACCGCCATATATGAACACAAAAGAGGCGGTCAGATAAAATATTAAACACTCAATCCAAAAAAATATTGTTTTTGAGTTTCAAAAGTCATAACGAAACACCTAGGAAGATGATCAATCCAATTTACCCGTGTCGTCCAGACTAGCGGATGCCTCACCCGTGGCATCCGGTGTGGTGGTCTGTCTGATCTTCGGTAGTCTGACTTGGGGATGGCAAAGGCCTCCGGAAAAGCACGGGATCTCCGAAGATAGCATTATATTTTTGTGCGATAGAAACTTGTTCACGACCCGGTTCCTATCTCGCGTATACATGATGACATTATTTTTTCTTTTATTTAAAATCAATTGTGATTCAATGGTGACTTTATGGCAATGATGTCATCATTGTTGGTACTAGTACTTGTATGATGATGCAAGTCTCCCAACCAATTTCAAAAATAAAGATTATTTTTGAAAAAATCACTCAAAATTTTATTTTCAAGAGTTTTTCACAAAAATGATTATTTTAATGAGAAAATCATTTTCTTTTCATCACTTTTGAAAAAAAATTGAAAAATTCTTTTTTTATCACCCTCCCATTGACCTTTTATAATTTTTTTTTGCAAAATACCCACTTATCAATAAGACTTGTCCTTTACCCAATGATTTGACCCATAAACCCTCTTTTCACATTCTCCCATGTTTACATAAGGTGACCTCACATGTCTTTTTCTTAAAAACTCCAATTTCCAGTCATTTTCCGTTTATCAAGAGAAAAGAGTATTGGTTGACACAAGAAATAAAATGCTGCAGATTTTCCTTCAAAAATCGGATGACCAAGACAATGGGCACAAACTTCCCATAGATTGTTATTACTAGCGTTATCAAATGAAATGCTAATTATTTTAGTAGCTGAATTATAAAATGCAAGACATTTTTTAATAATTGAAAATTGACGTGCACCAGAATGTGATGCACCAAACGGTTTAATGCGATTACACGTTTGAATAAATGTCATGATGAAGGCTCAATCCAATGTGCCGTTATACATATATAAGAAACTGACAATCCGTATTTTGCACTCCATACATCACACGTTAAAAAAATGTTGTTAGGCAAAAGAGAACATTTGTTGCATTTCAGCTCGACACATTTTCCACTTTTTAATTGCATCACGTCTAAGGATTTGACGATTTACCGACTTGTATCGTGGTTGTAGTGTTTTTTGGATCAACTTCGTAAAGTGAGGTTGTCAAAATGTTCGAAAGGCAACCCGACTTGAATGACACCTTGTATTGTCATTTGTCGGTTCAACTCGGCATCGTACGACCATATTTAACCTTGAGTGTCAAGTATCGGTTGTCTTGAATCGCCCCCCGACCTCAACCCCGGACATGTTTCTTTCGAACACAGTTTATCGTATTGTGCTCTCCAAAGAGCAACTCTTCTCTAATAATGGACAACTAATGCATTTTACTTATTAGTTATTAGTCATTTTTGTTCAAAAGACTCGTCAATCGACAACCCATTTGACCGATTTTCATTTTACCCTCCTAAATTTTTATTTTTCAACGTTATTTTTCAACGTTATTTTTATTTTAAATCTTAATTTTAAAAAATATGTTAAAGATGCTATAAGATATCCAAGATCTCAATTTTCTAAGAAGTGAGATGCGACTTAGTTTTCAAGTATGAATGGAGGAATAATAATATGGTGGATGGTGGATTGCAAACTTTGCAACCATGGAACCAAACCAACAAACAGAAGACTTGGTATGTTTAAAAAAACACAAACTATCAAACAGTGAACTTCAATTCATTGTCTTCGTGTCTTTCCTTTTGTTCGTGACCTCTCTTTTTTGCACTTCACACACAAATCGGTTTTCCCAAGCCTTGAAATTCTCTACAACAACAACTTTTCTCTTAAGCATCAACAACGCATTGTCCTATCCATGGGCCATACACCTGCTACTTATGCCCTCCATTCAACAATACTCCTGTTTATATATGCTATTGAACAACTTTGTTGTAGTAGGTGTAAAGGGCCCTTCAGCTTTGACAATCATCTTTTGAATATTTCCTATATGTTTCACTAAATACTCCCTTATATACTCCAAAGCAGTGTCCCTCGCATCTATGAGTCGTCTATTGAAAACCTTGCACATGTTGTTCAATAACACATCACAATGACTTCTACCTGTCAAAGTAAACAACTATACATTTCAGTGAACATTAGCAAAGAAATTAAAGGAACAATTACTAGTAAGATGAGCTCGAGACCAATGTTGAGGTGGTATTTGGATCAACTAAGCATATGCCTTATTGTTGAATTTCTTTCAAGTCCTCCACCATTTTGTTAAACACTGGGACATTGGTAGTTATGTTACACTTCCAAAGATTGCTTTAAATGCTTTTCCCTTCCTTTGTTGTTTCATGGTCCGATGAATATGTCATAGACATAATTGTTGGGTCATCGATTGATTTGGTATTGACCCACTGATCTGTTCCTCTATCATATCCACACTTAGTAGTTATTGGTTTCTTTGTATATTGGTGTCTTGGGACATACTTAAAACTATTGACAAAATCGAAGACTAGCCGATGTGAAGACAGAAGGTCACCAATGCGGTACTGTGGATCAACTATCTAATTACACACCAAGACTCTGGAGTAGCTGATATGAAGATTGAAAATATTTTAAAGATACAAGCCGATTGAAGGAAGATCTTCATGCACCGAAGATTTGAAGGAAGATCTTCAGGCACCGGAGATTTGGGAGTAGCTGTTTGAAGCTACTAATCCATCCAAAGAAGATTTTCATATAGACTGACCATATCTCTGCAAAAGTTTGCCTCTGCATGAACAATGTTGTATGCACGCTGTGTATGATGAAAATGAGATATCAACAATAGTCAAGTCAACCCCTGTCTTCTTATCCTCAGGTAACAAGTATCCCCATGCAATCAATGCTGAAGGTAGTATAAAAGGCGGTGTGCATATACCTTGCAAACTACTAACTTCCTTTGAAAGATTTCTAAGTGCATTGTCTTTCCTCTTCTACTCCCTTACTCTCCTGTGTGTGAAAAAAAACTTAGTGTGTACTTCATTTTCTTTCTAGTACTCTCTGTGTTGTTCTTGAAAGTTCTTCTCTTTGTAAGATTGTTTAGGTTAGGTTATCCTTTCCTTTCTTTCGCGACAATCTTTATTATATCTCTGTGTTAATTCTTGTTACACATCAATAAGAATTAAAAAGTTAAAAAAGTATGTGTAATTGTATTCAACCTCTCCTTCTACAATTACTTTCTGTTTATTTCCATCGCATTCGTGACAAACAAGTGGTATTAGAGCAATTAGTTTAATCTCATAAGCTAGATCTGTAATGGCCTCTTCTTTTTCCAACTTTACTCCTTCTTCTTACCATGACAATGACACTATTGCCAAGCTTCCAAAGTTTAACAAGAAGAACATTCCTCTATGGATAAGTTGCATGACACTCTTCCTTGAGGGTGTTGATAGTCAATATCTTTCTATCCTCAAGGATGGTCCTATTGTTCCAAAAGTCTGGCTTCGTCATGGAAAGAAAAAAGATGAAGGTGACTCTTCAAATGATTCTGATGATGATAAAGAGAAATCTGACTCTACTGGAAGGTTCAGCATCAAAGATCCTTCACAGTACAATAAAGATGACAAAAGGAAAGTTTCCTTGGATACCAAGGTAAGGGCTATCATTGCCCTGTATCTTCCCGATGATGTTTACCACTCCTTGGTGAACCTTTCTACTGCTAAGGACATGTGGAACACTCTATGTGTTCTGTATGAAGGAACCATTAAAGTGAAGAAAAACAAGAAGATTGGCCTCGTTAGGAAATATTAGCTCTTTGTACATGGGAAAAGTGAATCTCTCACTGAGTACTACAACAGGTTCAACAGCCTCCTCAACGATATGAAGCTTCATGCCAGAGTCTATGAAAATGAAGAAGTCTTGTGCAAGTTCATGGACTGTTTACCAGATTTCTAGGAAAACATATGTACTTGTATCAAGACAAGCAAAGATCTTTAGAATATGCCTCTTACTGCACTTTATGGAACTCTCCATAATTATGAGCAAACCAAGATTCTGAAAAAGGTATTTTTAAAATATCCCAAAAGTACTCCTGTTGCTCTTCTCTGCAATGATATGAGGAAGTCTATGAGTGAACCTCGTATCACTTATCTGAATGAATTTGATGAAGAAGCTGCCACAAAAGAAGAAATTGCTGAAAGCTATGTTAGTGATACTAATGATGAGGGTGATGGACCCACAGTTAATGACTTACCTGACAACATGGCCATGATAGCTACCAACTTCAAAAGGTATGCCAAAAAGGGTTTTTCTAAGTTCTCTCCCAAATCTAAGGTCTCCAACCGAAGAACCTTAGATCAACCTAAGTCAGATCATCTTGATATGTCCAATGAGGAGTGTTTTAACTGTGGCAAGAAAGGTCATTTTGCTACTAAATGCAAAAGCATGAAGATGTCTAAGCATCATCCTTCTCAACCCACAAGTCGATCCTCTCATGACAAGTACAAAGCAAAGTACAAGAGAGAAAAGGCAAAGAACCAAAGCTATCAGAGAAAAGGTAAGGGTCTCATGGCTGAGACTCATGACTGGATTAATGAGCCAACCTCTTACTACAGTGATGAGGATATGGCACATCTATGCCTTATGGCCAAAATACGTGCAGATATAAGATTCTAAAAAGGGATCCACCTCTACTGCTGCCGTTGATGTACCTTCTACCTCCAAGGAAGCCAAAGATCCAGTCAAACCAAAGAAGGTAAACAGTTTCTCTTCTCTTTCTGAATCTGAAAAGGTTCAAGCTTTTGATTCCTTATCTATTGATCTTTATAATGCTAGATATGCTAAAAAGAAAGTTGACCTCTAAATTAAAAGTCTAACTAGTCAGTTACAGAAATGCATGAATTAACTGAAAGACTTTGATAAGTTGAAAAATGATCTTAAAGAACAAAAAGCTAATTAACAATGTTCTTAACAAAAAAAAAAAACCAAGGTCTACCAGAAGCTTGAGAACGAAAAAACCATTCTTCATAAATGGGCTAGATCATCCAAGAACTTAGATAAAATCTTAAATGATCAACTTCCAAGTGAAATAAAGACTGGTCTAGGTTATGATGATATGGATATGTCTGCTCCTAATGACTCTATGTGCATTTCTTCTCACATTCATTCTTCATCATCTTTGTCTCATTTATCTGATTCTATTGGATCTCCTAGATCTAATGATAACGGAGAACCTTTTAAATTCAGAATTTTTGTCAAAGCTAAAAATCCAAAATCTGAAGATGATAATGTTCCTGTTGACTGTGTGTTTAGCTCTCTTTCTCTTCTGGAATCTCTTGATACATGCTCATCTAAATCTAAAACATCTGAGCATCTGAAACAACCCATGAATCGTAGTTTCATTGCTTCTGAGAAAGGAAAGTTTTTGGACTAGCCTATCAAAGTACAAAAATCCAAACTGAAGATGAAACATAAGATTTCGGCTACCTCATCTCAGTCAGTTGATGCTTCTCAGTCTGGTACCTCAGTACCTTCTGTTACTGAGTTCGTTCGTCGACCAATATCCTTGAAAAAGACTCCCAAGGTTTCTACCTCTTGTCAAAAACCAATCCCTGAGTCTGAAAAAGGCATTCTTGGTCCACAACCCTCTTCATCCTCTGTCTCTTCTTCAAAAGCTTCTTCCTCTTTCAAAAGATCCAATAAGCATGTTAACACAGTTAAGCACACACCTTTAATATCGATTAAACCTGTGTTTATTTATCATAAATGTTATAACTTTGGTGACACTTTTCATCTGCCTAAGAACTGTCCCAAGGAAAGAATCTCTAAGCCAGTAAGAAAAAAGAAAGAAGAAAAGTATCCTAACCTCAATGGACCCATTGTAAAATGGGTACCTAAAAACTGATTTATATGTGTTTGCAGGGCTTATGACACCGACAGGTATGGTACTTGGACAATGACTGTTCAAGACACATGACTGGAAACAAGTCTTTGATGATCAACTATGTGTCTGAACCTGGTCCTTCTGTAACCTTTGGAGATAATGCCAGAGGTATTACTAAAGGATATGGTGTTCTCTCTAATGGATCGGCTACTTCAACCAAGTAGCTTATGTGGATGGATTGAAGCACAATCTGCAAAGCATCGGTCAACTATGTGATCTCAGCTTCATTGTAAAATTTGAAGAAAACTAGTGTACTATTCTTGACTCTTCTAGCAAGAAGGTACTAACTAATATCCGAAAGGATAATGTCTATGTGTTCGACATGGAATCTTCTAGCACTACTGATGCCAACATCCGTTTCTACTTCGAGGCTACTACTGATCAAAATTTCCTATGGCATAAAAGGTTGTCCCATCTCAACTTTAAAACCATCAACAATATTTCTAGCAAAGATATGGTTATTGGACTTCCTAAGATGTCATATGTCAAAGAGAAGTTGTATGCTGCTTGTGAAAAAGGCAAGCAAACCAAAGTAAGTTTCAAGTCCAAATTGTACTCTTCTATGTCTGCTCCTTTGCACATGCTTCACATAGATCTCTGTGGTCCTGTGAGCGTTCAAATTTTGGGTGGAAAATGTTATACTCTTGTTATTGTAGATGAGTACTCAAGATATATACTTGGGTCTTCTTTCTTCAACATAAGAGTGATTCAACTTAAGAAATTATCAACTTTGTGAAGCAGATCGAAGTCTTGAATGGTCAACTTGTCAGATCAATTCAAAGTGATAACGACATTGAATTCAAAAATAGTGTTCTTGATAACTTCTTTGATGACAAATGTATTTCTCAAAATTTCTCAACAGTTCGGATTCCACATCAAAATAGAGTTGTTGAAAAGAGAAATCGTACACTATGTGAAGCTGTACGTTCAATGCTAAGTGAAGCAAGTCTTCCGACCTACTTTTGGACTGAAGCTTTCAATAATGGTTGCTTTACTCAAAATAGGTCTATAATTGTGAAAATACACAATAAGACTGCTTATGAAGTGTTCCATGGTAGAAAGCCAAACATCAACTTCTTTCATGTGTTTAGAAGTGCATTCTATATTCTTAATGACAGAGATCGGTTAGGAAAGTTTGATCCTAAATCTGATGAAGGAATCTTTGTTGGTTACTCTCTCTTCTCTAAAGCCTATCGGGTGTACAACATGCGTCGTCAGTGCATAGATGAATCTGTCAATGTCAGATTTGATGATTCTGGATCGGTGCCTACAACATCATCATTTCAAAGTGATGATCTTGAGCTTAACTAGGGGCTGGAATCTCACTCCTCTGAGAATTCAACTCCAATTGGTGGACCTCTATACTCTAATGGAGATATTGTTCCACCTGTTGAAGAAGATGAGAATGAAGATCTAATCAATATGAATATACCATCGGTCAGTCCTGAACAAGAACCATCTGATCCGGTACCTCTCTCCTATGTGGAACCCTTAACTTGTGTCGATGTTCATATTTCTTCTACTAGGGACATTGGTGACCCAATCTTAGTAGTCGTTTATTCTAATCCTTTGACGAATGCTGATGGTGCCTCTTCCTCTCTTCTTCTTCCTTTCCTCCTGCCACTAAGTGGACCAGAGATCACCTACTAGAGCAAATTATTGGTGATCAACAAGCAGGTGTCCAAACACGTCATGGTGCTGGTAATATCTGTTTGTATGTCAATTTTCTATCTCTCATCGAGCCTAAAAAGATTGAAGAAGCGCTTGATGATCCTAGCTGGATTAGTGCCATGCAAGAAGAATTGTTGCAGTTCGAGCATAACAAAGTTTGGAGACTGGTTCCTCGACCAGCCAACAAAATAATTATTGGCACAAAGTAGATCTCAGAAACAAAATGGATGAGAACGGAACGGTGACTCGAAACAAGGAACGACTCATTGCCCAAGGATACAAGTAAGAGGAAGGCATTGATTATGATGAGACATTTGCTCCGATAGCAAGGTTGGAAGCTATCTGAATCTTCCTTGCCTATGCTGCATAGAAACACTTCATAGCTTTCCAGATGGATGTAAAAAGTGCTTTAAATGGCAAACTTACTGAAGAAGTCTATGTGAAGCAACCTCYAGGCTTTGAGGATCATAAACATCCAGGATATGTCTATAAGTTAGACAAAGCCTTGTATGGTCTCAACAGGCTCCTTGTGCATGGTATGACTCTCTCTCTACTTTTCTTTTGGAAAATGACTTCTCTCATGGTAAAATTGACAATACCCTCTTTCTTAGGAAACATAAAGGTAATGTCCCTCTTTCTTAGGAAACATAAAGGTAATGTCATTCTTATGAAAATTTATATGGATGATATGATATTCGGTGTCACTAAAGAATCTATGTGTAGAAAGTTTTCAAAACTCATGCAAAGTAAATATGAAATGAGTATGATGGGTGAACTCACATTTTTCTTGGGTTTGAAAGTCAAGCAATCCAACAAAGGAATCTTTATAAATCAAATAAAATATGTTAAAAAGCCTTTAAAGAAATTTGATTTTACTGAGTGTTCTTGCATGAAAACCCCAATGGCACCCCTTTGAAGCTGAATGCAATCCCCGATGGCAAAGCGGTAAACGTGACCAGCTATAGGGGAATGATCGGCTCATTACTTTATCTTACTGCTAGCCGACCAGATATTATGTTCTCCACATGTCTTTGTCCAAGATACCAAACGGATCCAAAGGAATCTCACTTGGCAGCTGTTAAATGCATTTTTATGTACCTGAAGGGTACTCCCAATCTGGGCCTTTGGTATCCCAAAGACTCAGGTTTTGATCTAATTGGTTTTTCAGATTCTGATTATGCAGGCTGCAAAGTTGACAGAAAGAGTACAACTGGTAGTTGTCAGTTGTTGGGTGGAAAGTCAGTTGGATTAGCAAGAAGCAACACTCTGTGTCCACCTTAACAGCTGAAGCTGAATATGTTGTTGCAGGTAGCTGTTGTGAACAAGTCATATGGATGAAAAATCATTTAGCTGATTACAATAAGTTGTTCTCAGAAATTCCTATTTTCTGTGACAATTCAAGTGCCATTGCTATCGCCAACAATCCAGTTCTTCACTCTCGTACAAAGCATATTGATATTCAGTATCACTTTATCAAAGATCATGTGATGAAAGGTGATGTTGAACTTCATTTTATTCCGACAGACTATCAACTCGCTGACTTGTTAACCAAGCCTTTTGATGATGCTTAGTTTATTTTTTTAATTGGTGAGTTTAGAATGTTAAATGTTGACAATTAAATTTTTGAGTCTTCACTGGCTGATTTAAGTGGCTTGTGTGTACTCTATAATATTTTATGTTGTCATTAACATTTTTAAAATAGTTTGTGTCTGGCTTTGTGTAAGTTGTTATTTACAAGTGTTGATTTTTTAAAAATGAAATGAGTTTTAAACTCATTTTTTTTTCTTGAAAATCGGTTTCTATTCTCTCTCTAAAAAGTTTCTCTATGGATTAGTTTTATATTTGTTTAATAATTAGTATTTTTAATTTTTTTAAAAATTATTTTACAAGCCGGCCTTTTAAAAAGAAAAAACAGTGTTTGATTTTTTTTTAAAGTTTTTTTTTCTAACAAGCCGAACCAAAACAAAAAAGGTTTTTTTTCTAACAAGCCGAACAAAAAAAATTGACAAGTAGATCCATGCCACTGTGCCGTGGTGCCGGCCGTGCAGCGCACCGTGCCGTGCCGCCCGTCCGCGTGTCGTGTCGTGCCGCCGTGTTGTGTCCTGTGTTACGTGCCATCCGTACCGTCCGTGCCGCGTATCGTGTCGTGCCACCATGCCGGCCATGTTCCATCCCGTGCCGCCCGCGCCTTGTAGTACCGCCCGTGTCGCATGCCAGCTGTGCCGCCAGTTTGAGCCACACCAAACACACCACACACATACACACCCAACCACACACACACACATCGAAACACACACTCACCTACTATAATGTTTCCTTTTCCTCAACACCAACTTGTGTTTCTCCCATACCCTTCATCTACCCAACAGTTACTTGTGTGGACCTTTTTACACTACCTTTTTCAGTTGTCACTTTAGTTGACATATTGGGTTACCTCTAACCAACATCATGTTGGTATATAGAGTCTAAGCCTTACTCCACTCTCCATTCACCCTCTATATAACACCCCTCTTCCTTCTCCCTTCTTCTCACCTCTTCAAATCCTCCTCTCCTCTGACCTACTATGTGTTTCCAAGATCACCATCTATGGCTTCCAAAAGTGCAACTCCCTTTAAAGCGTCCAAGAATGTGAAATCAGTTCCTTTCACTGCTAATGGTGTTACTTTTTCACCATGCAACTTTGTGGCATTATTGGATCATACAGACAAATATCCAGATTTCTTCCTCATCATAGAATTTTTACGTAAATGTCATCTCTTCAAAGCTTTTACCTATTCTCCCAAGATGAGCAAGTCTCTTTTACGTGCTTTTTGGGCCACTTGTGTATATGATGACACTACCAAAGATGTGCATGATTCTGTTTTATCTGCTAATGATGCGTCCTTTACTGTTGATGATATGAGAAGAGTGTTGGATCTTCCCACATACTCCTCTTATGATGAGCTTGTTTCTATTGATAATATTAATACTGTTGCTTCTGTTATGGGCTATTGCAAGACCCCTCTGTGAAAAATCACAGTACACTTTATAGAAAAAAATATAGGTGGTCTTTGGAACTTTTTCTTTTCTCATGTTACACAATGTCTAAGCTCTAAGACTGGACGAATGGATCAGTCCCCTACTTCAGTCACCCAGCTAGCTCATGCACTCATCTTCCAGAAAAGGATTGACTTTGCAAGTTATTTCTTTGGGGAGTTAGTAAAGAAGATGAGTACTGCCACATGTTCTACTGTGGCTTTCATCAGATTCTTATCCATAATGATTGATGACAAACTTGTGTCATGTATGCCTGTCAATATTGATAATTTCTATGACCTTAAAGTTTCTTAAGTTGGCTTTCAGACTTTAAAGAGGGCATCTTTATATACTGATCTTCCTCTTCCCTCAGGTATGGTTTCTTTTGCCACCTCTACCCACCCAGTTTGGGGAGAGTACTCTATGACCACAACAACTGGGCCCATCCTGATGTTGCATCGGTCACCATGCACTCCTCCAGGTCGGTGGCCCCTCCCCCTCTTCTTCAGCTACTGCCTCTAAAGAGGCCGCCTCCTCAATCAGGAGATGGCTGGTAGATAGCTTTCTCCCCTCACCCTTTACATCTACTTCTGAGGCTATGACTTCGAAAGCGCTTTTGGAGTCTCACCCCAACTCTCAACCCTCTCAAATAAAGCGGAGGCACTCTAAAGTATCCACTCATGGCTCTTCCTCTAAGAAGACCAAGAAGCCTAAAAGCACTAAAAACATCTCCAACCAAGGACTTTCAATAGTCCAAGGTTGTTGAAGTTGGTCCTACTGATTCTAGGACATCTGTTATACAACCCCCTAGCTCTCAATGCCCTCTCAATAGGACACTATTGTACAAACATGGAATCCACATTACTCCACCTTGGCTTCTCTACACGACCTTCGTGATGACTCGAATACTTCCCCTTTCCAAAGTCCTTCATCTCCTCCACATACTCACGGCCTATCACCCGAGATCGATTATCTTGCATGGATGGATGATTTTTCAACTACGGCTGATAATGGCATCCCTTTTCTTCATTATCTACTTATGGATGTGGGTGGCGAGCCTTACCAGCCTACTGCCTTTACTGCTGTGGTAATCGGCGCCCTGCCTCTCTCAAGCGTCGATGATACAGACACTGAGCCTCTTGCCGGTGTCGCTGATACAGACTCTGAGCCTCTCTCTGGTGTCGCTAATATAAATATCGAGCCTCCATCTGATATTGTTGATACAGATGTTCAGTCTCAGGCCGACATCAGTGATATTCCCATCGATGACTTTCAGGGCACCGATGGTACTGAGAATGTTGTAGGTTCTTCTCCGGGTAGGTCAACAATCCCAATAAAAGCTTGCTCACCTACTCCGGCTGCCGATTCTCCTTCAACGCCCACTCCTTAACCGGACTTCAGTTCTCTGCCCCCTCTGATCTTGACGTATTATGTGCTCTACCTTCTGAGGTGGTAGACATATTTCGGGGCTTCTCGTCTTAATGCAACTGCTTCTTTCTCAACAGGCCTTTCTCAGCAATGATCTATCTGGAAGGATGGACTTCATTGCCTCCAGCATTACCTTTGAGGCGCAAACTTACAACCTCATGACCTTGCTATTACAGCCCTTGGGAACACGGTTGATTCTCTTAGTACTCGTCTGACTGCTCTATCCGACTCACAGTCTAGTATTTATAGGATATAGCAGATCTTCGAGCTCGTTCGGACATTCAGGCTGACACAAATCAGTTCATTCTTCAGTCTCTGGCTGATTTGCACTCAAAGGTGGATGCATAGACGCAAATATCCAAGTTGTTATTAGATCGAGAACCTCCATAAATCGCTATCGACTTGGGTACTAGTCAGTTCACGGAATCAGATAGAGTTTTGTTAACCGAGGTCAAGCACCATGTTGAGTCAGATCCTGGTCTTCTGGGCACTCTTCATCGCAGTGTATCTCGTCTTTTGCGTGCCATATGTGCTCCTCTTACCCTCTCTTCTCATGCTACTACTTATGTGCCTTCCTCCATTACCAATGTGGAGTGATCCCCAGTTCCTGCTTGTGTGCCTTCCCTTGTTCCCACTGAGGGGGAGAAGATAGTGGATCCTACTACAAGTGAAAAATGGGACGACTCAGCGTCTACCTCTTCTTCCTCATCTGATGTTAACTCAGACATTGATGCTCCTATTGAGGAGGAGCTGGTTGATCATGGCAAAGTTGCAATACCTGTTGAGGGGGAGCAACCAAGTTCTCAGCCTATAGTATATGTCGAGGGAGAGCACCAGCAGGTTAGCTCTTGTCAGGTTGGTATTATTTCCTTTTAAGGGATTTTACCTCTACTTTTGGGGACATGGTTCCAATTCATAGAGAAGGAAAAGCACCTATGACATCTGACAAAAAAGCTGTTGCAGCTAAAGCAACTAAACTTGTAAAAAATCAGTCTGAAGTCTCATATAAAGGCAAACTTGTGTTTAAAGCCCTGGGTCCTCTTGAAACTGATCTTCATCTACTAGGTATTTCAGCTGAGGATGTGGCCAACTCAATTGCTCTTCAAAAGCAATTTGTTGAAGCCAACATGTCTCACTCTTTGGTCCAATGATCAGAATCTGAAGAAACCAAAGAGAAAAGAATAAGATGGTTCAATGACTCAATTCTCCGTTGGTATATTGCTACTTGAATTTTCATTGATAGAATCAAAGGTCCTCAAAAATTGACCTACGATTCCAATCTGAATTATTTGATCATTGGTCAAGCAAACGGAGTAGTGAGAACAAAAAATCTATCTTGGATTAATGGCTATGGCCTATCTGAATGAATGAAGACTATCAAGTTTCTTAAGAAGCGCAGAAGCATGTACAAAGAGTTTGTCTTGGATCACTGGTATCGTCTCCTGAAAAAGATACAAGTGATCAAGATGCACTAAAAGCTGCCTTCCCGTCCTCAACTCTCCTTTCTTAGTTAGGCAAATGTGTAAAAAGCTGGCTCTTCTAAATCTGTTTATGCCTCTCGATCTGTCAAGAAGCAAGACTCTCTGATTGAGAAGTTGTCAAAGGAAGGTAAAGCCCCTGATGTCTCACTTCTTGATCTTACCCTTCCTACAAATGACTGTCATCCAGAAGGAACTATTTTGTTCACTCCTGAACATGGAATATTCTTTTGGGACGCGAGTGGTTGCCTTCGATTTTTGCGAGCTTCTGAGATAAAAATAGCTGATTCTCAGCTACTTCGTGTGATACTCAATATATTCAAAATTGGTGAAGCTGGAAGAGTCTTTTATTCTCTGATCTCGGATGAACTCAAGAAAAAAGATGTTATTGCAGCCATATATACAGATGTTATGGAAGTAGACGATGACTGTTAGCTTATCTATATGACTTCTTCCTCTTGAACTATTTTCTTCTTTGTAAGTATTTAAATTCATTGTCTAGTATAAATGCATTTTGTATTTCAGGATTTTACTTCGTATTTTTTCATTCTTTATTTATTTCTCTATGATTCATTATTTGTTTTGTATATACGTTTACAGTTAAAGAAAAGAATCCAAAAAGAATATGTACATGGGGCACCGAATTTATAAGTTCTTTTTGTCAAAGAATTTTAGAGTTTGTGTATCTACTATTTATTTCTTTCTAAGTGGTTGTGCCATCATCAAATAGGGGTAGATTGTTGGGTCACCTATTGATTTGGTAATGATCCACTAATCTGTTCCTCTATCCTATCTACACTTAGTAGTTATTGGTTTTTTTGTATATTCGTGTCTTGGTACATATTAAAAGCCATTGGCAGAATCGAAGACTAGCTTATGTGAAGACAGAAGGTCACCGATGTGGTACTGTGGATCAATTGTCTAAATTACACACCAAGACTCTGGAGTAGTTGATATGAAAATTGAAAATATTTTGAAGCTACAAGCCGATTGAAGGAAGATCTTCATGCACCAAAAATTTGAAGGAAGATCTTCAGGCACCGAAGATTTGTGAGTAGCTGTTTGAAGCTACTAATCCATCCAAAGAAGATCTTCCTACAGACTGACCATATCTCTGCAAAAGTTTGTCTCTTAATGAACAGTGTTGTATGCATGCTGTGTACGATAAAAATGAGATATCAACAATGGTCAAGTCAACCCCTGTCTTCTTATCCTTAAGTGACAAGTGTCCCCATACATTTAATGTTGAAGGTAGTATAAAAGGCAGTGTGCATCTCCCTTGCAAACTACTAACTTCCTTTGAAAGATTTCTAAGTGCATTCTCAAGGCAATCGGCTCTCTCTTCTACACCCTTATTCTCCTGTATGTGAAGAAAAACTTAGTGTGTTCTTCATTCCCTTTCAAGTACTCTCTATGTTGTTCTTGTAAGTTCTTCTCTTTATAAGATTGTTTAGGTTAGGTTATTGATAAGTGTTAATTTATTAACCTTATTACATCATTTTCTTAACGTCTATTACTGTCTTAATTGAGTTTTTTATGTCTTTTTCATATATTAGTAGTAATATAGTATATCTGATGTTAATCCTCTGTTTATGCAGGTGTTTGATGATTTTTGGGCCCGATCCTGCAGCAGTCCTGTAGGACCAGGAGTGGCAGAATCCTATAGAACCTGTGCGGGAGCTGCATTTTTGCCTAGGCCGAGAAGTCGTTGGCTGCTCCTTAGAGATTGTTGGGTCAACGACCTTGGGCCCGGTCAAAGCCCATTTTTGAATAGCATTTTGTCTTATTAGGTGGCTCCCACTTAGCAAACTCCCTTAGCCTATAAATAGAAGGCTTAAGACTTGAGTTTACTTACCAATTCACCAATTTACACACTTTTACTTAACTTCTTATTTGTTTATTCTTAAATCTTTGAGTTATAAACATTTGCTCTTTAGATTATTGTTTTCGGTTTCAAGCTTTCGGTTTTCTTGCCTCCAACCAAGAACCGATTTTTGTGAAGTATGATTTTGTTCTCAAGTTTAATTCAAGTGCTCGTATTTAATCTTCATCTCATTTCTGCTTTTATTTCCAAGCTACGTTACGTTTTCTGACTTTCGTTGCAAGTTACGAATTAGTCGATCGTTGTTGCTTTATATTGGATTTCATCCTTTGTGGCTCACGACTAATTTACGTAGACTAAATAATCTGTTTTTAAGAGTTTGCAAGTAACCTTTTCAGACTTAGTAACGAAACTTGTTTTGCAAGTTTTGTTACTTGTCTTGCAAGTTTCCTCAAAGTCAAACCTCCCTTTTTTTCAAAGCTTTCATTAGTCACTTCTCCATCTCATCATGTACTTGTTTTACATCATTACCTAGATTAATGTTATTTAATAATATTTAGTTATTAATAATTTAATTTCAGGCCTTTACATTTCAGTCCTTTATATTTCAATCTTTTATATTTCAGTCTTTTATATTTCTGCATTTTACTTTACTGCAATTTACTTTTCCGTCATTTAATTTTCAACAATTTACTTTCAGTCATTTATATTTCTATCATTTAATTTCCAGTACTTTAAATTCCAGTATTTCCATTTCTTGTAATTTACTTTCTGCAATTTACTCTTTCGTATCAGTTATTTATTTTTCAGTCCTTACATCCTTCGATAGAAGAAACCGAGCGATGATAGGCTAACGCCTTAGGTTGGGGTGGAACGGAAAATTAAGACCAAAGCCGATGTGAAAGTACAAAAGGTGTCTTATTAGCATTATAGTCTACTATTTDTTTCAGGTGCTTAATATTTCATTTGATGATTACATTAAAATTAATTGACAACTAATTTTGTGTATAAAAATGTATTGACTTTCAAAACCTGAGGTAATAGGAGAAATGTATAAATAGCTTTAGTGTCTGACAAACGCTATACTTCTACGGTGTAGGATGGTAACACTGTGTTATGCTAGGATTCACGACGTCTAACATAAATGATATCGTATCGATAGCACGTTGACCGGTGTGTGCTCTTGGGAGGCCGTCTGACCCGATAGTTGATACTGTCATAGTATATAAAAATCATTTATTGATTTTAGATAATTATGACAAGAATGCTATGTCACATTTTTGCTGAATCATTTGTTTAATGTCTTAATCAACTGTTGCACCCTGTGCTTCTTTTTAAGATTGATATTTTTCTAGTGTTAATCAAACCTCCCCATTTTAGATAAATCAAATCCTTCGATTCACCATCTAAAACTAGTTTTTATAAACTGGACTTCTGAAATAACTTTACAAGCTATCTCTGTGGGAACGATATCTGGTACTTATACCATTATTACTTGTTACAAGATGACAGTAGTTCAAGGTGTATACTTGCGCCGAGTTCTATTTTTGTGTTGAAATCTAAGGTTAAATAAACCGAAGAGCAGTTATCCTTTCCTTTCTTTCGAAACAATCTTTATTGTATTTCTGTGTGTTAATTCATGTTATACTTCAATAAGAATTAAAAAGTTAAAAAAATCTGTGTAATTGTATTCAACCCCTCCTTCTACAATTACTTTCTATTGTCATCTCATTCGGGACCAACAATAATATGTGTTCGGCCATCTGGAAACAATGTTGCACTAGTTGGTATTATCCCCTATTACGAACAAGTTAAGATCAAGTGAACGATTCAAACAACAAATGCATAAGACAATACAAGAAGTAAATAATTTACCCAAGTTGAAAGTAATAGTGAAATAAATGGTGTTCGGTTGAAAGTGGGAAAACATAAGAGACTAAAGTGCCCCTCACACATGATGCATTTTGACGGGAGTAATGCAACGACGTCAGTGTCAAGGACAAAAATAGAAATAAAATGCAAACCAGAATGACCGAAAACGTAATAATTATAAAGATTGAGGATGAAAACAGAAATTTTCAACAAATCATTGGAAATTTTCTAAGTTTAAGTTCTAATTAATTGAATGGTTATGTATTCGACCTATTTTAAATTTAAATATTTTTTAAATAATATAAAACATGATAACATATATAATTAAAATATAACACTAATAATAAAATAAAATAAAACATAATCAACGAACAAGTCAAAAATATATAATAACCGTTAAAATCAAAAGATGCATAACATTTATGCAACAAGAATCATGTAGAATGTATGAGTTATTTTGATCCCGAGAATAGAATCTTATCCTCGCCAATTAAGCTGCATTTGGCGTTTTCCAATCGCATTTTGTAAGTATAAGAGGACCAACTCATTTTTGGAAGAGAAAAAAAAACGTGTTACATGAAATAATGGCTACGTGTATTATTTTACCTAACATGGTAATCGAGGATAAACATGGTTGCCTCAATTGAAGTTGCTAGAAAAGTACCTCTAATTGAAGTTGTTTGAGTAGGGGTTTATTAGACCAAGTTCTTCGACTTGGGGAACTCCGATATTGTTTGTGAAGATAGACAACATGATGAAGATGCACATTAATTATAGGGAATTACTAGAATCATTGATTATATATCATTTTATGTTGATAATTTTCATAATATATTTACAATATAACCCTTCATTTTCTTCACACCAAGTGGCTAAATCTCTCACAAAAGACTTTCATTCATGTTCAATGACTCCTACATATGGTAAAAATGTGTAACTAGGTTTTAAAATATTAATATTTGCACAAGGCAGATAAAAATATTCATCGATCAAATCTATATATATATTAAAGAAAAAACCAAACACAACGACGTAGCATATTTTAATGCTTAGAACTTTTTTTATCTTTTTTTTTCAATTTTTTGATTTTTTAAAATGTTGAATATGTTAAAGACTTCTCTGCCCCTGTATGAAAAATGTATAGCTCATAATTAATGCGGATATTTTTGTAATTTTGCAATGAGGTGGCATATTTTAATGCTTATAACTTTTCCTATCTTTTTTCTCAATTTTTTTATTTTTTTAAAATATTGAATATGTTAAAGACTTTTCCGCTCCTGTATGAAAAATGTATAGCTCATAATTAATGCGGGTGTTTTTGTAATTTTGTATAACCAAGTTTTAACCTCCAACTCTTGATTTGATCTTCCATTTACTTTCTTAATGAAATTTGTTTTTCAAAATTTTCCTAGAAATTCCTTTGGTAAGGAATGAATAAGGTGAGAGTTGAAAAAGAATCCAAATATTTTAAAAGGTATGTAGAAATTATATTCATTAAAAATATGATTTGTTATTACATATGTGATAACCGAATTCTGGTCATCACCCAAGGTAATTATTATGTGATTATTTGATTAAATGATTACGTGATAGCATGATAAATTGATATATTTTATCATGCTGGTATGTGAAGTTTTGTGCATAGGTATTATATGCATAATAAAATATATATGTGTATGCATGATATATATATATATATATATATATATATAGGGGAGCGATCAAATGAAACCACTTAATTTGTAAAAACCCTAAAAACTTTATTTCACCAATCTTAATTTTTCATTTTGTTCGTTTTTTTGTAATTATAAGAGGTTGATTAATCATTTTTATTGTG
>NC_037528.1:40664585-40667732 GCF_001531365.2 Cynara cardunculus var. scolymus | reverse complement strand
ATGGATAGAAATCAGTCTCTTTGCTCTAAGTGTTTATCCGGATATTAAACCGGACAAGGTTTGACCGGATTACTTTAAATCGGACAAAGGATGGACGATGTGTTGTCCAAACTATTTTAAATCGGACAAAGGTTAATCGATGTATTGTCCGGATTATCTTAAATCGGTTAAGTATTGAATGGGTTATGATTAGTAAGAAAAGTTACCTTTTTAAACTGAGAAGTAAGAATACGACCAAATGGTGGCCGAATTATTTTAAATCGGCTAAGTAATGAGCGGGGTATTGACCGGACATGTTATCCGGACAAAGATGGTTTATATTCTAAGTGATAAATCGTTCAAGCTTTATGCGGAGTATTGACCAGATTTGTTATCCGGACAAACTTGAAATTTGTTCAAGTGTTAAATCGGACAAAGCTTAGGCTGTGTTGTCCGGATAGTTGACCGGACTTGAAGTCCGGCTAAGTCAAAGTTGACCGGATTTGATGTAATGTTGTGTTTTCAATGAGAAATGTTATTTTATCATAAAAAGGAAGTTTTGAAAGAAATATTTTTGTATTGATAATAATTTCAATGGTTGCGGTTTATTTGAAATTATTATGTGAAAATATTTTTGATGAGGAAATAAGGGTGGCATATCAAAGAGAGGTGTACCATGGGATAAGGGTGGCATATCAAGGAGAGGTGTACCTTTGGATATAAGGGTGGCATTTGTATGTGTGTTGTATGATATAACTCATTCTATTATATCCTTTAAGACTACCGTGGTCCAGAGTCTTTATTTCTTTGTGACTTAAAGATTTAGGATCAAGATTCTTATTGGAAATCATAGTTTGGATGTTATTGAGGAGAAAATGTCAGGTTTGGCCTGAAGTTTTATATAACCTTGTTTGGTTAAGAAAAGGTTTAAAAATGACATTATGTGGAACCTGTTTGGTTCGGAGTTTTTGAGATTTGAATAAGCGGAACGCTTTGCTTGATAATGGAAAAGATCTGGTATTACGTTTCTATATTTGTTATATATATGAAATTATATTTTTCCTAAAGGTTTTGGTGATTTTTCACCATGCAATAACATAAATAGGRTATSTCACTAGACCTTTCGGTCTAACCCTCGTTTTGTGATTTAAATTATGTGTTGCAGGAGGTTCGGACAGTAAGGGGAAGGGAAAAGTTTAATATGTTCCTTTATGCGCTTCTGCTTGAAGATCTGTTTTGATTAATTAGTACAAGAAATGTATTTTAATATTTTGGACCTTGTAATTGGTCATGTTAGATTTTTGTACTAAGGGACCCGAATGGAATGATATTATGTATTTCCTTTGTATGAAATATGTATTACATGCAATATGTGGGTTGGGGCGTTACAGAAATGGTATCAGAGCCTGAGTTTAAGGGATTTAGATATTTAACAGCATGATACCTAGACTTAAACTGTTTTATTGCATGTTAAGGGTCCTGGACATAGTTAGCACCATTGAAAATAAATATGATGGGTTAAAAAGAACAGTGTGTAAGGTAAATTTTAATTATATCTGGCCAGTGTAATTATGAATTTACAAGTACACATCTGAACTTGAATACTTCATTATATTTGGGAATGTGAATATGTGATTATTAATACTAAACTTTGCAGATGTCTAGTCGAACTAGAAGATCTGAAAGAGTGGCTCGTCTAGAATCTGAGGAAAGGGAAGAAACACCCGTAAATCTACCGACTAGCATGTCTGGAAATAGAGGTCGGGGAAGACCAAAGGGACGAGGTAGAGGAAGAAACCAGTCTCATGGAAGGGGTCGGACCGAAATACATTCTGAACATGAGGAATCTCACTCTGGGAATGTTCAAGAAAGGTCGGTGCCACATCCTGAATATATAACTAGAGATATGTTGGTAGAGGAAATGGGGAAATTGCGGGAAACTCTGACGTCCATCATGGGAATACCGGCTAGGGTGGAAACAGAAAGAGTGGAAGTTTATCCCTCTGCTCCAATCACTCAGAATAAAGAAGGAGATATTAAGATGTTTTTAGCATGTAAACCACCAACCTTTTCTGGGGAGAGAGATCCAGTGAAAGCTATGTGCTGGATTAAAGAGATGGAATCTGTATTCAACACCATCCGGTGTCTGGAAACAGATAAAGTTCGATTTGCTGTTTCTGTATTGAAATCAAATGCTTTATTCTGGTAGGAAGTTGAATCATCTACCAGAACGGATGTTTTACAAACTCTGTCTTGGGTAGAATTTGTGGATCGATTCAAGAATCAATTATGTCCCAAAACATCAGTAAGACAAATGGAGGAGGATTTCCTGAAGTTAGAACAAGGAAATGGAACAGTTCGGGAGTATACCGAAAGATTCATTGAATACTTTCGTTTTGCCGAACATTATGTTTTGACTGAATCCAGGAAGATAGAAAGGTTTATTTGGGGTCTGAAACCCTCAATCAGAGAGTTTGTTATTGCTATGAACCCCAATACCTTTCCACTAACAGTAGATGCAGCTGAGGTGACTGAACGAAATAAGAATAGACAATCGAAAGGAAAAATTATGGAGAAAAGAAAATGGGAGGGACATCTTTTCGAGGGCCGAAAACTATAAGATATGATAACAGATCGGAACAAAAGATCGGTGAGAAAGTTTGCTCACAGTGCCGACAGGTTCACCAGGAAGAATGCAAGATGGACCCAAGGAAATGTTATAAGTGCGGTGAGGCAGGTCATTTATCCAGAAATTGCCCAGCTAACCGAAGGTGTTTTAATTGCAATTCTCCGGATCATATTCGACCAAATTGTCCATTTTTAAGAACTCCGCAGTTAACAATGGGGAGTAATGCGTCGGGTACTCGGGGAAGGCCTACTATAAACAGAGGAGGGCAAGGAGGGGCGCGGGGACGATCCTTCCAGATGACTAAAAACGAGGCAGAAGCATTACCGGATGTAGTAACAAGTACATTTCTTCTGAATTCAATACGTGCTAAGGTGTTATTTGACTCCGATGCAAACTTTTCGTTTGTATCACCATTGTTTGCTCAAACTGCATGTTTGAATTCTGTGTTACTTGATGATGAGTTAGTAGTTGACACTGCTAATAGTCAGGAAACTGTTACTAGTGTGTACAATAACTGTACTATTGTTATTGAGGACTGT
>NC_037528.1:40662269-40664005 GCF_001531365.2 Cynara cardunculus var. scolymus | reverse complement strand
TTGAAAGATTTAACTGATAAGGGATTTATTAGGCCTAGCACTTCGCCCTGGGGTGCTCCGGTCTTATTCGTTAAGAAGAAGGTTGGGTCTATGCGAATGTGTATAGATTATCTTGAACTGAATAAGTTGACAGTTAAAAACAAATATCCTTTACCAAGGATTGATGACTTGTTTGATCAATTGGTGGGAGCAATTTATTTCTCCAAAATTGATTTGAGGTCAGGATATCATCAACTTAAGGTCAGGGAAGAAGATGTTGCCACAACAACATTCAGAACAAGGTACGGGCATCACGAATTCTTAGTTATGCCATTCGGTTTAACTAATGCACCTGCAGCTTTTATGGATTTGATGAATAGGGTATGTAAGAAATATCTTGATAAATTTATTATTGTATTTATCGATGATATTCTTATATACTCTAAGACTGAAGAAGAACATGCAAAACATCTTCGTTTCATACTAGAATTATTGAAGAAAGAAAAGCTGTATGCCAAATTGTCCAAATGTGAGTTCTGGATAAGAAAAGTTCAATTCTTGGGTCACGTTATCTCAGAAGCCGGAGAACAAGTAAATCCAGTAAAAATAGAAGCAGTTGCAAGATGGGAAACTCCGAAAAATCCTTCTGAAATCCGAAGCTTTTTGGGTTTGGCAGGTTACTATCGTAAGTTTATTCAAGACTTCTCCAAGATAGCCGTGCCATTAACTAAATTGACTCGGAAGAATGTTAAATTCCAGTGGGGAAAAGAACAACAAGAAGCTTTCCAACTATTAAAAGATCACCTCTGTAGTGCGCCGGTGTTAACTCTACCAGATGGATCTGAAAACTTTGTGGTATATAGCGAAGCTTCAAAGTTACGATTAGGATGCGTTTTGATGCAAAGAGGAAAAGTAATATCGTATGCGTCAAGACAATTGAAAGAATATGAGAAACAGTATCCAACTCATGATATGGAGTTAGCTGCAGTAGTATTTGCTCTGAAAATCTGGAGACACTATCTTCTGGGAACGAAATGTCAGATTTATATTGACCATAAAAGTTTACAACATTTATTCAACCAGAAAGATTTAAATATTGACAGCGTCGATGAATTGAACTTGTTAATGATTATGATTGTGAAATTCTCTACCACCCAGGAAAAAGCTAACGTAGTAGCTGACGCTTTGAGTAGAAAGGAAAGGAGTGGAACCATTAAAACGGTGGCAATGAGAATAAGTTTAGTCCCTGATATTCATAAAGACATTCTGAGATGTCAGAAGGAAACTATGAAAGAAGATCTTATCAAATCAGAAAAGTTGGGTAAGATGATTTCAAACTTGGAACAGAATGATGAAGGGTTAATGTGCTTTATAGGACGAGTTTGGATACCATATTTTGGAGATATCCGAAATATGATATTAAATAAAAGTCATAAATCCCGATACTCTATCCATCCAGGCACCAATAACATGTATAGAGATTTGAAACCCTTTTATTGGTGGCCAGGATTGAAAAGAGATATAGCTCAGTATGTGGAACAGTGTCTGACATGTTTACTGGTTAAGATTGTACATCAGAAGCCATATGGAAGTCTTCAATCCTTAGAAATACCTGTATGGAAATGGGATCACATTACCATGGATTTTGTTATGAAATTACCTCGAACTCCAAGAGGGTATGACGCGATTTGGGTAATTGTTGATCGTTTGTCCAAATCTGTGCATTTTCTACCAATAAGAGAGAAATACTCTTTAGA
>NC_037528.1:40660183-40661229 GCF_001531365.2 Cynara cardunculus var. scolymus | reverse complement strand
GAAATGTTTGGCTGATCCGAGTTTAGCTATACCGTTACCAGAAATTCAACTAGACAGTAAGCTGAATTTTGTGGAAACACCAGAAGCTGTAATCGACAGAAAGATCAAGGTGTTGAGAAACAAAGAAATAAGTCTAGTTAAAATTCGGTGGAAGTTTCACAAAGGACCAGAAGCAACATGAGAATTGGAATCAAAGATGCGATCAGAATACCCTTGACTTTTTGATTTAAGGAATTCCGGGACGAAATTCTTTTGAGGGGTGGATAATGTGATAACCGGATTCTGGTCATCACCCAAGGTAATTATTATGTGATTATTTGATTATATGATTACGTGATAGCATGATAAATTGATATATTTGATCATGCTGGTATGTGAAGTTTTGTGCATAGGTATTATATGCATAATAAAATATATGTGTATGCATGATATATATATATATATATATGGAGATCATGGGTATGAGTATATGCATGCATGTATGGTAAGGGCGGTTTAGCCGCCTTACCTTATTTAGAAAGTATAAATATGAGGGTGAGACGCTCATATCTCTTTTCCCGGCCATTTTTGAAGAGGTGTGTAAAAGTTTAAAGTGAGGTTGACCGGATTGCAAGTGCTTGATTTCAAAAAGATTGAATCTCATCTGATTTCATAAGGTGAGTAGTTTCTAAAAAACTCTTTTGCATAAAAATTATTACTGGTTTCATATGAATTTTGTTTGAATATGGATAGAAATCAGTCTCTTTGCTCTAAGTGTTTATCCGGATATTAAACCGGACAAGGTTTGACCGGATTACTTTAAATCGGACAAAGGATGGATGATGTGTTGTCCGGACTATTTTGAATCGGACAAAGGTTAATCGATGTATTGTCCGGATTATCTTAAATCGGTTAAGTATTGAACGGGTTATGATTAGTAAGAAAAGTTATCTTTTTAAACTGAGAAGTAAGAATACGACCAAATGGTGGCCGAATTATTTAAGTCGGCTAAGTAATGAGCGGGGCATTGACCGGACATGTTATCCGGACAAAGATGGTTTATATTC
>NC_037528.1:40654433-40659708 GCF_001531365.2 Cynara cardunculus var. scolymus | reverse complement strand
TCCGGAGTCTTTATTTCTTTGTGACTTAAAGATTTAGGATCAAGGTTCTTATTGGAAATCATAGTTTGGATGTTATTGAGGAGAAAATGTCAGGTTTGGCCTGAAGTTTTATATAACCTTGTTTGGTTAAGAAAAAGGTTTAAAATGACATTATGTGGAACCTGTTTGGTTCGGAGTTTTTGAGATTTGAATAAGCGGAACGCTTTGCTTGATAATGGAAAAGATCTGGTATTACGTTTCTATATTTGTTATATATATGAAATGATATTTTCCCTAAAGGTTTTGGTGATTTTTCACCATGCAATAACATAAATAGGGTATCTCACTAGACCTTTCGGTCTAACCCTCGTTTTGTGATTTAAATTATGTGTTGCAGGAGGTTCGGACAGTAAGGGGAAGGGAAAAGTTTAATATGTTCCTTTATGCGCTTCTGCTTGAAGATCTGTTTTGATTAATTAGTACAAGAAATGTATTTTGAATTTTTGGACCTTGTAATTGGTCATGTTAGATTCTTGTACTAAGGGATCCGAATGGAATGATATTATGTATTTCCTTTGTATGAAATATGTGTTACATGCAATATGTGGGTTGGGGCGTTACAACATATTTCTTTTTCAATATTGTTGGATTTATTGTTATCATAGGATATGATTGTGTTTACGATTACATCATATAAATTCGTATAAAATTTTGATATTTTGTAATCACATGATATGATAAAAAAGTTTCGAATTTAAACTTCATTAACAATAACTATTTATACGTGATTGATAATTACGTTAAATCTATATCTATTCTATATTATAAACATTTGACGAAAACTCTTAAAAACCGTTTTTTATGCATGAAGTACTGTTTATTGATGCATATTACTTAAAATTCAAGATTACAAGTAAATTGTGCGTAAGTACAACTTATTAAAGCTCAATGTTTGAATTCGTGTAACTAACTGAGGATAAATATAATCAAATAGAAGGATAAACATCTCATTTTAAAATATATTAGGATAATTATTGAGTCCTAACAAAATAATTAATTATTATATTTATAAAAAAATTTATTATTAAACCAAATATAAATTAATTCTTTTTTAAATTTTAATTAAATTATAATAAAAATTTGAATCAAAGAAATTACACAAAAACGAGAACTTTTAAATAGTTAATATAATACTAATATCGTTTATTTTTTTTTCAAAATTTTATGATATCTTCAAATTTATATTTAATTCAAAAATATAAACATTTTTTTTTCAGAACCACATAACATCATAATATTGATAATATAAAACGAAACATTAAAATCAAGATGTATCTCGCTGCATTGCGCGAGTACCATTCTAGTATATATTAAAGAAGAAACCAAACACAATGAGGTGACACCTTCTAATGCTTAGAACTTCTCCTATATTTTTTCTCAATTTTTTGATTTTTTTAAATGTTGAATACGTAAAAGACTTTTCTGCCTCTCTATGAAAAATGTATAGCGCATAATTAATGTGAATGTTTTTTTAATTTTGTATAACCAAGTTTTAATCTTCAACTCTTGATTTGCTATTCCATTTACTTTCTTAATGAAATTTGTTTTTCAAAGTTTTCCTAGAAATTCCTTTGGTAAGGGATGAAAAAGGCGAGACTTGAAGAAGAATTCAAATATTTTAAAAGGTATATAAAAATTATATTCATTAAAAATGTGATTTGTTATTACATTTTTTTTTTCAATATTGTTGGATTTGTTGTTATCATAAGATATGATTGTGTTTACGATTAGATCATATAAATTTGAATAGAATTTTGTAATCACAGGATATGATAAAAAAATTTCGAATTTAAACTTCATTAACAATAACTATTTATACGTGATTGATAATTACCTTAAATTTTGACTACTTCAAGATTTTTTCAATTGACAGAAATCCTTTGGTGAGTAATGAAGACATAAGAGTTGAAGAAAACTTAAAAGATTTTAAAAAGGTATGTAAAAATTATATTATTTAGAAAATATGATTTGTTATTACATATTTCTTCTTTTCAATATTGTTGGATTTGTTGTTATCGTAGGACATGATTGTGTTTACGATTGGATCATATAAATTCGAATAAAGTTTTGATATTTTATGATTACAAGATATTATAAAAAAAACGAATTTAAACTTCGTTGACAATGGTTATTTATACGTGATTGATAATCATCAATACACACACACACACACACACACACACACATATATATATATATATATATATATTAATAGAGAAACCAAATGCAATAGGTGTCTTTCTCTAAATATTATAAACTTATCTTTATTATAAACTTATTTTTCTTTTTTCCTAGATTTTTAATTTTTTGAAAATATTTGATATGTAAAAGATTTTTCCATCCTTATTTTTAAAACATGAAATTCATTAAAATAAGGTTGTTTTGGTAATTTAAAAAAGCTTAACCTCCAACCTTTTTCTTTTTATTCTTGGAGATGAAACCTCTAAACACTTCCATGTGCTTCTCCATAATTTGTTAATGTTTTTATAATATTAAATAAGTTATACTAATCTACCCCTAAATGATAGATATGTATTTCATTATAAGAAGACTTCTTTTATCACTTCCAACTTAATTAGCTTTAACTTTTACATACATAAGTTCATAGGGATATTCATTATACTAATTTATCTTTTTATCTACTAATTAAGATAAACTTACTATAAATAGTGTGGTACATTGTCACAAGATGATTTTTAAATCAAATTTTCTCATTATTTTGAATTTATGAAATGTTAAATAATTAAATATTTTTTTACCCGTGAATGAAAAATATGGATTTCATTATTTTCTCCAACATGAAAACAAATATTTCCAAAAGATTATATCTCATTTAACGTTTTTTCCTCTTCCCTTTTTTTATCGCATCGATATATTATATCTCATTTAACGTTTTTTCTTTTGTTTTACTAATTCTTCCTTCATATTGCAAACTATACAATCGAATGTCTAAATCAAGATAGAAGCTACATTTTTTATGGTTTATTTTATGTTTTTATTTAAGCTATTTGTTGTTATTGATGTGTTGTGTTTTTTTTTTTGAAGATTTTTTTATCGTTGATATCGTTGTTCTTCCTCCATAAAATTCATGTAAGAATTGTTACATTTTATGTTCATGATTTGTATGTGTTATTTGTTGTTGATGAGTGTTTTTTCCATGTTATTATATTTTGTTAATTATTATTACATTTGTTTTTCTATGCAATATATATTGTATTTTTTGTTATGCAAAATGTTTTTATTGTCCATACCTAATGTTATTCCTCTATAAACTTTTCCGGGTAACAAATATTACATCTTAATTTATGAGTTGTGTGGTTATATGTTATTGACGAATGTTTTGTTCAAAGATTTGTTCTCTATTATATTTTTTTGACTATGGTTCTTTATCATCCTTATTTTTGAAAGTTATCTATGTTGTGTGAGTGTTCTTTTTATTTGTCTTTTTATTTTGCGTAATTTTGTTTTATTAATATTTTGTATTTCTTCAAATTTTTTTACAACAGTCAGATTATGCTTAAGTGTGATCTATGTGGAGTTTTGTTATTATAAATTTTCTTCTCCATCTTTTAATATTTAGAGTTTCTCAATTTGTATTTTTTATGCTATTCTATGTATTGTGGTTATTAATAAACCAGTATATATCATGTGACTGTCTGTTATTTAAAAGAACACTTAAAAATGATGTTTGTGTATTCATTTATTTGAAAACAAATAAAACGTGATATCCATATGGTTTTTGTATGTGTATTTGTTTGCTTTTATTAAATTATGTATATTATATGATATATGTTCTTTGTTTTATTATGCTTAAAATTATTTAAAGTTTTTATTTATTTACATAATATCATATTTAAAATACATAATGAAAAAATGATGTTTTTTATTGGGTATAAACTGATTTTGCTATGCAGGCGGTGGGATTAAAGACTTTGTATGAAAAAGAGAAAATTTTAATTTTTTTTATATATTCGGCAAATAAAAAAAAACTGTCATGTTTAATATTTTGAAGAGATCTATTTAATGATGGTTTAAAGTTTTAGTAACATATCAACAATTGTGAGGATAACAACATGAACAAAAAAAAATATGAAAGTTGATAAATTAATCATTATATTTATATTCTATAACTCTAATAAAATAAAATATGCATGAACTGACATTGTAATATTTCAATATTAGTTTCGTTTTTTTTTCTAAAAAAATTATCATCACCGCGCAACGCACGGTGCACAAAACTAGTTATGCATTAAAAAATAAAAAAAAATAAGTTTTGATGTTGATGTGTGTGAGAAAGAAATTAGTAGTTAACATCCAAGAATATATGAAAATACAATATATTTTGGTTAGATTCCTATTTTATATAAAAATCCTCATCGTCATATGAGATACCAAAATAAAGGTTTTGAAATTAAACGGAAAATCTTATCTAATAAGTTAAAGACAGACTCTTACCCAATTGATATTACCAGCCAAAAAAAACACGCTTTCTTTCGAACAATGTATTTTGATGATAAGAATGTTTCCTTTGCCAACAATTAATTTGTTCAATGTTTTCCTTTAAAAAAAACAACTTAATTGATGCATAGCAATTAGCAAACGGTTGTCGACAACTGGATTGAGTCGTGGGATTTTTTTTCACATTGAGAAGCCATGAGAGACCGAGTCAAACTTCTGAAGAATGGAATGATGTCCTTCTTCGATCCTTCCTCCCACTTAATGCCTTCATCCAAATTCAAACCCTATTTCTTGCACGATCCAGATTTCTCTAGTAAATTGTATCCTAAAATTGCAGCCGGAAGAACAATCGAGTCGTTCTTTTGATGGAGAATCCACTGGTTGAAGGTAGCCAAGGGCGGAGGAAAGTGGTGGTTATCGGTGGCGGTGTTGCTGGCTCCTACATTGCTAAATCGCTGCAGTTTCATGGCAATCTAACGCTAATTGATCCGTATGTTTCCTTGTCCTCTACGTTTCTATATCTCGTATCGAATCACGATGCAAAATTGATATGGCTTCTTGAACAGATCTACCCATTTTTTCTGCATAAATCCAGAATTTAGGAGCTGAAAAGTAGTGATTCGATGCTTTTTTCGTCCTGTTCATATGCTCGATTGGATTATATTCATTTTTATAAAGTGAAGTTTTTACAAAAACTACGAGGAGAGTTTAATAGTTTTTTATATATTTTATTTACTTTTTTATGACAGTTTAATCTATATCTATACTATATTATAAA
>NC_037528.1:40640115-40652008 GCF_001531365.2 Cynara cardunculus var. scolymus | reverse complement strand
TAATATCGATATATTTTTGTCAAATTTTTATGATATCTTCAAACATATATTTTATTCAAAAATAAAAACATCATCGCTTTCTCAAAATCACATAAAGTCATATTATAACATCGACTGAGATAAGGAATAAAATGAAATATTAAAATCATGATGTATCTCGCTGCATTGTGCGAGTATGCTTCTAGTTATATTATAAAATATTTGATAATTTTATTTAAAAAACTAGTTTTTATATGTGAAGTAATGTTTATTGACACATATTATTTAAAATTCAAAATTACAAAAGCTCCATGTATGGATATGTATAACTAACTACAGATAAACATAAACAAATATATAATAAAATTCTTTTTTTAAATATAAAAAAATCTACAATATAATTAAGATAATTATTGAGTTCGTTAATTATTATCTTTATAAAAAAACTATATTATTAAACCAAAAAACAAAGTATTTTGTTATCAAAACTAAATTAAATTATGATAAAAATATGAATTAAAGAATTTACACAAAAAACAAAAATTTTAAATAGTTAATTTGATATTAATATCGATATATATATATTTTTTCAAAACTTTATGATATCTTCATATAACACATAAAACCGTATTATAACATCGACAAAGACAGAATAAAATGTAACATTAAAATCGAGATATACCTCGGTGTATTGCACGATTACCTTTCTATTATTTTTTATATAATTATTGATGATAGAAAAAAAATACATGTGACCACAATTTTATATAAGTATTTAATTTGGTGAGACGGAAATGATGTGGTAAGAAAAACTACATAAAATAGTTTTTTTACAAGAACCTCCATTGAAGATGCTCCTATTGTCCCAAAAGATATAAACTACAAACGTTAAGCAATCATGTTTGGTGAAATTAGTCGATAACCTAGTTTATGGTTAAATTAGTTGTTTTCGTTAAACACAATATCAAATGACTTAAAAAAGTAAAATTAGTCGAGCATGTTTTACCTGTACCTAATTATTTATTTATTACTCTTTTAGCTGATTTGGCGATTTTTGATTTTGGCTTTGTAGTAATTATTCTATTTAAATGAATTTCATATGTTAGTTTGTCATTATAAGACATTTTTGTTGTTTCAGTTTTTGAGACTCTTAATATAATATATGAAATAAATTTTTACATTTTATTTTATTTTATTTGTTACTCAGAAAATCAAATCAATTTATAGTTATGTAACAGGTCATGGTATGGTCCTAGTGCTGATTAATATTTTAAGAAAAAACCAGATACCACAACCAATGACAATTCAAACCAGCGGGTACTACTAGTTCATCATCATTAAAAGCTTAAGCTTGAAGTCTACATAAGGATCAAGAATTCAAATGCTACATCATTTTGATATAATACTTTTTCTAAATAACTAGTTTCATTGTTCTAGAAATGCAATTACTCATAAAAGACTATTTTTCTAAATATTTTGATATATAGCTGACCGAATAAGCTATGAGTCCCATTAAGCCGCCAACCAACGTGTCCGTACTCTTCTTTGTTTTAGTACTCTAGTGACGAGGGGAAGAAAAGATGGAGAAGAACCGGTTCTGCTGAACTTTAATTACCTTGTACGTAGCGTGTGCAAGCGTCTTTAAGATAGATTAGGATCCATAAGTAACATTTGGATTTATTTGAATCTTATTATAGAAACTACAAACTGGTTGCTACGGTTTCCATCTAGCGCTAATAGTATTTATAAACAGGAAGGAATATTTCGAGATTCCATGGGCAAGCTTAAGAGGAATGGTGGAACCAAGTTTTGCAGAGAGATCGGTAATCCAGCATAAAGACTACCTAACAGCTTCTCGTCTCATTGTATCCAGTGCCATCAGCATAACTGATTCTGAAGTCCTGACATCGGAGGGTCGGTTGGTTCCCTACAACTATCTTATAATTGCTACTGGTCATCGGGATCCAGTACCAAAAACTAGAGCCGAAAGACTCGTACAATACCAAGCAGGTAACATCTATTTCAATCCCATATTGTTATTCTTTTAAACTGATAAAAGTGTGTAGCTTAACACTTGATAAACCAAAGCAAACCAAGCTAAGCCAAACGAACCTAGTCCCACCCGAATATGGGGTTTGGAGGTAATATATATGCAGACCTGACCTCCACCATAAAAAGCAATGTAAAGTAGTTTCCGTGAAAACTCTTGACTTGTAATTGCTGCTCATGTGTGCCTTGTTGATCATGGCAGAGAACGAAAAAATAAAAAGTGCTGAATCAATTTTGATTGTTGGAGGTGGACCTACTGGAGTAGAACTTGCAGGAGAAATTGCGGTTGATTTTCCAGAGAAGAAGATAACATTGGTGCATAAAGGCAACCGGTTGCTGGAATTTCTTGGACCAAAGGCTTCCAAGAAGACCCTAGATTGGCTCAAATCAAACCATGTCGATGTGAAACTGGAGCAAACTGTAGATTTGGAGAATGTTTCAGATGGAAGCAATGCATATTCAACTTCAGCTGGTGAAACTATTCGAGCCGATTGCCATTTCTTGTGCATTGGGAAGCCATTGGCATCATCATGGCTCAAGGATACCATCCTGAAGGATAGCTTGGATGGCCATGGCAGGTTGATTGTCGATGAAAATTTGAGAGTCAAGGGCCGCACAAATATCTTTGCCATCGGAGATATCACAAACATCAAGGTATTTGCAATATTTATCAAGCCTTGTTCTTAGATGAAAAGTATGTAGGCCTTGTTTGGCAACTATAAGCTAGCTTATTTTTTTTAACTCTTTTTGGTTAGTCTTAATCTAGGTTATATATTGAAAAGTTACTTGGTGTTTCAACAAGCCACAAAGGTTTTTTCCACTTATGCACCTTAATCAGCCGACAGCTAGTTTGCCAAACATGTAGTTTAGCTTGTAAGTTTTGGTAACATGGAGTGTGAATTACAGGAAATGAAGCAAGGTTATTTGGCTAAAAAGCAAGCGTCAGTTGCGGCCAAAAACTTGCAACTGTTGATAGGTGGAGGAAACGAAAGCAAAATGTCAACTTACAAGCTAAGTTCAGCTAAAGCGATTGTTTCACTGGGAAGACATGATGCGGTTGCTCAGTTACCTCTGACTACAGTCATTGGGCTAATCCCGGGATTAATCAAATCCAAAGACCTATTCGTGGGGAAAACAAGAAAGGAGCTGGATCTTGATTCTCGTATCATGCATTAACAAGAACGATGAATTTGGTTATCAATGTACCTTCTACCTTCCGATGCTTCCAAGGTACTTCTGAATACATGTGGTCTCTGTTTCTTTGTGGCTTTGAAGATGCTGTGATTGTAGATTATGCATCGTATATATGTTGTGTTTTGTAGCTGTATAATACAACAATAACTATATTTTTTATTTCTTCTTGCAACATATGACACAAAATATAATGTTCAATGGCTAATCAGATAAAGCCTTCATATCTTAAAACACAGTGCACGATCACCAAGTTATAAAGAAAGTAAACGATACCGGCAGACACCCAAAAGAGCGTAAGAACCTGGGCTCACTCTTCAATTAGATAACCATATAGTTCCAGAAATACATCGCCTAAGCACCAACCCTATCGCGAGGAATCAGTCGTAGTTCTGAACCATGTTTAAGGAAGACATTACCTGTCAAAACCAAATCAAAACACACAAAATTTTAGAGAATCACAAAAACTGTAGGTGATTGAGGGTGCTTTTGGTATGCAGACAGGACATGATGAACGAGAGTGAGGTAGGAAAATGAAATAATTGTAGAAAGTTTTTAGCGTTTTAAACTTTTAATTTAACATGGGTATTTTAGTCATTTATAGATCTAGTCCCATCTCCCAAATTTGTGTTCCACTTATTTTGGTTAGACAAAAAAAATCCATTTTTGTCCCACTCGGTCCCATCCTTGTCCAATCAAATATGTCACAACAATAAGCTTTCTTTCAAAACCTGTCCCATGCACCAAACACACAAAGTTGTATTAATTTTCAACGCAGTTGATCAAATAATGATATCAGAATGTGCTATTTTCACCTTAGCAGCTGAAATATTTTCCTTCTCAATTTTAACAAAATTTGAAGATGTAATTCTCATCTCAAAAAACAAGTGATTTTAGAATGTAATTCTCATCTCAAATTTGGCTTGTGTTTTTTAGTAGCACATTGATTTATTTAGAATCATGTTATTCTTGAATTAATTCCCATTTTAGATTGTGTTGTTTCTGAAAACGTAGTTCAGAAACAATAATGATATGAAAACAACGGAAACATAATAGTGACACGTCTTACTACTAGAAGTAGATGCAAAAATACCTGCACTTTGCTGAGGATTGATTCCAACACCATCTGCAAAATAGAAACAATATTGATATGAAAACATCATACAACTACAACTCAAGAGCATTCTGAAGGACAAAAATCACAAGATCGCAATCCTGGTACAAACCATTTGCACATAATTATCAACAAACACAACCCTAAGTGATAGCTCAACTGGGTGACCATGGGTTTGCTCTCCTGATGTCAACAGTTTAAGTCCCATCAGGGCCACAGGAGGGTTTGACTGGATTAGTTGAGGTCGCCGTAAGCTAACCCGGACACCCACAATTACCAATTCAAATTATAGCAAACATCCGGTGAAAAGAGCTTCGAGGAATGATCAGAACCAGTTGTAATCATGTAAGCATTGATGCTTTATGTAACAATAGGCATAATAGGATCAATTTGCACTACAATATCTTTAAATTTTTCTATTCATGTAATCTTCAAATGATCTATCCACATGCATTACTAATTTTGTAGCAGCAATGTACCTTACCAGTTTGATAGTGTGTAGACAACTTTCAGCATCTATTTTTTCTTCAAATGGTCAACAAAAATGTCTCTACAGTGAGTTGGGGATTATTTGATATAGAAAGCGGTTTATTCAGTAAGTTTATAACCAAGTGTTTTTCTTATTACACCTGTCCTTCCCAATTTAAAAACAAGCTCCTCCCAAATAATGAACCCTCCCCATCTACAAGGACATATTAATCAACATAGACATCCAGAACATAATGAAAAACCAACCAAACTCATTATAAGGATATAATAAAGGATCATATATATATATACACACACACACACACATATATGAGTTATAATCTTCAATCACCTATTGCACTTAAGTTGCAAATTAACAATTTATAGATTATTTCCTTAGAATAGATATATGTTCTCAGGAGAGTACACTGACAGAAATTTATCCATAAGATGAATCAGATCACAAGTATATTACGAGAATTGCATTACCGTTGGTGATGATGGCACTAGTCTGGGGTGGTACTTTGAATTCTTCGGCAGCAAATTTAAGAACAGCGGTGAATGGAGCTCCTTCTGGAACGCTAAACCTAGAAAGCACACCAAACATAATTATCAGCAACGATACTTCAAAAAAGAAGTTGAAAATATAATAAAAAACCTAAAAGAAGAAGAAGGCGATTGATTACGAACACTTTAAAAGGAAGCTTCGGATCAGAGGTGAGAGTAACCTTGAAAGAAACCTTCCCGCCGGCACCAGTCGCCATTTCCACTATTCACTGTATTCACGTCTCCTGGTTGTTTTATACGGAATTATTAGTTTTGCCACGAAGGAATCATGTCGCGTACGTGATAAGCAAGCCAAGCCCAGTCCAATAGGGTGATAAAAAACCCGACCAACCAGATCAATCCAATCCAACCCAACCTAACGTGAAATAATCCAATTTGAAGCAACCTGATGTTTAATCGAGTTATAAAATTGTCAAACTATAAGTATTGAGTTAATATTGGGTTACTATTATTTGAACCCAACTTAACCGATGAATTCGATATCCTTTTATTTCTTAGTTTTAATATGATTGTTGAATTTCTATTAATATATATATTAGACAATTACACTATTATGTATATTTTTCATATACACATATTTTCAATCTATTCATATTTATATTATATTATAAAGCATTTGACAAAAAAAACTCTTAAAAACCATTTTTTATGCATGAAATACTGTTTATTGATGCATATTATTTAAAATTCAAGATTACAAGTGATTTTGTGTAAGTACAACTTATTAAAACTTCATTTTTAAATTCGTGTAACTAACTGCAGATAAACATAATCAAATACAGGATAAACATCTATTTTAAGTATAAAAAATCTAAAATATAATTAAGATAATCATTGAGTTTCTAATCGAACGTTTAATTATTATCTTTAATAAAAATTATATTATTAAACCAAAAATAAATTACTTTGTTATTAGACCTAAATTAAATTATAATAAAAAATTGAATTAAAGAAGTTACAACAAAAAACGAAAGCTATTAAATAATTAATTTAATACTAATATCAATTTTATTTTTTTAATTTTTTATGCTATTCTCAAATTTATATTTCATTCAAAAATAAAAACATTATCGCTTTCTCAAAACCACATAAAATCGTATTATATCGATAGAGACAAATAATAAAAACTAAACATTAAAATAGAGATTTATCTCGCTGCATTACGCGAGTACCCTTCTACTCTCTATATAACTCATTCATATATATGTTTAGTAACTGTGAACATATATATGTAAATTGAGAAAATTAACTAAATGTGATATACGTAAGAAATATGGATAAGTTGTATCAAATGCTTGATGATGAAAAAGAAATTATGAGTAGAGAAATAACATATTCAAGGTTAGAAGAATACTTTAATATACCAAAGTATCAACCCGACCAACCCGTACAGGTTGGGTTGGGTTGGGTTGGGTTAAGATTTTTTTAAACCGCAAGCATTGGGTTGGGTTGTTCAAATGTCTTCAACCCGATCAACCCAACCCATGAGCACCCCTACAGTCCAGTCCACCCAGCCCTAAACCCATTGAACTTAACTGAGTGTTGCTTGATTGGTGAAATATGGTAGAGTTCTAGTGAGAATGAAAGCTACGGTGAATAGCGTAAGAAAAGATTTGTACTCTTGAATCAATCCTAACCAATGAATGTCAACGCTAATGTGATGCACCAGATCAATTCACTTCTAAAACACAATTAATGGATGAACATAAGATGATAAGTGATCAAGAGTTCAAATCTCTTTTTACGCTTCTCAGAATAACTTTCCTTCTCACATAATCCTTCGCTTGGTGGAATATATCTCCTAAAATATGAAGAGTAAATTACGTTTTTAGTTTTTAGTCTTTGTGATTTGTTGAAAATTTATAATTTCGTCCTTGTAGTTTTGAAATTATGGTTTTCGTTCATGTGGGTTAAGTTCATTACTTTTTTCGTTCTTATAATCTAAAATTTATAACCTTTTTTTTTGTTCTTATGGTTTACAATTCATTTATATTTTAATCAGTTTATACTTAAAAATAGTGATGAATATCTTCAATGGAAAATTAGGATGATAAGTTTCTACCAAGGTCTCGACCTTAAGCTTTATGAATCCATCAAAAAGGGACCTTATATGCCCATGACCTTAATTCCTAGGATTCCTCCCTCTGACAATATTGTCGAAGTACCTGCAAGGCATGTTCCCAAAGAACGAAGAGATTGGGACGATGGGGACAAGAGAAGGGTGAAAATTGACCAAAAAGCCAAAAGGCTTTTAATCATGGTCCTCAACGAAATCTTCCAATCTCTGGATACTTACGAATCTGCGAAAGATTTACGGGATCAATTGGCTAATCAGCTTGAAGGTGGGATTAAAATGAAAAAGAACATACGTGCTCAATGTCTAAATGAGTACAACAGCTTTCAGGCCCTCCCCGGTGAGTCTCTTGAACAGACTTATAATCAGTTCAATACTCTAATCAATAAGTGCAAGAAGTGCGATGTGGTTAGAACACAGGAAGAGAATAATATGCTCTTCTTGAAGAGATTGAACGATGAATGTGGAAACCTTGCTATGTCCCTCCAAGCTAACCAAGATTTGGAGCAGTGGACGTTGCATGACGTCTATGGTACCCTGCAAGCTCAAGAGAAAGAGGTACAAAAGAACAAGGTCTCTTTGGGTGGACCTTTGGCCCTAGTCTCTGACTCTAAAGAGACTGACTCTAGCCAATCATCTAGAGAGAGGAGACCGAAAAAGGAAAGAAGAAGGGGGAAGAAAGCTCTTGTGATAGAGAGCGATGAAGAAGACAAAGCATCAAGCTCTGATGATGATGACATAAGCGCGTTTGCACATTCCTTGGCCCTCATCACCAAGGAGTTTCAGAGAAAGTTTGGGAGAAAAGTGTTCGACAAAAGAGGAAACAGAGGTGAAAGAAGCAAGGACAGAGGGTATTAGCCAAAGAACCCTCCTTCACAAGTGATAAAGAAGGAGGAAGACAAAAGAAGAATTAGGGAGTTAGATGCTTTAGGTGCGGAAGAATAGGTCACTTCTCGAAGGAATGCAAAGGTCCTCTGGTTAAGGATGAGTTGTACTATAAAAATAAATACAAGTACAACAGACCCAGAGGAGCCTCATGGCTGAACAAGAGAATTGGGTCTCTGACTCAACCTCTGATGAAGAAAGACCAAACCTACTTCTATGGGATGGCTGTTGAAAAAGTTACAGAAGAGTCTGGATCCGGCTCTGACTCTCAGGTATGCTCTACATCTGGCTATTCCCATTCTGAACTAAAGCAGAGCATCTCTGCTTAACTCAAGATTTTATTAAACTACAACAGAAGCTTTCAGATGAAAAAGAAAAAGAGAAAAACTTTAGAAAAACAAAATAATTTCTTTCAAAGAAAGACAAAGCTTCTGACTGTAGAAAAAGAGGAGCTATCTGTGGAAAATGAGAAAATTTTAAAAACCAAACTCTACACAGAGAATGCTTTAAAAACAGAGTGTTCTGAGCTTAAGAAGGCCATACGAAAGAAAGATAAGGAGATGGTAGAGAAAGAGCATGATAGATTAAATTCCTTAGCCGTCAAAAACTATTTTCAAAAGGAGAGAGAATTCTTACACCAGAGCTTACAAAGAAAAAAACTCTTGATTAAGAAATATCAAGATGCTCAGCAGGTGTACGAAAAGATAAATTCTCAACAGGACAAAATGGGGCTAGGTTATACAGAACTACACCTCACCTGGAAGAAGAAACCTACTCTTGAATCAATCTTTCGTTTAGGGGCAGAACAAAAACCTGATTTTCCTACTCCACCTAAAACATCACCATTTAAAAGAGTTAAACTTGAAAATAGGGTCAGAGCAAGAAAGCTCAATTTTGAAAATGTTTCTTACTCTTCCAAAAGTATGCATGAATCCAAACCAGTTGACCTAGACAACATACAGAAGAAAAAAGAGATTTTTAGTTTTGGCACCCATAATAATGAGCTTTCAAAGCAAAAAGGTGATGAAGTCAAACCTGAACCAAAAGAGATTAAAAGTACTTTTAAATATGATCTTTTCAAAACTCTAGATCCAAGGTTGATGGAAGAGTTCACAGAGAAGGTGAGACAAGTTTTTGAGCAAGATCTACTTGAGGCTTTGAATCATTCCTCTGTGTCCTAGCAAAATGATCTAGAAGAAAATTCCAAGGAAACTTTTGAAAGTTCCTCATCTATGCAAAAAAAGGACGAAGGCGTTAATACATGTCTACAGAAATCTCAAGATCCCAATAAAAATCCACCACTCAGAGTCCAAAAAGAGATTTTCTCGATTCTGACTCTAAATCAGAGGCGGACTCAAGTACGGAGCAGATTGAGACTGAGACAGTGATGAAAAGACCAGAAGTTCACAAACTTTAAAATGGGAACCCAAATAAACCTGTTCCAGCAATGGAACAGAGGAAAAGGATTCCCATGTGTCCTAACTTCGTGGACATGTATTTAAAAGCCAAGTCTTCTCTTGAGCTAGAGAAGGAAAATAAGATTAAAGAACCAAAATCTACCAACTCTGCATCTAAACTTCCAAAGTCTATATTTCAAAAGCCTATTAAGTTCACTCCAGAATCGAAAGAAAAATGGGCTTCTAATTTCAAATTTAATCCCTCTGTTTCAGAGAGGCCTCTGAAGGCCAAAGGAGGAAAAAGGACCAAGAAAGAAAAGCAGGAGAAGACAAAGGCCGATTTCAATAAACAATCAACACTAGATAGGAAGTTCACTCGAATTACTAATGCTAGGAACGATTGTAATAATAATGATTTTAAGTTCTATGAATCTAGTGGATCTTTTTGTCATAAAAAATGCTTTCATAATTGTAAATGTCTATCTCTACTGTGAAAATTAAAACAATACCTTTCTAGTCCTAACTGTCTTCTGTCTGGGTCACCTAAGAGAAAATCCAAAAGGACCCAGAGGAAGCAGACTCCTCAGGCCAAATCTGGCAAGCCAGAACCCAAGTCTGGTAAAATGGGTGTGGAGGCAGACCCTTCCCCCAAGCCAAAATCCAAGTCTCCAAAACCTAATCATTGAGGACCCATTATGAAATGGGTACCTAAATCTCTTTAATTTGTTTTGCTGAAGTCGTATGTGTACATCTAGTACCTTGACTCTGGATACTCAAGGCACATGACTTGCAACAAAGATTTGCTTTCCTCCTTCAAAGACAAATCTAGAGGATGGGTAACTTTTGGTGACAATATGCAAGGACAAATCAAAGAGTATGGAGATCTCCATCAAGGTAAGGTTTCTATCTCTAAAGTTGCTTATATTTCTAGGCTAAAGCATAATCTGCTCAACATAAGTGAACTTTGTAATTCTGACTCTAATGTCAAGTTCCAAAAGGACTCTTATTCATTAATGTCAGAATCAGATCAAGAATTGCTAAGAGCCAAATGTAAGGGCAATCTGTACCATATGAACTTCTCACCAAGAGATGACATATAGACACTCTGTCTCATATCTCGCATGAGTGAAGAAGCGTGGCTCTGGCATCACAAGCTATCTCACCTAAACTTTCCAATTATAGAGAAGCTTGTGAAAAACAACTTGATTGACGGACTACCAAATATAAAGTTCGAAAAAAAACATCTCTGTCCTGCCTATGAAATGGGAAAACTCAAAAGAGCATCCCATAAGGCAAAGACATGTTTCCCGCGTCAGACCTTTGCATATGCTTCATGTGGACCTTTGTGGTCCAATCTCAATGTTGAGCCTATCTGGCAAGAAGTATATCTTAGTGCTTATTGATGAATTACAAGATATACTTGGATTGAGTTTGTAAGGAAGAAATCGGATGTCCCAGAGTTGTTGATCAAACTTATGACCAAGATTCAAGTCCTTTTACAAAGCAAAATTCAGAAACTAAGGAGTGACAACAGTACAAAGTTCAAAAATGCAAAGATTGACGCGTACTTTGACAAAGAGGGAATATCCCAGAACTTCTCTGCTGCAAGAACACCACAACAAAATGGTGTTGTAGAAAGGAAGAATATAACCTTGGTTGAAGCTGCAAGAACGATGCTTGCAACCTCTGGTCATCCAACCCACTTTTGGGCAGAAGCGATCACGACCGCATGCTTTAGTCAAAATAAAGCAACAGTGGCCAAGAGACACCTGAAGACTCCTTACAAACTTATAAACCAAAGAAAGCCTAACGTTAAATTTTTACATGTCTTTGGTTGCAGGTGCTTTATGTTGGAATCCTATAAATTATGTCCTTGATCATTTGTATGTTTATTTACACATATATAATTTTTATTAATATTATTCCATTATTACATATTGGTCCCTATAATTTCTGGAGTGACTTGAGTGCAAATATAGGGGAGTTAATTTGATGGAGAGTTGCACTGTTGGTCCCGTAAGGGTCTACAAGAATAGAAACAGTTTGTAGAAGGGGGGGATGAATACAAACACAATATTTTCAAATTTAAAATATATATTGATAGAGAAGATCAATACAGATTTTACAAGACTGTTTGCGGAAAGATAAGGTAATGAAAACCTATCTAAA
>NC_037528.1:40639014-40639934 GCF_001531365.2 Cynara cardunculus var. scolymus | reverse complement strand
AATCCTTTACTTAAGTTAGAAGATGCTTGAAGTAATAATAGGGTTAGAGAGAGATGCATGCCCTCTGCATGGAGAAGAAACACTTCTATTTATACCCAGTGCATTAAATGTTCATTTAATGCAATATGACAGGTTTAAAGTGCGTGTCAAGCCTTAAGAGGAAGGCTTGTCCTTTGCTACAGTGAATAGTACAAAAGCACTGTTTTTGAGCAGACATCCTTACCTAAAGTTGGTGGACAAATAGTCGACTAATCGGCTCCGTACCGTACTAACTTTTGCAAGGGTATGGGTTTGTCCTTTGTGTGCATAAGGACAAGACAACAACAATCATGCTAAGAAAGCTTCCTTTGATCGTTGAATGCTAGAATGACCTGGAGGTCTCATCATCATTCGCTGAAGCTAGAGCAGTCTTCACACATATGTACACAGGCTTGTAATCACTGAATACCGCTTCAGATCACGTACTTGCCAGTCTCTAATCTTCAGTTTCAGTCTTAGACGTTCGCTGAAGGATATGTGGTGTGAGTGTTGTCTTTTTGAAGTAAAGCTGTCTCTGATGAATTTATAATACAAGTTCTTCAGCGATCACTGAACATACTCGGTGAGGATCGCTGGAACTGAAAATACAGAAACACAAATACAACGTGAAAGAAAAAAAGGGATTATCATCAAATCACTGAGAGAGGATCAACAATCTCCCCCTATTTGATGATAACAAGATAATATAAAGAAAGTTATCTTATCAAATAATAGTAAGGAAAAGTTACATATAAAGTACATGTCCCTTTTTACTATTTTGGGATCTTTTTCAGTTTGGATAGTCTCAGCTTGAGAAGTTTTCTTAAGTTATATCTAAGAAAATTACAAGTACGGAAACTGAAACTGAAAGCTTATTCACTGAGTTAAAGATTGTTAGTGAA
>NC_037528.1:40620834-40638914 GCF_001531365.2 Cynara cardunculus var. scolymus | reverse complement strand
TTTTCGGCCGTCACCAACACATCCTCTTGAAGTTGTGGGCACGCATCGGTTGGATGGCCCGTCGCCAAGCATATGCCGCAAGCTTTCACCTGTTCTTTATCAACTACAAGCTGTTTGACCAAGTTAGTAAGATCAAACAAACGACTCTCAATACTTGCGATGTTTATCTGATTAGCCTTTGCGGGCTCTCTCCTCATATCATTCCTCACACTAAATTGTTGGGAATTCTCGGCCATGGTAGTGATTAGAGATCTAACCTCGGTTGGGGTCTTATTGAACATGGCACCGCCACTGGCGGGATCAATCATCTTCCTATCCATAGGTAGGAGACCCTCATAAAAGTATTGCAAGAGCAAATTTTCCGAGTTTCCATGTTGTGGACAATGCACACAGAGATGTTTGAATCTCTCCCAATATTCATGGAGAGTTTCAACATCTCGTTGCTTAATGCTACAAATCTCTCTACGGAGGTTAGCGGCTCGGGAGGCGGGAAAGAATTTGTCTAGAAATAGCCTCGCCATTTGGTTCCACATCGTTACCGAATAAGGTGGTAACGAGTATAACCAATCAGTAGCCCAGTCCTTTAAAGAAAAAGGAAAAGCCTTTAACTTTATAAGGTCCTCTGTAACCTCGGCCGGTTTCATGCTCAAGCAAACAATATGGAATTTCTTTAAATGCTTATTAGGATCCTCGGTCTCTAACCCGTGATATGTGGGTAAGAGATGGACCAAGCCAGTCTTAAGAACAAAGTTTTGATTACCTGTCGGATACCTGATACAAATTGAAGTTTGAGCAACGTCTTGGTTTGCCAATTGACGTAAAGTCTGCTCATCGGCCATGTTGACCTTCAGATTTTCCTCATCTTCTTCCTCAGATTCCGTCTTTAGTTCTTCTACTTCGTTTTCAGACTCAGTTGGTAATTCAATATCCTTCCAGATGTTGATTACCGGTGAACTTGAAGATTCGCCTTGCGCCTTCCGAGCCTAGCTAGCTTCCTGAATCGCTTGGTTGTCCGTTCGATTTCTGTGTCTATGGGAATAGGCGTACCTGTACGTGAAGATCTAGGCATAAACCGTTAGAAACACCGAGTCCCCGGCAACGGCGCCAAAAATTTGACGGATGCCGAGTCCACCAAATAATAAATTCCAACTACGAGCTAATTACAACCAAAATTGTAATAGCGGTAAGTCGGGTCAAATCCACAGGGACTCGTTTTAACTTACTATGTCTAGAAAAATCAAATACAAAGCGACAACTTAAAAGTAATTACAAAAAGGGGGGGTGGATTTGATAAATTAGACTAAACATGCGAATAAAAGTTATTATAGACGATTGGAATAAAAATAAACTCGACTTTGGATTATAAATGCAACTCTATTCACGAGTTGTTATTATTGATGATGTATAAGGCGACCGCACATACTTCGATTAACCCGGTTCTATTTGTCAAAGATCTCTAACAATTAATTCCAACATACATAACTTTTGAGAGGAACAAGCTCTCCTTTCAAACCTTAATATACAATTGACCTCAAATAAGCTCTTAAGAGCCAAATTGATACTAGCATGAAGAATCAATGGAACACGGGTCTATTAAATTAACACACGAGCTTGGTTAATCTAAATCTTTCGTTTCACCTAATTTCATAACAAAAGATAGGAATTATCTACAAAACCTATTTGTTATTTGTCATCAATATTAGTTTACTAAACAATTACGAATTTAGGAAACCAAAATAACCATAATCGATTTCCACACAATTGATCAGAAAGCATGAAATTCAATTTTATAAGCTATTAAGTTCAGAAATTGGGTGAATAATCAAAGTGAGATGGTGATACATCATCTCAAACAACTAGTAAAAATAGAACATGCAAATACTAAGCAATCCAAGGTCGGATTTATAAAGAAATTAGCCACACATGGCTAATTGAAAACACAAACTAAGAAATTGAAAGAGATATTAACCTAATTTTGAAATTGATGAATCTTCTTCAATGCTTCTCCAATCCAAAACCACGAATCATTAAGAGCACAAGAACAAACATTATTAAGAGCATGAAAAATAGTAAAAGGCACAAATTCATCCAATCCACAATAAGAACAATACATTTTGCTTTTTGCAAGATCCATTATTTCACTAAATGAGTATTTTTGTTCATTCAAAGTGTTTTCCTTTACAGGCATAACAAAATTGTTCTTCCTATGTTGATCAGATGATTTTGTAGATTCTATGGAAGTAGATCCTTTCATGCGCCAGATAAGCTTGCACTTCAAAAACCTATCTGAATTATCAGAAACAAAATCATCAGTTTTCTTTTTAACTTTATGATTCAAATTTTTATTAATACTCTTCTTCTGTTTCTTTGAACGTCTTTTGATTTTATTCTTTTTATAGTAAACTTTGTCAGAAACAAGTTTTGAACTAACAGAAAATTCATTTTCAGATTCAGAGACCTTTTCAAATTCTCTTAATCTTTTCATTTTCATTTATTATAAAAACATCATGACTGGGTAGTTGTTGAGAGAAGTCAAATTTATCAATCTGTTCATCTAAACACGTATCCGAATTTAAATTTTCAGAAAAATTAAGCTCCTCTTTTGAAAAATTGACTTCATCAGATTCAGAAGCTTCACAAGAAGTTTTTATGTAGAAATTTTCTATAAAAGCTTTACCGGAAGAAGATTCAGACTTATCAAATTCCTATTCTTTCTTAATCTTTTCAAAATTTTCGATTTTATTAAAATTTCCTTTTCCTTTTGAAATGAAAGTCTTTCTTCATTTAAAATGCTTTCTAGTTGAACAACTTGTTTTTTAAAGATTAAGGTATGAATATAAAGCTTTTGTTCAATTGGTTTTGATTCGAGTTCTGCTTTTGAATAACTATGATAATAATCAGTTGAAAGTGCAGAAACTTTGTTTTCATAACTTTCATTCAATTCAGTATAATCATAAGGAACTTGCATTTTATCCTATTTTTTTTAAATCTTCTTGTTTTTCAACTTCCTCAAAAGATTTTATAAATTTAATTTGATATTCTGGACCGAGGTCAAGATATTCAAATTTGTAAATTGTTGGAGAAAAATAAAGAGTTTTCTTTAGACAGTTCGGATTTTCGTATCACAAACCTTCCCTTGGATTAAAAAATCTGGTTTCGGTTGGTTTAGAAAAATAGTTTGATCCGTTTGTCCTGTCTTATACAGCTTATCTTCTAGGTTTTTGAGTTTTTGAACTTCGTAAATCGACAATATTTGATGTAATAACCAGAATTTCCATAACTAGAGCATCTGCTCACTTCAGATTGATCATCTTTCTGGTCTCTAGCTTTTACAAATTTCTCAGACTTTACCTCCTTTCCCTTGCTCTTATCAAACTTCTTCTTCTTTCCGAACCTCTTCTGAAACTTCTGTGTCAGCAAAGCAAGTTTCTTTAAGAACTCCTTGATGTCATTATCTAAGTCAGTAGAGGAATCTTTAGTTGATTCACTCTCAATCTGTTCAGATAACTCTGTCTTTAGAGACTTGGAGCTCTTTCCTTTAGATTTGCCCTTTGTTTGCTTCCCTGACAGAAGAGCTAAGGAGTCAGCCACCTTCTTCTTTTCAGTCATTAACTCTCTCATAGTTTTCTTTTGTTTGTATAGGATACTGTATAGATCATGAATGTCTTCTTCAGACATATTCTTGTTCATTTGCAGATTAACTACAAGAGAGTTCCATTATGGCCTCAAATTATTCAAAAATTTCTAGTTAATCTCAGACATGGATTTTTGAATACCATTCCTCCTCAGGTCATTTAGAATAACATTGAATCTGTTGTAGGATTCAGTAATGGTTTCATTCTCACGAGCCCTGAATCCCTCATAAGCACTTATGCACTGATTCATCCGTGTTTGAATAGACTTTTTGCTTCCCAACATCTGCTTCTCCAACTCGTCCCATAATTCTTTTGTTGAGCCTCTGCTGTTAACTTAGTTTAAAAGTTCATTTCGAATGGCCATTAACATATAAGTCAAAGATTTCTTGTCAATGAGGACCCTCTCTTTCTTAGTTTCAGTGTAATACTGTGGATCTTTCTGAGGGGTTGTTTAGTAATGGCTTAATGGGTTGTTAAGCATGTATGGCTTATCCGGTCAGCCATATATTATTGTTTGCTTCTGGCTTATTCGGTCAGTCGATGGTTTAACCGGTCAACCGACGGCTTAACCGCTCAGCCAGAAAAGTGGAGTCCTATGGACTCAGCCACTTATTCAACCATTTATTCCAAATCTACCTTTTCCTTCCTTTCCTCCAAAATTGAACCCTTCATCGTCAACCTCGCCTTATTCAATCCTTCATCATCAACCTCGCCTTCTTCATCTTCATCTTCAACCGCGCCTTGTAGATTGATCCATTCCCTATAACGAGTCCCAACTCCCTCCGCCTCCGACCACCACTGCCACAACCACCCGTACATTTCTCTCTCTCCCACGGCGGTCATTTGCATCTGGTCTCTTTCGAGCTTTTTAATGTGTTTTTTTTTACCATCTGCAACCATAACAGAACAATAAAACCGAGATAGACTATGTTCCCAAAATTAACATCAAAGATGGTAACAATTAGTTTGCACTCTGTGGTGAACATTTGAAGCGAAGCATTCATGCAAGATTTCTCCAAGAAAAATCGGTTTAAATTGGTCAGGTGCTATCTATGTGAGTTTCTGGTCTATAGAAACTGCAATCTTTGCATCAATGGCCATCTATTGTAAATATGAAAGAAGCATGAATTTTGCTAAATAGTTGTTTTCCTTCATGATCGAGATTTGAGGAAAACCTAAATCGACAGTTGAAGAATAATTGCATCAATTTCCCTTCATATCAAATATTCACTCTTTGATTCACATGTATTTAGAGTTCACTGATTTGAGTTCTTTTGAAATGGGGTTTTCATTTGATTCAACATTTTGGTTACATTTGATCTACTTGTTGTTCTTGTTATGGATACCTGATGTAATAAAATTGATCCACAAAAATAAAGATTGGGGTAAAATAAAGACTGGGGGTAAAATGGTTATTTTTTATATTCAGACTGTTTATTCAGCATAACAACTGAACAGCAACTTATCAGTTAATATACAGACAACTATATCAATACAGAAAACTATATCTATACAGGTCTTAACTGAAAACGAACCGAACAGCCCCTTAATCTTCTAAGCAGGCACAACAATACCATTAACGATAGTTTGCTCAGGTAGATCCATATAACTGATGAGAGGTCCATTCTTTATCGATTTCATCAGCTTTTATTCCTTATTGTCAAGGAATTGAACCATCCGAACTTTCCATTGCATATATTCTCCAACAGCATGAACTGGAGGCTTAGAGTCAGATCCGATACTCAACATATCTTTCGACATCTTTTAGACTTGAAAATGATATTTTTAGAAATATAGACAAAGACTGGATTTGAAATCTTTAAGAATAATATCCCCCTCCTGCGACTTAGTATGGGGGTCCCGCTACCCGGTTAGCAAGTGGGGTCAAGACTTAAGAAAATTGAAGCACCCCACTTCCCTTAGAAAAATAGCTTCACTGGACAAGACTTCACCAGTGAAAGGAGTTATCGGACAAGGAAATGATACTTCACCGGACAACAATGTAATCTCACTTCACCGGACAAAGAGGTGTCCGATGAAAGAGCTTATCGAACAAAGAATTAGAATGGTATCCGGATAAGAGATTAAGCACTATCCAGACAAGAGTATAAACACTATCCGGACAAAGAACAAATGTTATCCGGACAAGAATGTTATCGGACAACAAAGAATTTTCACTTATCTGGACAAAAGGATATCCAGACACAATAATAAGGCATCTCCGGACAAAGCTTATCCAGTGAACAACAAAATCAAGAATATCAATAAAGCTAATCAGGTCAAAACTTATCCGATGAGAAATTCCAAAATCATCTAAGTCAAGAAATGAACGATGAAATGAATATTTTCAACAACAAATTCAACGTCCGGAGAGATAGCACTTATCGGACGATGAATGTTTAACGTTCGAATTGAAGAACACTTCAACCCAAAAATTCAAAAATAGCTCAAAATCAACCAAAAACTGCAATTTAATGCAATTTGCTTATACAGATATGTTTGCAATAAGTGCATAAACAAATTGAACACAACAATTACAACAAAAACAGATCAAAATAGCACGAATTGATTAAAAATGTCCAAGAACAATAGCCAATGAGTTCAAAACAGAATTTCACGAATTCAACAAACAAATCGAAATCGAAATCCAATCCTGTCAATCTGATTAAGCTCTGATACCAATTGTGATCCCAGATTCAAGTCATTAACAACCAATTCACATAAAGATGATCAAGAACATATAAGAATTCAATATGTTGGCTTGCTTAGATTCATCAAAGTGTGAGTACAAAATATTCTTGATCTCTCCATCTCTCTCAATCTATCAATCCATATGAATCTAACAATTACAGGAATGATTACTCAAACTAACAAAACTAACAACACTATTTATACCACCTACTATAAAAGGAAACTAAACTAACCTTCTATAAAAGAAAACTACAATACAACGCATATTAAAACATTTTAAGCACAGAGACTTGAATACAACATTTTGTTCCAACACTTCTGTTGTTCTTTTCATAAGACCTCTTGACAAACGTTTTTTGGAACTGCTTCGTTATGAGAACAAGAGATTTGGCAAAGGCCTTGAGATCATCTGAATTTGAGCTCTCCTCTTCAGACTCTAATTCTATGATTATGGCCTTTTTGCCTTTCTTCTTGTGGTGCTCTTTAGAGGAACCTTTGGAAGTCTCTTTTTCATTAGAGACTAAAGACAGAGGTCCTCCTATGGACACCTTTCTCTTGATGATGTCTTGCTCTTGAGCATCAAGTGTTCCATAGACGTCATGGAGTGACCAGCTATCCATGTCTTGGTTTGCTTATAAAGACAAGGACATTTGTGTCCATTCATCACCGAGACTTTTGAGAAATAGAGCGTTGTTACATTCGTTCTTGTGATGTCGTTTCTACGGCATTTGTTGATCACCTTGTTAGACCGGTCATATGTCTTTTGGATTGATTCGTTAGGAAGTGCCTTAAAGTTAGTGTATTCATTCAGACACTAGGCCCTTCTGTTCTTCTTGGTCTTGGTCCCTCCTTCTAGTTGTCTTGCCAAATCATCCCAAATTTTCTTATTATTGCGTCCGGAGATTGAAAAATCTCATTTGGGATTGCCATGATGAGCAATCTCTTGGATTTTTTGTCCACTTCCACCTTTTCAATGTCTTCTTTGTTTCATGACTTCTCATTCTTTTTGACGAGCTAAGTTGGAACTTCATCAGTAGTTGCAGTTGCAGGTACTATAGGAATTAGAGTCTGGGGTATATATGGGCCATTCAAGACAAATCTATGGAGGTTTGTATTCATCCACTCGAAGAAGTTTATCATATGAATCTTCCATTGGGGATACTCCTCATGTTGAAGAGTTGGGGGTTTAGTGAGAGATCCAACACTACAGGCAGAGTTCCAGTTAGCCATTAGAGATGAATTTGGAGAAATTTTAGAAGAACTTGTTTGTGGAGAAAAATAAAAAATTGAGAGAATCTTGAATGCTCAGATTCAAATTGATCGTTTGATTGAAAATCAATCAATTTTTCTGATACCAATTGTTGATCCCCGATCTCTCAATTTAACACGAGGATTTAAGTTAGAAACACCTAAATTTATCGTTTAAATGAAGAATGCTATGAACAGCTTGAATGATATTCAAGAACGTATGAAGCTTTAAATAATTTCTCTATAATAACGATGATGAGAATGTCTAACAGATTATAAGATGTATGAATGCTATTTATACTAGCAATCTAGTTTAAGAGATTACAATCTAAGATACGATATCTATGAGATAAACAAGGAGAAGATATCTATCTAAGAGAGATAATGATTATTTTTAACTACCTAGAATAACAAAATTCTTACTGGAGATGAGTCACGTCCAACTGTCTTCAAGAAACATGTCCAATCAGGATTCTTTATATGTTGACTTGTTAGAATTGATCTGATCGAACAATGGTTGAACTTGTGGAATTCTTCAGCTGCTGAAACCAGAGAGATTATGGAAAGGCTAACTTCATCAACCCGATGAACTCTGCATTGGTGGAAGATTATCAGGTTAAGTACTTCAGGTCTTCATAGCCTCTCTGGATGGTCTTCATGGTATCTCTGGTTTGTCTTTAGCACTTAGAATATCTTTAGCACATCTTCTGGATTTCTATCGGTCTCTAGACTTCCATACTTAGTACATTTTTCATACTTTTACATATGAGAATTATGGGGTCTAACACTATGTGAGTTCCTGTAGGAATTCAAAGGATTGATTAGAAAACGAGATTTTTGGTCATATATAAAATAAATGAGATTCATATACTACACACAATACTCCATAAACACAGAATTAATAAAGAAAAGAATGTTTATCATATCTCTCAATGATTTGATGATGATCTTTTTTTTATCGAAGTGTATTATCTCTGTATTCAGTTTCAGCGATCATCACTAAGTCTATTCAGTAGTCGCTGAATATGTATTGTAATTCGTTTAGAGACCAATATCCTTCAAAAACACAAAACTCACACCATAGATCCATCAGTGATGTTGAAGACAAAAGCTGAAGATTAGAGACCAACAAGTTCATGATCTTAAGCAATTTTCAGTGATAACAAGCTCGTCTAAATAAATGTGAAGTGTACACAAGATTCAACGAACATTGATGAGACCTTCAACGTCATTCCAGTGTTCATCGATCAACTAAATCTTGTCGAGCAAGATAGTTTTTGTCTTGTCCTTCTACACACAAAGAATAAACCCATACCTTTCTAAGTATAGTACGAAATCTTCTCAAAGACTCCATGGAAATGAAATTTCTTCTTTAGCTTTGATCTCTATTAGCCCTTCAGCTGACCCTTCTATTTCTTCTACTCCTATTTTTTTTTATCACTGAGTTAGATCTCTCTAACTCTGAGGATTTGACAGACGCTGATCTTTCAGAGTTTGACGACTCACAAGCCCTTCTAACTAACTCTTTTAGGAGATTCGCCAGAAAAAGCAATTACCACAGATCTCCTTCGCTGACCATAGCTGAAAAGCCAAAATCAAACCTCATTGACAAGGCTTCAGCGAGCTACTACAACAATCAATGCAAAGGTCACTTTGTGAGTGAATACATATCGAAAAGAAAACTACGATGCCATCTTCCAACCTCCCATCCTCTTTCAGGCCTCAAAAGGACAAGTACCTGAAACTGAAGGAGAAGTACACGAAGATGAAGAATCTTCAGCATAAAGGCAAATGTCTCGTTGCTGAAGAGCATGACTGGGCTGATTCTACTGAAGAATCATCCTCTGACGAGGAAGATATGATCTACCTCTGTCTAATGGCCAAGGATGTCAAAGATGAACCATCTGAAACATCATTCTCCAGTGATCCCTCGTTATCAACCTTTGCTCAGGTATGTAACCTGAATGAACCATCTTCTTCTAATAGCTTATCTACACTATATACGCTGACGGTGACCTTTAAAATGCCTTGAATGGCAAATCCAAAGTTGAAAAGGTTAATCTTAATCTTTAAGAACAATTAGAGAAATGCCATTGAAAGATCAAAGAACTGACCAAGATTGAGGAAAATATTAAGGATCGGGTCATTGAAAACCAGACAATTAGCATCGAATGCGAACAGGCTATCGCTGAGCGTGAGCAAGCAATTGCTTAACTCAAGGTTGAGAAAGCTACCATTGAAGGATAGTGCAAATCCTCTATCAAGGCCTCTGAGATCATCAATGCTCAGATCCTTGCCAAGATAAAGAGTGGTCTAGGATTCTCCTATGATCAGGAAGAATGTGTCACAGGCAAGTCCATGCTGAAGTTTGGTACTTTTGTCTCTTCCATTACTGACACCTCTTCCTCTTAGTACTCTTCCACTGAGACTCCTCTTGAAGGAACTCCCTCGAGTTCAGACGCAAAGACAAAGGTAAATCCATTGTCAGCGCTCCTCTTCCCAAGAAGGCCAACAAGTCAAATAATTCCAAATCTATTCGTTCATCTTGTAAACCTTCTTACTCAGGGACTAAGGTCTCTGAATCTTCTCAGAGATCTAAGTCAAAGAAGAAAGTGAATTTTTCACCCAAGGTATCAAATCCTTCAATTGTTCCTCCTCGAAAAAATGGGAAAGGTATTCTTGGTGCTTGTCCCTCTTCTGTTGTCCCTGACCCTTTTGGCCCTAAAGCTTCTTTCATCTTCAGGAAGTGTTGTCATTATGATGAAACTTCTTAGATTTCCAGTAAGTGTCATTCATCTAGCAAATTTGGTCTGCCAGCTAAGGTGAAGAAAGTAGCTAAGGCTGAAACCAGCCAAGGCAAAATCAACCACCAAAGTTGTGAAAACAACTAAGGTGAAGAAGTCCACTGAAGCCTCTTCTTCAGGCTCAATGAAGATACCTGTTGACCCTGAGCCTTTAGTGCCAGTGGATGTCACCTCTAACTCCACTGTACCCATTGAGAAATGGACCAAAGCAATCTTAATTTGTTTTCTTTTGCAGGAAGTCAAAGGCATCTGGTATCTTGATAGTGGATGTTTAAGACACATGACCGGAGACACATCCCTACAATCTGACTACAAAGAGAAAAGAGACCCTTCTATAACCCTTGGAGGAAACGAAAAAGGATATACCAAGGGTTTTGGTATATTATCCAATGATGCAACCACCTTCAGACGTGTTGCATATGTTGAAGGACTGAAGCACAATCTTCTTAGCATCAGTCAGTTGTGTGATAAATATTTCAAGTGAAATTTATTAATAACTCATGGTATGTCTATGAAAAAAATGACAACCTTGCTCTTACAAGTTCTCTTCTAGAGAATGTGTATGTCATTAACATGGATTCTCCTTTCACTGAGAATAATTGTTTTCTCTCTAAAGCCTCTTCAGATATCAACTGGTTATGGCATAAACGACTTTTTTATCTCAATTTCAAGACGTTGAATGAGCTATCTCCAAAGGATCTTGTCACTGGCCTTTCTTAGCACTCCTTCACAAAGGAATCTCTTTGCTTAGTGTGCGCAAAGGGAAAACAAACAAAGGCTAGCTTTAAATCGAAGCAAGTCTCTTCAGTAACCTCTCTGCTTTAACTATTGCACATGGATTTATTTGGTCCAGTCAACGTGCAATCTATAGCTGGAAAGAAATATACACTCGTTATTGTTGACGAGTTTTTTAGGTACACTTGGGTCTTCTTTCTCATATCTAAGAGTGATGCATTGGAAGAAATCATCTCCTTCATCAAACTCATAAAAGTACTAAAAACATCAAAGTACGATCTATCAAGAGTGATCATGGCACTGAATTCAAAAACAGTACCACTGATGACTTCTTTGTGAATAAGAGAATCTCACACAACTTCTCAGCTGTGAGAACTCCACAATAAAATGGGGTCACTAAAAGGAGAAATTGAACGATCATCGAAGTTGCTCGATCAATGCTCAACGAATCTTGTGTTCCTACTAAATTCTAGGCTGAAGCTATCAACATTGCTTGTTCGCTGATCGTCAAGGGATTCAAGAAAACATCTTACGAACTCTTCCATAGAAGAAAGCCTTCTCTTATCTTTCTTCATATCTTTGGTTGTACTTGCTATATCCTAAACAACAGAGACCAACTTGGAAAGTTCGATCCCGAAGCTGATGAAGGAATCTTTCTTGGATATTTCTTCAGTGTCCAAAGCCTTCAGAGTATTCAACAAAAGAGGACAGACAATAGAGAAATCTATTCATGTCACATTTGATGAATCTCAATCAGCTAAATCTAAACCCATCTTTGAAGATGATAAAGAGTTAGATAACTGGATGATATCTCACTATGGAGAATTTGAAACTTCCTTCAGCAATCAACCGAACGCTGACCTCTCAGAAGCTGACGATTCCAGATGTGACTAGTAACGAAGTTGAATCCTCTTCAGGGATTACTTCCGTTCCCGTTGGTTACTTACCACATTCTATTTCAAATACTGATCCTTTAGTCACTGAATTTCCTTCAATCACTGAACCTCTATCAGTAATTGTAATTCGTTCAGAGACCAATATCCTTCAAGAAGACAAAACTCACACCATAAATCCTTGAGCGATGTCGAAGACAGAAGCTGAAGATTAGAGACCAGCAAATTCGTGATCTGAAGCGAATTTCAGTGATAACAAGCTCGTCTACTTAAGTGTGAAATGTGCACAAGATTCAACAAACATTGATGAGACCTTCAGTGTCATTCAAGTATTCAGTGATCAAATGAATCTCGATGAGCAAGATAGTTTGTCTTGTCCTTCTGTACATAAAGGACAAACCCATATCTTTCTAAGTATAGTACAGTACCGAGTCACTCTTTTGACTCTAAACGTGCATACCTACTTTATGAAAGAGGATTATTCATATACAACCAAAAGGACTGTATATTGTGACAAAGGACAATCTTTCCTCTAAAAGCTTGCCACGTGTTATGTACCTTCTGAATTGCATTTAATACAATGTGTATAAATAGCTGAGTAGTTCTCCTCTTAGTTATCTTCTTCCTCACTCAAAACTTACCCAAGAAGAAACTTCTCTATCTACTCTCTGTTAAGGAGAAAGACCCACTTTAACAAGTGAAGAGCACATTACTTCTTATTTCTTATAGCAAGTCTTTTCTTATTGTTATCTGTAATTGTTGTGTGTATCTTAGATTGTTTAGATAGGTTCTGTATCCTATCTTTTCAGCAAACAATCTGTAAAAAATTATATTATCTTCTGTATCAATATATAGTTTTTAAAAATGAAAGTTACTATGTTTGTATTCACCCCCCTCTACAAATTGTTACTTATAAACTCTTGTAGATCCGACTGGGACCAACATGAAGATCATCGAGGTTCCCCCTTTGCCAAATAAGCCCTCTAGAAGAAAAAACATTTCTGAACCTGAAGATGGTCTATCCAACCAGAACGAGCATGAAACAAAATTCTCAATGGATGAACTCTTCAAGGATAGAAAGAAGACAAATATTTCAATGTTGAATCTATCACTACCTGAGAAGGGTCCTTATATACCCAATACAGTGCATGTGAAACCTAAATATGTACTTATGTTCATTGACTATGATGGTCAATACAGGTTTCAGCAAGTATCTGAGTTCCATCTCTACCTTATAGATCACTTAGAATATCTAAGAACTTGGTTGAATAATGATCTATTTGGAGAGATGATGGATCACAAGATTCGAAGAAAATGCTCAGATGGAAGATGTTAGGAGAAGATGTTTCAAATTACGTCAACTTCAACAATCTAGATTAGACAAACCTTTCAGTCTTGTAATATCTTTATCTTTTATTTCAGTGTATAATTTTTATGTTTTAAGTCTACTAAAACTGATTGTAATCATTGTAATATTTTCTCCTGTAAAATATTTCAATAAATGATTGGTCCACTAAAAAAGATCCTGAAAATAATAAATGAGACACATACCTATGAGTTCTATTTATGTCTTATATTTGCTGACACCTTTCTAGTCAGTGAATATGTTTTTAGTATTCAGTTATTAATATTGTGTAAGTTTACTATTTCCTTGTAATCCTTTACAATTAAAGTAAATTTCCATAGTAAACTGTATCACTAAAAAAATCCCAAAAACAATTAAAAGGGACAAGTATTTTACTAGTACCTTTTCTTTACTATTGTACCTTAGCAATTTTCTTTTTGTTGTTTTGTCATCATCAAATAGAGGGAGATTGTTGATCCTCTCTCTCAGTGATTTGATGATGATCTCTTTTACCTTACGAAGTGTATTATCTTTGTATTCAGTTTCAGTAATCATCATTGAGTTTGTTCAGTGATCACTGAACATGTATTGTAATTCCTTCAGAGACAAGTGTCCTTCAGGAAGACAAAACTCACACCACAGATCCTTCAACTATATCGAAGATAGAAGCTGAAGATAAAGACAAGCAAGTTCGTGATCTGAAGCGGTTTTCAATGATAACAAGCTCGTCTACACAAGTGTGAAGTCTACACAAGTGTGAAATCTACACAAGATTCAACGAACACTGAAGAAACCTTAGTGTTGTTCCAGTGTCAGCGATCAGATGAATCTTGTTGAACAATATTAGTTTATATCTTGTCCTTTTGCACACAAAGGACAAACCCATACCTTTCAAAGTAAAGTACTGTAAGGAGTCACTCTATTGTCGCCAATCGTGCTTACCTACTTAATGAAAAACGACTGTTCATATACGGCCAAAGGCCTGTATATCTGCAACAAAGGACAAGCTCATCTCTTGAAGCTTGCCACGTGCTTTTGTACCTTCTAAATTGCATTTAATGCAATAGATATAAATAGCTGGGTAGTTCTCTCTTCTCAACATCTCTGAATCTCAGTCCAAGCTTCCTTGCCTTGAAGATTTTTTTTATCCAAGAAGATAATCCTCCCTCTAACTCTTTATCTAAGAGAAAGACAACCACTCTAACAAGTGAAGAGCACAATACTTCTTAACCTATTTCTTGTAACAAGTCTTTTTTTATTGCTATTTGTAACTTGTGTGCATCTTTGATTGTTTAGATAAGTTCTGTATCTTATTTTTTCCGCAAACAATCTGTAAAAATCCGTATTGATATTCTTTGGAAATGCTTTGGAAATCGATCCTCATTAAGAATATAAAATATCAAAATCAATCAATTAATATTATATATTTTATCATTATTATTTTGATTTTATCTATACTACATATATAAGCATTTAGACTCATATCTTAATTACAAACCATAAGGCACAAAATACTGCCATTTTATGCATACATTTCAAAAAACTCTTAAAGACAACTCATGAAGCTAGATGTACAAGTTTTTTATGCTAAGCTTTTAAACCCAGGCAACCACCCAAAAACGGATGCTTCATAAGTTGCTTTCTTGCTTCAGTCCTCTTCTTCCTTATTTCATGTATCTCCCTGGGTCAAAACTGGTTTCGGTAGGTTCAGATGTTGTTTTCTTCCCTCACAGTCTTCAGACGTTGCTTTGATGTATCATCTAGAACAGAGTTTCTTCCTTCAATCTTCACGTGACCGATTTGATGTATCCCTTAATTATCGCTCCATATAACTCCCTCTTTGTGGTTTGATTTCTCTACCATCTCTTCAAAACCCTAAAGATTTCTCTGAGGTATGCTATTGATTTTAATTTCGATTTAGATTTAGAATTCCATTTCAGTTTTGATTTCCATTTCCATTTCGATTTGCAGCTGAAGATTTTTCAGACGTGATTTTGATTCCTCTGTTGATTCCAACGAGGTATGCTGATATTGGGTTGCTAGAAGTATTAGGTTCCGCTTTCTATTCAACCATAGGTATTCAAAGTTAATGTTAAATGTTTGATAGTGCATGTAAAATCACATTCAAACGTTTTATGGTCAATTATTTTTTTGTTTCGCTCTGTTTTAGACTTATTTTTCTGTGAATTAGTTGAACCCAATTAGGTTTACAAAAAAAACCAATTACATTGTTTTAGACTTATTTTTTGGTCAATCATCTGCTCTGATGTTTTTATTCCCTACTTCATCTTCTATTTATTTGTGTTAAATGAAGATAAGATTCAAAACCCTAGAATTCAAAGAAAATATTTCTTGATATGAATGCAGTTTTAACTATAAACTTTATACATTTCATCTTGTGAAAAGCAACTGTTAAATGTCAGAAAATAATGAAGCTGTACTAATTTTTCTTCTTTCTTTATGCCCTRTGTAGATCCTGAACTCATTATCCTGTTTACTTGTCATCATCAGAGGTTCTTCTAGCAATTCCTCCGAATCCCAGGTATGGAGCATTTATAGCATCCAAACTTTCAAATACTCCTATAGACTTGCAATGCTCCATGTAACTGTTTTTTCGTTGGGGCTATAGGGTGGTTTATCAGACTTGTTTACAGTCAACAATAGACTCTGTGTACAACACAGACACACACACACACACACCATGAATGGTGATGGCATGTGCATAACATAGACATACACACACAGAATGGTTGGGTGTTGTTGTATGACCCTATGTATACTAGAATCATGTATTGTTAAATAATGTTTTTGGGCCTTATGATCATGATGTAGTTATGCACCACATGGCCAGATTACATATTCTGTTTTGCTTAGCCATATGCATATGCTTTGATCTAATCACACACATCGTTCTATCTATGATGAAGGCCGAAAATATGTATGATCTTTGTACATTAAAACACCTTGCATTCTTGTTTTTTTTCCCACTGTTTTGTTCATTCTTTTTACATGTTTTATCATGCTTCTGTCAACATATCACACATATATGCATACTATTACTATATGTACATATATATATATATATCATATTAACAGGTTGTTTATAGCATTGAAATTTGTGTATCATATGTATCCTGTTTTTGCTGTTGAAAATTTGTGTATCAAATCCATTAGGCGTTCCTGATGTGAAAGACAGCTACAATCAAAATAATTTTCAAAAACCACACCAACACATTGTTCTATCTATGATGACCACACCATCACATTGTTCTATCTATCAATAGTCAATAAACACTTGTATGAAACTAAATTTATGGCTACCAAATTTCTACCTGTTGTTCCACTTGAAATGTCAACAACAGCAGTTAAATGTCAACATCAGAGTGTTTTGTGTGTGTGTGTATTGTACTTCAAATAGATAAATAGCTGCTAGACTTGATGTTAATCTGTTTATGTTGTTGATCTGTTGATCTGTCTCTGTTGTGTGTGTGTGTGTTGCTGTGTTGTGTTAAATGTCAACAACAAAAAATGGTATATATATACTCATCTTGATGTGTGTGTGCATATGTATTTGTACATATATTTATAGAGTGTATAAACTTGCATATATGTGTGATGAAGCCTTTTTTTCATAATACATCATCAATGTGTTGTTTGCATAGTATACATCATTAATTTGTTGTGTGAGCATATGTATTTGTTGTTTGCATAGTATCCTCATCTTGATCCATAACAGAAATATACTCTTCTCTTTTCTCGGAAGCTTTCTAAGTTCATAACATGAACAACCATCTCCATGTTTAATTCCTTATTGGTGAGCTCAAAGTCAAACCTTATCTTGAAGTAAGGAGCTATAGAAATGACAGTAAGAACTAGGGGAGAAGATACATATTACCATTCTTTGAGCTAATCTAACTCTTTGTAAACGCTGCATAATGCYTGTTTTTCTCCTAAAAGTTCACTATTTGCTAATTACAATTTGTTGACTGAGTTTGATTGCACAGGCCTTAAGTTTGATTGCACAGTCCAGACTTCAGACAACCAATTTTCAAGGTAAATCATGCCTTTTTGTTCATTGAACCTCTTGACTTCTGGAAATCCATCTATACGGTACTGAGTGATCTGCATATCTACTTCTTTTGTTTTCTCTTTGTTTTTCTACATAACGGTCTTTACTTGGAGCGTTGCAGTCGGCTTTCATAGACACAAATATCATTTTCTGCATAACAATCTTTTGTTTTCTCTTTGTTTTTCTGCATAATGTCTCCTTGATAAAGTTGGACCAAAGTGATGATTGCACCCAAAACAACTTTATTTGCACAGCATGTGCTTGCAAATGCAGTTTGGTTTGAGTCGATATTCAAAAATAGAGCCACATTAGGCTCTACGTCCATATATGTCTAAACGTCGTCCAACGGTTACTCTGGAAGAACCAGGTGGTCTTATTTAACACCTGTAATACATATCCAAAGTTTCATAAAGATCTGACAACAATAACTTAACCAAACTTAATTTAAACTCATTTTAGTTACTATAATTCACAGCTCAAAATCAACTTTTTATCAGTTTTTAGACGCAAATATAACCAACTTAGAAGCCTTATTTCTAAAAAGTGTCTAAAGTTCAGGTTTAGAGCTACATATAAGCTTTCTAAAATGTCCAGAATCGTAGCAATCCGAGCTACGGTTAAAAAGTTATCGCACATTCAAAACAGCATCTCGGATAGATT
>NC_037528.1:40618055-40620704 GCF_001531365.2 Cynara cardunculus var. scolymus | reverse complement strand
TTCATTTTCGAAAGCTCCAAATCATCAATCAAGTATCATAACAACTTAGTCAGCTGTTGTTGCAATGCATACATACATACATACCCCTGTGTGCACATACATACCCATGTGTTAGAGGACATTATATACTAAACCAAACTTATATACTTTACATACCCTATAACAAATTCTGAACCTAGAGAAACAATGACAGCAGCAGCATATTATGGTCAGCTGTTGTTGCAATGCATATCTTATGGTCAGCAGCTGTTGCAATGTATACATACATACCCCTGTGTGCACATACATACCCATRTGYCTRYTGTACATCGTAGAATATAAATAGTTTAGAAGTTTAAAAAAGAATATCCATCCAATAGAAGAAAACTTGGTGTCAATTCAACCAGGAAGAAGCAAATTTTGAATTCTTGGAGATGTTGGAACTATTCHAATCCTGTAGTTTCTAGACATGAACTACTAAAGCTGGACCAAAGTGAAGATTGCACCCAAAACAACTTTATTTGCACAGCAGGTGCTTGCAAATGCAATTTGGTTTGATTCGATATTCAAAAATCGAGCCAAATTAGGCTCTACGTTCATATATATTTAAACGTCGTCCAACGATCACTCTGGAAGAACCAAGTGATCTTATTTAACACCTGTAATATGTATTCAAAGTTTCATAAAGATCCGACAACAAAATTTAACCAAACTTAATTTAAACTCATTTTAGTTACTATAATTCACAGCTTAAAATCAACTTTTTATCATTTTTTAGACGCAAATATAACCAACATAGAAGCCTTATTTCTAAAAAGTGTCTAAAGGACAGGTTTAGAGCTACATATAAGCTTTCTAAAATGTCCAGAATCGTAGCAATCCGAGCTACGGTTAAAAAGTTATCGCACATTCAAAACAGCATCTTAGATAGATTCGGTGCTGTCAAATTCACCAATAAATAGGCTAAAATCCGTATTTTGGATTCAATATTTATTCCAACAATCAAAATACCATTTAACCATGTTTATATTATTGTTTATAAGATCAATACTCAAGAAAATAATAAAAAAGGAAGCACACTTACAAGGATAGGAAATTGCAACAATCACTACGAATACATATTGAACAGTGGTGTAACAAAACTTAGAGGTTGTCTACCAAATGCTATTTTAGGTCTTAAAAAAAACTTGTCTTAAAGCACCATTAAGAATCTATATTAAGATCTCAAACGTAACCTAGGTCCCGATTTCTCATAAATCTGCATCGTATTCAAGTGCCAATTCTCGCAAATCCACAACACATGATGCAGGTTCTGTAGAATTTGAAACTTCCAGTAGAATCTCCTAATAAGAACTTCAAATTAGCAAAGCTCCATTGGATAAACCAACAATGTCGAATGAAATCAAAACAACTTATAGTGGTTGATACTTATTCCCTTTGTTTCAAAAACATGGTAAAGTTTGTATTTTGATCCCAACATTTTCAAGTGATTCACTATATTTAAATTTACGTTAGCAACAAAGGCTAAAAATGCAACATGTTAACGTTGAAATCTAAAGAAAGATCACGATTGAATTTTGAATTGTAAGGTTTAACAAACAGAGTTTATATTGCCTTCAGAGTGAAGATAATACTTTTGACCAGGCCAAACAACAATACATCCTCTACTTGTGTTGTAGCCTCTATGGATGTCAGTCATATATTGATTAATAACACCACCCTGCTGCTGAATGCAACTGCTAGAAATTGATCTAAACGAAACTTAGATTGGAGCATTAATTGCATATCCAGTTACACAAGGTTATGTTTTGGACAAGATCAAAATTTTCCATCTAAGCCTATGTTTATATGTTATCAGTAAACTAAAAAACTCCCATTACAATTCTCTTCACTACCTGAAATGAAACAAGTAGACAGGATTCCTAAATAATCGAAACAAATAAATCAGTCATTTAGAAACAACAAGTTGTCATATTAGCAGAACCATGTCATATTAGCATAAAACAACAAACTATTTAAATGGACTATTAAGTAGAAACAGGATATATGCATACAACACCCCTGTGCCTGCTGTAATGCACACAGAGATCTGATCACACACACACACACACACATTTGGCCACAAACATGTTATGTCCCTACTGTTCCATATGGTTGTTCTTATCATTTTCTTGATTTATTTATGGTTGTGTGACCTTGCATCAGTGCATTTCATCTTATACACACATGATAAAACCATGATTAAACCATATACATACACATCTGTTGAACTACTGCTTACAGTGTTACAAAACAAACAATATTAGTGAAGCATGTTAAAAAATTCAATCGTGCCGGAGTCTACACCTCAAACGTCGTCTATCAAGAAGTTTTACGTGATGAATAATGTATAATCACAATTATATTATTATACATTTTGTACCATATGTTTCTATTAAAACCATTGCGCCATTTTTTGCAGGAAATATTTACGGATGAGTGCATCACTAAAAGCAAACAACAATTCGAATATACGGATGAACATTATTTTACGAACGATTGTATTTCTTTGTTCATTCAAGAATTTCAAGTTTTGTAATGAGCTCTGAGTAGATGGTTTCAGAAACCCGACATATGTGCAATTTTTTTTTCATTTGATCTTGCTAACAAACAAAATTGACCTTCAACTTT
>NC_037528.1:40607502-40617868 GCF_001531365.2 Cynara cardunculus var. scolymus | reverse complement strand
ATTATTATATTAATGATATTTTCATACTTATTATCTATACTACATTAATAACTATTTAAACAAAAGTCTTAAAGCATAAATTACTATCATTTTGGGCAAGAATTCAAAAAACTATTAATTACAAATTATTATCCACAATGTATATGCAATTGTTTCCTACAATACCAAATCCTAATTGGTTCAAACATCCTTTCTCTCCTCTGACTTCTAAAATAACCGGCTGATTTCTTCTTCTTCTTCTTCTTCTTCTTCTGTTTCCAATCTCATATGCGACCAAAACCATTTTGGGTTACATAAGGTGACTATTGAAGCTCCTAATATGGTAGATTGATATATGGTAGATTGATGATTCAAATCATCTTCCCCATTATATAGTTAGGTTCAGTTTGTTACTCACATGTGGATCCTTCTGAATCTTGTTGATCCTCTTTCTTCGTCTCATTTCTCCCCTTCCCGAGTGTCTCTCTAAAATCGACACACTTAACCGACCATTGGTTCCATCAATAGAGATTTGCATCTTTTTAGAGTTGAAAATCGTGATTGCAAAGGATTCATCGACTAGATTTTGGATTTGGTTTTGATTTTGATTTTGACTTTGCTATAAATTTGGATTCACATATTAGGGTTCATCTTCATTGCTTCATCTTACAAATTAGGTTTTGATTTTAACTTGTTGCTTTCATCTCCATCGCTCCATCTTAGCTAATTTTTTTTCGATTTCTCCATTGCTCCATCTCATGTAATTTTTTTGATTTCTCAATCGCTCTATCTCAGGTGATTTTTTTATCGATTTGGTAATCTCAATTTAGATCAATTTTCTCATTGAAAAAGGCAAAAAAGCGACGGAATCGACGATAAGTCTTTATTATTTTWTGATTTTKRTTAWTATTGTTGCTTCTTCAAATCGTTACATCTTACTTTTCGAAATCGATAGTGGTGGTTTAGATTTCTTCTTACTGTATCTTATCCAAGTCGACTGGTTTTTGTTTTTCTTTTTTTCTCGAAAATTACTGTTTGTATACTTTGTTTTTAATTCATTGTTGTTGGTTTTGCTGCATCTTGCCTTATCAATTTTGTATTTGTTGTATTTTCCTAGGTGTTGATTTGTAGTTGATATTGATATTGATATATTGGTGTGTGTTGAATTCGCAGAGATGACAAAGAGATAGAAGGAAGCTTTACAATCATGCTAAATTGTTTTGTGTACCCCTTTGTCTTCGATCATAAAAACACCTTACAGCTCCACCCATAAACCCTAAACCCTAAACCCCCTTTGTCTTCGATCATAAAAACACCTTACAGCTCCACCCAATTATGCTAAATTGTTTTTGGAAGCATTTTTATTCTTAAGTTCACTTGCTTTGAGGYTGTTAGAATGTGTTTTATGTTTTCAATAAGAACTACATATGCTTATTGTTGAAGGAGGAGTCATGCTTTCATTCTTCATTTTTTTTTCTTTCTAATTGTAGGTTAGGTTGGTGTATGACTACTATGTTGTATGTATCATMATATCTATTGATGAGGATGGTTATTGTTTTTCCTACAATTGTAGGCTTACAGCAATTGAGCTGTTTGCTATAGAAAGCTAGAGGCAACGCAAGGAGGTCTGAAGGATGCAAAGAAGTGCATAGAGCTTCATCCAAATTCATGAAGGGGTACACCTAAAAAGGTCCAATCCAGTTCTTTATGCCTATCTATCTATACTGCATTAATCTATCTATACTACATTAATAACCATTTAAACAAAAGTCTTAAGTACAAGTCTTAAAGAATAGATTACTATCATTTTGTGCAAGAATTCAAACATCTCTTAATTACAAACTATTATGCACAATGTACAAGTTCTTTATGCAATTGTTTCCCACAACACCAAATCCTAATTGTTTCCGTACTAATTAGTTACTAAATTGCGTTATGAAATGTTCTTTTTAACTGAATTGTAGTTGTTGCCTTTGGTTCCTTAGTGAACTTCATTTTGTTCATGCTCTGATTCTTGTAAGTTTGACACTTATTTATGTCATCTAATCATATATCTGCATGGTTTTACTCTAATCGTGTTATCTCTATTCTACGAGAGTTTTTAAGGGTTGACGATTGAGTCTAGATTTTGCTCGTAAAGAATAAATGTCTATAACTCCATTTACTTTGTGAAGCACCACAATATTCTAATTGTCATGTTTCATCAGGGCATGTTGGTGGAATCATCATCAAAGCCAAGTATATCATCACTTTCAAGTTCCAACTTTGAATGTGGCTCCATTTTCTGTTACCATGAATAATTGGTTCCAGAGTGGTGGTATTCTTTTTGAAGGTTAGTATCTTGTATATTTACTAAGAGGCCTCATTGTTTTTTTCCCTTTTGACTACAAGTTTGCCGTTAAATTTCTCGTAATAATTTCGTTTGATTTTTTTCCCGAATCATCCACATTGGTAATCTATATATATATATATATATATATATATATATATATTAAAGAAGAAACCAGTGTCATTGACGTGGCCTTCTGTGGAGCCTAGGACATCCTTTCTCTTTTTTCTCCTTACCTCACCCAACTCAATATTGATTTTTGATTTTCGATGCTCACATTTAAGCCACTTTGATTCATCTTCTCCTACTCCAAAACTGATCCATTCGATTCATCTTCTCCTACTCCAAAACTGACGAATGTTATATTTCCATTTTCTTCATCTATCAGGTGCCCAAGTTTTCATTTCATCATTTTTGGCTTTGTTTTGATTAACGGGTATTTTGAGGGGAAAATGGAGGATGCAGAGAAGATCTTGGTGGAGAAATCTAATCGAAACTGAGCACCAATCGATCATTGACGCTACATCGGATTATGTTGGTGGAGATCGTCTACAGCTAAGACCGAATGCCCACTAGAGCATTAGCTTGACCTCCGACCAGAAAATCGGCACGAAAGCCCTGTAAGTTCATCATCGGCTCTCCACCTCCTCCAATCCGACTAGGGTTATATTTTCATCTAGGGTTCTAATTCAATGATCAAAGAAAAATCTTGATGCCCCTGTATGATCTGTTGTATTATTGTTTAAAATCTTTTTTACTACTATTGATAGGTTTATGTTTTAAACAACCAATCCATCCGGTTAAATTCTTATATGTGGTTCTCTTTTAAGAAGCATCTGGTAGAATATATAGAAAGGAAAAACATTTCCAACTGAATTTATTTTGTGTATCAATCGACAATGTAAACTACATATAGTTTGAAATGGCTACGTATAATAAGTAAATGGTTGCGAGGTTGTGTTTATCCGTAATCGAACTGTCATCAAATCTTTTGGCTTGCCTTAATTTATGAAATGGCTACATCAGATCTATTTCTTTAAATTTGGGATGAAGTAGATGCCTGAGTGAAATATAAACAGATCCTATATGATTTATGAGGGTGATTGTAGTAGTTATTGGATTTGTTGTTGTGGGAAATTTTTGGCCTCCAGTGTCTTAAAAACCCTTGCTTACAGTCCCTTTCAGCTTCATAAGACTTAGGGGCAGTTTAAAACGCTTACCTGGTAAGTACTTACCGGGTAATATTCCTCATCAGATGAACATGGCAAGGCCAAGAATCCTACCCGATAAGAGCGACGATAAGGATGGAGAGTCTTATCCGGTAAGTGAGGGTGACGACTCTTACCCGGGTAAGCATTTAGGTAAACGGCCCCTTACTTTCATTAGTAACCAATCATGAATCAAGTGTTTCAGAAAATTAAAGCCAGGTTCAAAAACTTTAATAAAGAGATTTTTTTCTCATTCCTATATGAGTAATTGATGAACCATGAAATCTATAATTTGGAAAAGTAACTATATCAAAATTATAGTTTTCATGCATAATTAAAAAATATAAGTATATTTTATAATAAACTCAACTGTTTATACTTCCACAGATCCAAAAACTTGTATCAGTTTCAAGTTTAACACATTAGTCATCAATAATATACAAAAAAGTGACTCAATATATAGGAATCAAAATCTGTTGAATCACTCATGTTATGATCTTCTACATCCTATTATCATGCATCACAAGAATAATGAATTATTGCACATGGTAATGTGATTTAAATAGTTCTTTTGAAATCTTAAAGGGTAGACTACTAATCGTTTGATTGCATGCTAAGCTGGAAAAGTCACATTTGACTCCTTGACCTGCGCAAGTTATCGTGATGAATGACATATTTGATGTAATTTATCTGAAGAATCATGTTTAGGCGTTTGCAGAATGTGGTTTTGCTTTATGGAGCTTAACATGTGAATAAAGATCGTTGATGCATCAACTCAAACCTTATATATGTTCACGGTGCTTACTAGCTGAACCCTAAATTAAGCTAAGGTGTGTAGTTTCTGGACATTGGTTATTGGTTATGTTCTATGACTTTCTTTTATTTATGTTGCTTACTCATACCTACTTTATCAAAAAATGTTCTTTCTATTTGTATTGCTATTGTAGATCATGTTTCAGCGACTTTCAAGAACAACCTCCTACTGATCGTGTTTATTGCATCACTTTCATTTATTTCATCAGCAACAGCTTTCCTGGAAGATGAGATGAATTGCATTTGCATTTGTTAACAAAGGCAATAATCACTTTGTAAATGATGAAAGAAGATGACAGGAAATTCTACGTTCTCTTTGCCATGTTATGGTCATCCACACCATGCTATGGTATTACGTTCTACTACTTTTTACAAATCAAACATTTGAATATGATTTATTGATTGTTATATTTAACATTTAAAATATATTTATATGTGCAATCTACATATTCATACCCAAAGTACTTACACTACCATGCAATGTGTGGTTCTCATACTAGCAATGATCTAGCAGCTCCTAAACATTTGGCATGCTCCTGCTATTTCTTTTAGTTCTTTTTTGTTGGTTATTCTAAAGAACATGAGCCATATAGTTTATACGAGGTCCCAATTCATTTATATTTATGTTTTTATGCAACATAGTGTAATTGGAATCAGAAAACTCCACAAGATTAATTTCACATACTACAGTTTCCCATGGAAGAGGGAATCGATCCCGACAATTGATTGTTGTCCATTTAATTGCAAATTTGCATGCTTGCTCAAATTACTTATTGTTCCCTAAGGTACAAAGTAATGGGCTTCATGATAGGGATATTCTGATCATGTGGTATCATGAATCATGGTTTAGGATTTAAACCTCTTAGCTTTTTCTTTATAATTGTTGTTTGATTTATGCTACTGGTTTGATATAGTTCTATTGCTTTTAAACATTAATTGGTGCAAGGTTTTTTTGGCCATGTCTGATTCAAGGGTTTGCATATTTTGGTTCCATATTTATTAAAATCTTTGGTTGTCAAAGGACGGTCTCCCCCATCCTCTCATCAGTCAATTGGGAATCAATTTGTTCAGTTTGAAGTATGGTAAAGCTTGATGTTTTATCTTGGTTGTTGACTTTGAGAATTGTCGTCCTTTGTCTTCTGTTTTGGTGCATGTCTATATTGTGATCTGATATGATTGTGTCTTTTTTTCGTTTTAGATATTTGGAGACGTGGGTGCAAGGTAAAAAGACTGCAAGAGTGATATGTGTATATGCATTTTCCTATTKGTTTCAAKTGYTTGTGCTTCTGGGTATGTCATTCATATGATTTTCTACTAGATTTTGCGTTATGTGGTTTAGTTGAACTCAAAAGATGCAGAAGCAAATGAATTTTTCTGTTGAAGATTTGATGAATATGAGGTCTGCTGGGAATGGGCTGAGATTTTTTTGATGAAAGTTGGTTTGTTTTCTGAAATTTTTGACAAAAGATGTTATAGTTAGCAAAGGATATTGCCATCAAGGATGAAATCTAGCTAGACGGTCCGTGAATTGGACATTGGAGTTAACGGGCCTCGATTTTTCGTTGGTTGTAATTTTTGTAGATGGATTTTGATGTTCAAACTAATTGGTTTTGAATAGTGGGATGACTCTTTTGGAGGGGTATTTGAATTTTAGTTGATGTAGATGAGATACAAAGACTTTAATTTTTGATTTTTAAGTTAAAAGTGGATGGTGGATATGATTGGGTAAATGTGATGTTGATTGGTGAGAGTTCCGAGTCTGTGAAGGTTGGCCGATAGAAATTGAAGGTTCCTCTATCATAAGTTTTCTTAATAATATTTGTATTTTCGAAGTGCTTTTTCCTATACATTATTATTACCCAAACACTTTACACATGGATGATTGGGCTTACAAAAATAAAAAATGATATAAATTTAAACTATTGCTCATTCTCTTTTTATAACATGTTTTGAGAAGATATTATTTTTTGGGATGGCTACATAAGCACATTCATTTTTTGTAATCATATAATTTTTGTTTGGAATAAAAAATTTCTTGCAATCTTCTTCTCTTTTATCTAAAAAAACCTAAACATCGAACATAAATTATTATAATTGTCAATTAACACACACATATATATACACACATACATTGAGAGAGAGGTGCATATACATACATATGTATGTGTATATATGTATATATTTATATGTGTGTATATATTGGGAGAGAACATAAAAAAGGAATAGAATAATCATAAAAAACACCTAACAAATTCCACTTTTAAGAAACTAATGAATAAAAATAATTTAATTAAAAAATAATTAATATATTCATTGTTTAGCATTGTATATTGTATTATTTGCCTGAACTTAATTATATATTTCATAACAACAATATATTGTCACTGCGCAACGCGCGGTGGCACAAACTAGTATGGATTAAAAGAATGACAAAATTATGAATGTTTTGAAGATTATATTCATGCTTACTGTTTCTGCTTTAGGATTCTATTGACACAATCTAAAATTAATTAATGCAGCATTGAGTGGCTCAATAAGGAAACTTTTGAAACGAAACAACCAAGTTCTTGGTCAGATCTTGGCTAATATTTCTTCACTTAAGGTAAGTGTTCCTTCTAGCTTTTTGTAGTGATTTTGTATAATAATCCAAATATTCAAGTATTATAAGAGACACATCTGTGTATTTGCTGTTTAAAAAAAACGCTATTTTGGATCTGTTATATCCGATCAACCTGCTCTTGGAAGCTAACATCTTGCTTTGTGACTTCAAATGACAGTTGCAGGACAATGTCGACCTCTTTAGCCACGCTAAGAACAATATAAATACCATCTTACACGAGTACGTTAGGAAACCATAAAATTGTTCCTTCTAGAATTGACAGCCTTCTTTTAGTTTCTTTGATCACCAAAATGTTTCTATTATAGTTATTTTTAATGATCAAATGTAGTTAAACAACATGAATAACATTTCTTAGTTCTGGAGTTAAAAAAACAACTTAATTAACACTCAAAAATTTAAAAATGCGCAAGAGAAGTGAAAGATTGCTGAAGCTCGGTGCATTCTCCAAGTCCAACAACGCTGCTTCTTCACCGATTCTTATAGATTTTGACACTCTAGATGACTTCAACACTAGATATATTGAACAAGAACAACCACAAATCGGAGACATGATTATATATTTTTACGATTGTCTCTGTATCCATGGTGGTTGCTATATGTGGACGCAATAGTTAGCACACGTGTTGAGTAATTGCTTTAACCTTAAATTTGTTTCCAATGAAGGAAACCTAACAAGGCCTTGAGGTTAGGGCTGTGCAAAACCCGACCCTACCCGAAAAACCCGACCAAAAAGACCCGATCCGAACCGATGTATATTAACCGAACCAACCCGATGTCCAAAATCCGAAAATAATATCGGGGTAGGATCACATGATCCCAAACCCAAACCCGCTCGAAACCCAAAGAACACAAAAGACTTATTTTTCTAGGGATTTAAATCATTCACTCATGACTCGTCCGACCGACTCCGACTGCGACCCATGCTCACTGCGACTCTACCTCTCTCGACAGTCGACTCTCTCGAGTCTCGACTCTTTGCCTCTCTCACTTAATTGGAAAATTGTTTCTCGTGCATACTCAATTTAATGATTTTTGTAAAGGAGGGACCTTAGTGTTAGTGTAGCACAGGCTGCAAAGCAACAACAAAGACATTGAGGCATAGGGGCAGCAAAGCCATTGATTGAGTCATTAAGGCACACAACAACAAAGCCATTAAGGCACAACAACAACAACAATGCCCTGGAGTCTACGTTACATTGTTAATTTGTCATTGTGTAAGGGCAGTAAGGCTGTAAGCAACAAGCAAGCAGGTACGTTGTTAGGGAGAAAAGGATTGTATAGAATATTTATAGTATAGCAGTATAAGAACTGGGTAGTAACTAAACATGGTTTAGTTTTGCACTTCAATTTTTGGCCATGGTAAAGTTAACTAGGGTTTGAAATATTAGATTTTAGATACTGTTTAGCTATATGACGCAAATATTATTTTTATAGGATCTATATTTGGTATGCTTGATAAAAGTTTAATATTATGCCATTTTAAACCGTTGGATTGAGATAATACAACTGTGATTAAAAAGGTGGTTATAACCATATCTTTTTTAAGTATAAGTATTTTTCTTTACTTTTTAATTCGAAAACCAACAATATATAAAAATAAATAGGAATGAAACAAATTACACCAAAAAACAATCATATATTTTTATATTCCGTTATCTTTAACTGTTAAAACTTAAATATAACTTTGAATATCTTATCAATGTCACCGCCTTGCACAAGGATCCATGCTTGTTTTTCCGATTATCTTTAAATCAATTTATAAACACCAACACGAATATGAACATTTTCTCGTTTTTCTACAATCTATGAGTAAGAATCTTGAAGATTTCGATCTTCCAATGGTATATGCAAATGACAATTTTCAATCTGAAGAATTTCATGAGGTACAAGAAGAGGACTCTATAGTTGTTGAAGACGGACAACTTTACGTGGCGTTGTCCAGAGAGATATCATGGGACAATACGAAGGTGTTAGTGAAGCATGTGAAAAAATTCAATCGTGCCGGAGTTTACACCTCAAACGTCGTCTATCAAGAAGTTTTATTTAATGAATAAGGTATAATCAACAATCATATTATTACACATTTTGTACCATATGTTTCTATTAAAATCATTGTGCCGGTTTTTGCAGGAAATACTTACGAATGAGTGCATCACGAAAACTAAACAACAGTTTGGATATACGGATAAACATTATTTTACAAATGATTGTATTTCTTTGTTCAGTCAAAAATTTCAAGTTTTGTAATGAGTTTTGAGTATATGGGTTTAGAAACCCAATACGTGAGCAATTATTTTTCCATTCGATCTTGCTAATACACCATATTAACCTTCAACTTTATATATTAGTAATTTGCAAAATAACCACAAAACTCATGATTCAAGGCTAAACTAATGTTTCAGAATTGTGATTCACTCGCAGTGCATCATGCAGGTACACCACTAGTTATTATTATATACATAAGCAGTATTATAATTTTATCTTACTTATTTTGATATTTTTCAAATTGTATTATTTAAAAGTTTTTATGAGTAAATATATATTTGATAATGAAAAGATATTTACAATGCATTGATTTTATTAAATCAAGGATATAGTCTCTCTTAATTAACCATTAATTAAAATATATTAGTTTTAAGTACCTTAATCATTAATTTATGTAAACCGTAAAAGGTTTGATGAAATTTTAAACTATTTTGACTAATTGCAATATTAGATCTGAAACGACTTTTAAAATATAATGATTTGAAAAATAAATGAGATATATATAAAATGACTTGAAAAATATAATCACTTTTTCAAAAAGTATTATTTCAAATTTCTTGGGCTATTTTAATATTTTTAAAACGATGTAATTAAAAGATTGTGAATAAAATAAAATAAAAGAATTAATATCGTGCAATTCACAGAGTCATAGTTATTTACAAAAAAAAAAAATTCATTCTTACATATATTTTTTAATAAATAACACATTGAACTTTTAAAAATTGGTTATTCGATCATTTCAACCCAAAAAATACTATATATCATGATTTGCTTGCATCACAAACTAAATAAATGAGAAAACAATTTTTAAGTCATGATTTTCTCGATTTTTAATCTATCTTGATAGTTGTTAAATAAATATTTTTATAATACGTAAAGATCTAATAATATTATTATTATATTAAATTTAATATGTAGTTTGGTAATATAAAAAATGTTGTTTGTTTTAATAATAAATTAAAAAAATATGTTGTTAAGGACAGGTATTAATATATATATATATATATATATATATATACTAGAAGCGTACTCGCGCAATGCAGCGAGATACATCGTTATTTTAATATTTCATTTTATTCTTTATCTCAGTCAATGTTATAATATGGTTTTATGTGATTTTGAGAAAACGATGATGTTTTTATTTTTGAATAA